>NC_045806.1:100953018-101272048 GCF_009873245.2 Balaenoptera musculus | reverse complement strand
CAATTAGCTACTTAAGGGTGAAGGAGAAAATGAGTAAAGTAGACCTTTTCAGAGAAGCTCTCCACACACCTTCTAGCCCCTGGCTTAAGTCACCTGAGCCACTCAGGACTCTACCCTAACTGGGTGTCCAAGTTAGGGAGGAAAGGAGGTCACCAAGCACAGGACACAACACAGGTCACCGAGTTGGCCAATAGAGTCCACTGTTGACTCATACTCAACATGGCAAAATAGAACTCACTGTCTTCCCACTAAACTAACTCCTTGGCCCAGCTCACTTATTCCTTGCTTTATCATTCTCCTAGTCACCCAGACCTGAAATCATGGGATTTATCATTAATTTCCCTCTCTCTACCTACCCTGCAGTCAGTGAGATACTGATTCCTACCAATTTTTTTTGAAATATCTTTTCTAGTCATTCTTTCCTCTTCATTCTCACTGCCAGAACCCATATCCAGGATCCATCACCTCCTGCTTGACCAATCTCTTATATGGTTTCTCTGACATCACCTTCCCTCCCCAAGCCTGGACTGAAAGGACCAAGGATAGGCCCCTGGTCCAAGGGCTGCTGACAGAGCCTGGTACAAACATATGAACTAGGACAGTCAGATTCTCTCTCAGAAATTTGGCCTAACAAGAATTTTTGAAGTAGCATGTAATCCTAACAATGTTGACCTCTAACCTTGCTCCACATTCCTTTTCAAAGGATTATGCAATCATATGTGAATAAAATCTCTGGATATTTCCCTTAAAAATAAAAAAGAAATTTGGCCTAAAAATACTAGAGGGAGAGGGAGAGAGGGAGGGGGGTGAGGGAGAGAGAGAGATGAGTGAGGGGGAAGGGAAGGGTAGGGGGTGGGGAGAGAAGCAAGAGCTGAGGCTGAAAGGACGCCTGGAGAGAAGGCATGAGGAAAAGTCAGAACTTTAAGGGGAAAAGTAGAAACCTGGAGCCTTGGTGGGCTATAAAAACCAAAATTATAAGGAAGCAGAGATGATGAGTAAAATAAAACTGGGAACTATAGAAAGGATAATAACCTGAGCTGAGGGGGAAAGGAAGGCAGTCAGGAGTGAGGGGGAATAGGGCTGAGTGGTGTTACTAGTACAACACTCCAGTGACAAGTCTCAAATCCTGCTGCTGAGGTCGCCGAAGCTGCCATGGATCCAAGTACAGTTCCCATGAGGTTCCACTGCACTCTGCTTCCTGATCTTTGAGTCCCCTAAAATCTCTTTCTCCTTTACAGTTCTTTTACAATATCCCCTACCTCTTTACTTCAGATCATTTGAAAGAGTCTCTATCCCTTGCAAACAGAAGAACCTAATGAACACAGTTCAAATCAAAGCTTCTCTGGCTCCTGAGATGCTCATCTGGCCACACCTATGCATATCCAGTCCCACAACTCCTCAGTGAGGACACTCCACTTCAGAAACATCAACCCCGCTGGACCGCCACGGACTGCCCCCATGCATATATACACCATGGCCAGTCCCCCGTGCCTTTGCTGGCCCTTCTGCCTCACATGCACTCACTTCTCTTCACCCGACCAGGTTCTATTCCTGCTTTAAGGCCTGCATCCTCTGGAAAGACTTTCCTAGCCTCGCCAGCCCATATCTCTTCTCCCTCATCTTCCCTACTAAGCCCTATAGGCTGACTCATGTGGTCTAGCCCCCCATTTTATGCTGACCTGCATTTTTCTCTATTTATTCCATGTTTTTTAATCTCCCCAACAGGCTCTTGAACTCATGAGGAGCAGGAACAGATTTCGTATGGTTTTCAACTAGCCCACTGTATCATGAACACAGTGGGTATTCATAAGTATCTGTTGTTCAAAGGGGATCTACATGGAGCACTAAATAGCCCAAGAGGCACATCATAGAACCTCATTACTACAAAACCACTGCTCATGAGAAGGTTGCACTAAGGGGGCCTCTGCTGAGAGTGTGGCCATTGAGATAATATCCAAAGAGAGGGGCTCAGCTCAAGGCAAGGCTGCCCTCAGACCCATGGGCCTAGTGAGAGGACCACACTTTTTATTTCCTCCAACAGGAGAGAGAGAATAGCAAAGGCCTGAGCCCTGGAAATGTTGCCTGACGGCTTGATGTCATGAGGTCTCTCCATCTACTCTAGGGAAATCATAAAACCCTGACCCTATGCTCCTTTGGGAACAAGCACCTCAAGACACAGGCCAGGGAAATGCCAATCTTTTCCTCCTTTCATCCTGGAGCTGCCCCCTACCCACCCCCCCGAGAAATGCTCTGCTCCCCTCCTCTGAGGACAGCTGCCTTCCAGGCTAAACCCAAGTCACCTTTGAAAAAGGCCACCATTCCATGTGGGACTTTTAAATATCAAGAGATGCTGAACGTTCTTCTTAGAACTTTTCTCAATCATGGCATTTTAATACAAGAGGTGAGTGTGGCTCTACCCAGTGCCATTTCCAAAATTGACAAAGGACCCATACATCAGCAATGGCTATTCTGACACTCCATTATGAGTCTTAAAATCTCTATTCAACACCCACTCCCTGAGCTGAGGGTATTATTTATTCCGAGGGTTCCATTAAGAGGTCTCCACTAAGTGCAGCATAATCTGCTTCTGAAAACCAGAGTTAAGAAAAGGGCAAGTTTCTTGTCATCCTCAGAAACTGATATGCAAAAAATAAATCTGACTAAGAACATGTGGGTGGGAAGGTACATGGGAAGAGGATTTAAGAAAAACTTCTCCCATGTTACCCACTCAGAAGCTATTGCTGAGCTGTGCCTTTATTTCTTGGTTTCCTGTTTTTGCTTAGAGCAGATAAAAACTTGATGGCAATGATCTTAATTTTCTCTGTCAGCCTTCCAAGCTCATGGGGAGAGGGTAGAAATTGTTCCTTTCTTCAGGCAGGAAACCAGGGTTCAAGAAAAGGGGCTCGGGCTTCCCTGGTGGCACAGTGGTTAAGAATTCGAGCTCTGGTCGGGGAAGATCCCACATGCCGTGGAGCAACTAAGCCCGTGCACCACAACTACTGAACCTGTGCTCTAGAGCCCATGTGCCACAACTACTAAAGCCCGTGTGCCTAAAGGCCATGCTCCGCGACTGCAATTAGAAGCCGGCGCACCGCAACAAAGAGTAGCCCCCTCTCACCGCAACTAGAGAAAGCCCACACGCAGCAGCGAAGACCCAACGCAGCCAAAATAAATAAATAAAATTAAAAAAAAAAAAAGGGCTCCAGCAGCAGATGGAAAATGTGGATGATCCCCAGAGGCTGCTATGCACACATCTAGAACTGCCTCCCGATCTAGGACAGGGACAGCATGTTAGCAAGGAGTCTAGATGGAGGTACAGACATGAGACATCTTGAATCTGGAAAATGTGCATGAGAGATGTTAATAGATTTAAAGGGGATTTCTCCTTTACCTAGTCAACCCAGGGTTTGAAATTTCAACATACCTTGTTTTGAGAAAATGACAGTCATTTCATTCATTCATTCCTGTATTTGTTGCCTTTTCCCCAGGAGTCTTCTTTAAAAAGGCAAATACCCACAGGAGGAATCACATACAACCACTAACATTTTAGTGTGAATTAATCTGTCAAATTCTTTCACTAAATGTATATAGAGAGAAGAAAGAAGAGGGAAGGGAAGGGTGAGAGAGAAAGAGAGAAAGAGAGAGAGGGAGAGAGGGAGAGAGAGAGAGAGATGGAGGAAAGGAATAAAAGTCATGCTTTCCTGACTCCTAAAAGTGGATTCACAATCATCTCTGCCAACTCCTGAACATCAGAATGGATGTCGGAAACTGAAAGCCTCACTTTCAGTTTCCTCTGTGTCTGGGCAAGGGGCCTGCCAGCTATCTGAGTCCTTATACGTTTGGAGGGATGTTGATGAAAGGAAGTCTATTTGAGACGCCCTCACAGTGCCATCTCCTCCCCTTCCAAAACCCACAACCACAGCCTTCTGTGAAGACTGAGACACCATGGCTTTATTTATATTCTGCCTAGAATGCTGAGTCCCAGCTCATTGCCTCAGTACTAGCTATTCCCTCTGCCTAGAATGCTATTCCTCCTGAAATTTACATAAATCCTATAACCCCTTCTTAGACAGGCCTTTCCTATCTAGCATGTGTCTACTCTAGCACATCGCCAATTTATTTTCTTTATAACACTTGTCAGTACCTGATTTCATCTGATTTATTTTTGTTTACTTGTTTAATGTTTTCTTCCCTCCATATCACCAGCTAGAATTTCATGAGAATTTAAATAATGTCTGTTTCCTTCACTTATGGGCCTAGAACAGTGCCTGGTCCATAGAAAATACTCAGTAAATATTTGTTGAATAAATGAATGGATGGATAGATGAATAATGAGTTGCTGCTCTCAACCCCAACCATAACTGGATGCCCCCAAGATTGTTTTTAAATAATTTGCTCAGTGTATGAAAAGATGTTCCACATCATATGTCATCAGACAGATGCAAATTAAAACAACAAGATACCACTACACACCTACTAGAATGGCCAAAATCTGGAACACTGCCAACACCAAATGCTGGTGAGGATGTGGAGCAGCAGAAACTTTCATTCACTGCTGGTGGGAATACTAAATGCTACAGTCACTTTGAAAGACAGTTTGGTGGTTTCTTACAAAACAAAACATACTCTTACCATACAATGCAGCAATTGTGCTCCTTGGTATTTGCCTAAAGGAGTTGAAAACTTATGTCTACACAAAAACCTCCACACAGATGTTTATAGGAGCTTTATTCATAATTGCCTAAACTTGGAAGCAACCAAGATGTCCTTCAGTAGATGAATGGATAAATAAACTGTGGTACATCCAGACAAGGAAATACTATTCAGGGCCAAAAATAAATAAGCTACCAAGCCATGAAAAGACATGGAGGAACCTTAAATGCATATTACTAAGTGAAAGAAGCTAATCTGAAAAGGCTACATACTGTATGATTCCAACTATATGACATTCTGGACAAGGCAAAACTATAGAGACAGTAAAATGATCAGTGGTTTCCAGGGGTTGGGGGGAGACAAGCAGGGAGGGATGAATAGGTGGAGCACGGAGGAGTTTTAGTGCAGTGAAAATATAAATCAATTTTATACACATCAGTGTATACAGTGTATATGGGGGGGAAGCTGTGCATGCGTGGGGGCACAGGGGTCTATGGGAAGGGAAGTCTCTGTACTTTCCTCTGAATTTTCCTGTGAATTTAAAACTGCTCTAAAGAAATTAAGTCTTTAAAAAAAGATAGCCATCACTGGAAAGCATCACCACTAATCCATTAATTCATAGTAGAGGGAGTGAAAACCTGGTGACTTTTTGTACCAAACTCCCCTGTCCTAACTAAGTACTGTCTGCCGGGGTATGACCTCCAAGGGAGCAGAGCTGGAGTATATCCTACTTACTTTAAGTAGCCCTAACTGCAGTATCTAACAGAAAGAGGAAGTCTTACATCGTAGGACTGATGCTGAAGCAATAATACAAATACAGTGGTGTCCTATCAGAGCACAGATTTTGCCCAGGACTTACACATGGTTCATAGTCTCACTGTACTAGATTAGACTCTTTCAACATGTCGCTTTATGAAAGCTGGTAGTCTAAGAACACATGCAGGAAGACCCAGGGCAGAAAGCCAAGATCCAGAGAACCATCAATATGTCAAAATGAGTCTCTAGACGAGGCAATAGGTTGGCATCTGGGCGGGGATCAAAAAGCACATGTGATAAACAGCTCATGCAGCTCAATATTAAAGAAACAAACAACCCAATCCAAAAATGGGCAGAAGACCTAAATAGACTTTTCTCCAAAGAAGACATACAGATGGCCAAGAAGCACATGAAAAGCTGGTCAACATCACTAATTATTAGAGAAATGCAAATCAAAACTGCAATGAGGTATCACCTCACACCAGTGAGAATGGGCATCATCAGAAAATCTACAAACAACAAATGCTGGAGAGGGTGTGGAGAAAAGGGAACCCTCTTGCACTGTTGGTGGGAATGTAAATTGATACAGCCACTATGGAGAACAGTATGGAGGTTCCTTAAAAAACTACAAATAGAACTACCATACGACCCAGCAATCCCACTACTGGGCATATACCCTGAGAAAACCATAGTTCAAAAAGAGTCATGTACCAAAATGTTCATTGCAGCTCTATTTACAATAGCCAGGACATGGAAGCAACCTAAGTGTCCATCATCGGATGAATGGATAAAGAAGATGTGGCACATATATACAATGGAATATTACTCAGGCATAAAAAGAAATGAAATGGAGGTATTTGTAATGAGGTGGATGGAGTTAGAGTCTGTCATACAGAGTGAAGTAAGTCAGAAAGAGAAAAACAAATACAGTATGCTAACACATATATACGGAATCTAAGGGAAAAAAAAAAAAGGCCATGAAGAACCTAGTGGCAAGACGGGAATAAAGACACAGACCTACTAGAGAATGGACTTGAGGATATGGGGAGGGGGTGGGGTGAGATGTGACAGGGTGAGAGAGTGTCATGGACATATATACACTACCAAATGTAAAATAGATAGCTAGTGGGAAGCAGCCGCATAGCACAGGGAGATCAGCTAGGTGCTTTGTGACCACCTAGAGGGGTGGGATGGGGAGGGTGGGAGGGAGGGAGATGCAAGAGGGAAGAGATATGGGAACATATTGTATATGTATAACTGATTCACTTTGTTATAAAGAAGAAGCTAACACACCATTGTAAGGCAATTATACTTCAATAAAGATGTTTAAAAAAAAACAACATATCACAAAAGATTGAATGCTGAAACAGACATGAGAATTTAGATATTTTCCATTAAGCCATACATTAAAGAGATTTGCAAAAGTGAAAAAAAAAAAAAGACACATGCACCCCAATGTTCATTGCAGCACAATTTACAATAGCCAGGTCATGGAAGTAACCTAAATGCCCATCAACAGACAAATGGATAAAGAAGATGTGGTACATATATACAATGGAATATTACTCAGCCATAAAAAAGAAGGAAATTGAGTCATTTGTTGAGACGTGGATGGATGTAAAGACTGTCATACAGAGTGAAGTCAGAAAGAGAAAAACAAATATTATGTATTAACGCATGTATGTGGAACCTAGAAAAATGGTACAGATGAACCGGTTTGCAGGGCAGAAGTTGAGACACAGATATAGAGAACAAACGTATGGACACCAAGGGGGGAAAGCTGCAGGGGGGTGGTGGTGGTGGTGTGATGAATTGGGAGATTGGGATTGACATGTATACACTGATGTGTATAAAATTGATGACTAATAAGAACCTGCTGTATAAAAAAATAAATTAAATAAAATAAAATAAAAAAAGAAGCACATGTGAACCCGAGGTCAAGGTAGAACAATGGAACAGAAACCAGGCAGGAGAGTGAAAAGCTGTAGGATCTCAGTTTGACAGCCCAGTCAAGCTGGGGCTCCAAGGCTGGGCAAAGCAGTCAGGAACAAGAAGGACATGTGTGACAAAGTGTAGGGAAAGGCCTCTGGTCAAAAGCCATATGTGTGTTCAGAATCCTGAAGACCTGTGGAAAGCAAATGTTCAGGATAAAGTGAGCAAGAGAGCAAACCGGAGAGGCCAGGCTCAAGGAGACCCAGATTCAGAGGCCAATCCCTGTCCTGATTAGGAAGATTCTTAGATGCTTCTTATGATGAAAGAACCCTGGATGAGGAAGCAAGGAAGTGAATCAGCCTAACTTGAGTAGGGAGCATAATGGTCAGGATGAAAATAAGAATGAGGGCATAATGTATAGATAGTTTTGTTGGCAACTACCTAAACTCTGAATCTAGAAAAGGAGGTGTGTGTGTGTGTGTGTGTGTGTGTGTGTGTCGGCTGCAGTGGGAGGTGGGTGGGTACTCTTCAGAACTTTTCTATATGCAGAAACCAAAGTTACCATCAGCCAACATGTGACTGGGCTCCAGAGAAGGCACCAATGAGCCGTGCTGGGGAGCGGCTCTGCCCCGGCACCCTGGCCGCCTTGCGCACATCCACATACATCACACAGGCAAAGGGTGGAAATGCAGCCTGAGTCTTGTGCAATGCTTTGTGATCCTCCTGGTACATGAGAGGATGGGAGGAGGCCTGTAAGGAGCTACTATGAGGCCGTCTCCCACTGGTCTATCTTCCCCCCTCACCCCCACACTCCCCTCCCACCCCACCCCCCGCCCTGGAGGCTACCATGAGACAATTTCTCTTTGCCTCCCGGGCCCCAGAGAGGTATGGAGTTTTCTGCCTTGCCTTCTCAGAATATCTAACTGCTTCAATATATAATATATAAACATAAATTTATAAAATATAAATTTTATATAAATATAAAATATAATTTCTAGAATCCTTTTTTTTTTTTTGGCTACGCCATGCGGCATGTGGGATCCTAGTTCCCTGACCAGGGATCGAACCCGCGTCCCCTGCAGTGGAAGTGCAGAGTGTTAACCACTGGACCACAGGGGAAGTCCCAAAATATAATTTCTAATATAAATTTATATAAATATATATTATGCAGAATATAAAACTACTTTGTGGCAGCCTAGATCGGGCTTCTCAGCAATGGGGTGTCCCAACTTGCATTGCTGTCATCCGGCCCCCTTTTGTTTCCGGGTCATCCTTTTTAGTGTGTGGAGCGAGGACCACAGAAAGCTGGCACTTTCAGCTTATTCTTCTTTTCACTGCCCATGTAAGTACTAAACTGTCTAAATCTAAAAGTGGCTCACTGTATTCTTAGCAGTCGAATCAGTCAGGTCTTGGCCTTGGCCTTGCCTTGTGTTGTATGTGTGAGACTGACAGGCCTCAGACAGGAAAAAAAGGCAGGCTTGTCATTTGTACTGTGATGTTTGTTGTGAAGGATTTCCCTGCGGGGTAGTTTGGGTGAAAACATTCAGATACGTGTTAATCCCCTCTGAAGAAAACGTGATGTGGTCCAAACCCACTGCTGAGACCTTACTCAACCAGGTCCCTGCTGACACATGTACTTCGAAGCTATTGGCCGTTTGCTACAGGGGGGCAGGGCATCCCAGCAATGCAGGCTCGGGACCCACAGACATTATCCTTAGAGAATCGCTACAGTTCATTTTGTGGCAAGTCTCCACTTCACTCATCTCAGTCCAATGAGGACACAGCCACTTGTAAAGATTTCTAGAAAAGATCTACCACCTTCTCCATCAACCACTGCAATCCTTGATCTACCAGGACATTCTTACTTCATTCTTAAATGATTCTCACACTGCGGTGGTGACCAGTAAAGTCCCTCCCTGCCCCCATAAAGGCAAGGTGCCCCATACAAAATACCCACAGGGAGGCTAGCATGTATAGCACAGTCCTTGACCTCCAGGGATTTATACTCCAAAAAGAAAGTCAAATTGAGCCACAGAAAACAAGCATTTAGGTATACAATATATGGTGCTATGTAATAAAAAGATTCAAACCAAGGGTTATAGAAGTGAAGGAGAGAAGGAAAATTTGCTTCTAATTTGGGGGATTAAGGATGACATTATGGAGGATGTGGCATTTGAGGTGGGCCTAGAAAAAAACATAAAATTTTAATAAGCACGGAAGGGATAATAATTGAGCAAACAGGAAAAACTAAAAGACCCTGGAATACAGATAATTCTGGAAACAAAAGAGAATTTTTTAAATTTAATTGTTTTCTTTAGAGTGATTGGAGATGACCTTTGCATCTATAAAATATGGACAGGTTACTACAAGCAAGAAACTGAGAACAAGAAAAATCTTGGGAATTTAAAATATAATTGCCAAAACAAGAGGCAATGAACAGTGAGTAAATGTAAATGAGCAAATGTAAGGAGAACCCAGTCATTAGAAATATTGAACAGTTAAAGGGAGAAGAGAGAAAAGAGAGCAGGCAGACAATTAGTAGAATAGTCAGAAACAAGAAAATTAACAGCAGCAGCTATGGATCCCCTAACTCCAACAAAGTGCTAGTTGCTTTACATACATACTTTACCTCATTTAATCTTCACGAAACACAGCAAGGTAAGTACTGTTATTAAGAAACCAGAGCTCAGAGAAACGAAGGAACTTGCCTCATGTCAGACAGGTAGCAAGTGGCTGAGGTATGTCTGACCTCAAAACTATTGCTCTTAACTCCCTCATTTGCAGGAAGGCAGAGGGGAAGCAGCAAGGAGAGGAAGAGGTTGAAAGTGCCAGGCTGGAAGCTGAGGTGTACAGGAACAAGGTCCTTCAGGAGCTGGGAAGGGACAAGGCCTCAGGCACAAGCAGGGAAGTGGCAAAGGGATGGAAAATGAGCCTGCCAGAGGGTGAGGGGCCTTTCTTCCTCCAAAACTCCAAACACCGCTGAGGAGACCCAGGGATGCTGAGACACAGTGAAGTGGGAGCAGACAGGCACCAGATCCAAGAGGACCTTGAAACCAACGCCAGGCCTGCCTCCAAGAGCAAGGCTATGCCTGATGACTCATTCCAGGACAAGGTCAGCTCCTGGCCAGCAGCCACTCAGGATGCTGCAGCAGGGCAGTACTCTGCACCAGGAGGTGCTGTCACATCCAGCCCCCCTCCACTGGTCTCCAGTAAGTGTGGCCAAAAAAGAAAGCCACCTTTGACTTTGTGTCACCAAACCATTTTCTTCCTGTTGGCCAACTGGAGGGCAAAAGGGACAAAAGTAAACCAAGGAAGGGATGTTGCAATTCCAAATTCCTCCACAAAATGCTTTCTAAATGTGTCTGAGCCGGCCTCCTATGAAGGGCAAGAGGGGCACAAAAAACTGACTACCCACCCTTGAAAATTGTTCAAGAGGAGTAGCCCCGCAAGTGTGAATTCTAAAACCCCAGAGCAGGTGGCCTTTTCAAAGAGCTAAGTTGATTTTATCACTAGCTTTACTCTGAATTCGCTGCCCATTTCCTCCGTAATCCAGGATGTGATAAGAAACCAACATAACAGGAATTCATCTTCCCCCAAGGAAAGGTGAGCATCTCTGAGCTCAACAGAGATAACTGGAACCTAATTACATCGCCGCTCTTCAAGACTTCCAGTAAAAGTGTAAAATGAAAGAGGACTGAAAGAGGCTGTTTAGCACAGCTACAATGTGACCACGTTTTCTTGAAACGTTTTCTTGGTGTGACACACCAAGTAGCTGCCATTTTTAGAAAGCGATCTGAAATCACAGCAAGTGTCACTCAGTAGCAAAAAAATAAAGACCCTGATTCGAGAACTTTGGAACCTGGGTGCCCCAGAGCAGTATCTCCTTGTTAGATGTGATTAATTTTACACAAAGAGTAGGCCAGGAAGGCTGGTCTGGAAAAAGAAGAGCACCTTTGTGAAGAAAAACAAGTATGTGGCCTTCAGGGAGCTAAGCACATGTTTAATTTTGTGTTTTAAACTTCTCAGCAGACTGCAGATCTATAAAGGGAATCACTGAAAGTGAAGATAACGGCGACTTACCCAGAGCATCAGGCTGTTTTCCGCAAGACGGGGTGAGAAGTGAGAAAGCAAAATCTTCGCTTCACTTACACAAACTCCCTCTCCTTTGCAGAGAAACTTGATAGCTGAAATGGAGCCAGACGCTAATGCAGGAGTCTCTGCCAATAACCCTGTGCTTGTCCAACACTGACATCTAGTGGTCAATTCTGAAACATATTTTTTTATTTCTGAAAATGCTCCATTGGAAGCACCAAGTAGATAAATCCCCCCTATGCTTTTTATTGTGAAAGATGTTTCTTCTTTTTCCCTTTGGAAAATATTGAACTATAATTTAATTTTTATTTCTGTAAAAATACAGTTATTCAATTTATATTTTTAGTTTAAAAAAGTTATAAGGGTTGTCATTCTCATTAAATAAGACTTGGCAGGGCTTGTCTGGTGGCACAGTGGTTAAGAATCTGCCTGTTAATGCAGGGGACACGTGTTCGAGCCCTGGTCTGGGAAGATCCCACATGCCGTGGAGTGGCTAAGCCCATGCGCCACAACTACTGAGCCTGCCTCTAGAGCCCGTGAGCCACAACTACTGAGCCCTAGTGCCACAACTACTGAAGCCTGCATACCTAGAGCCCATGCTCCACAACAAGAGAAGCTGCCACAACAAGAGAAGCCACCGCAATAAGAAACCCGCGCACCGCAACGAAGAGCAGCCCCCGCTCGCCGCAACTAGAGAAAGCCCGCGCGTAGCAACGAAGACCCAAAGCAGCCAAAAATAAAATAAATTTTTTAAAAAAGACTTGGCAGGTGTGTGAAAAAAGCACGGGATCTCTAATCCGAATTTGTTGGGTGTCATAATTATCTCTTATATCCATAAAGCACTAATCACTTTCCAAAGCATGACCAGTTATATTATCTCTTTAGATATTCAACAACTCTGAGAGAGCAGAATCAGGATCATTCTATTTTGCAGAAAAGGACACAAAGGCCCAGAAAATGTAACTAATACATCCAAGGTCATAGAGCAAGTCAGAGGTGATGCTAGTTCTAGAATAAAGGTTTTCCAATTTACAGGCCAGGATTCTTATCCTTAAGGCATATTTCCCTTTGCAGAAAGAAAGAAATTACTCTCAGCTGGTGAGGGAAAAGGCAAATGGGGACACACAAACACACACACCCTTCCTTTTGCTCTGCACTGTTAAAGCCCTGACATTAACTAATGAGCAGAGGGAGAAAGCCACAGTGGATGATAGCTGCACTCCATTTTAGTCCATCGAGAAAGACTTGGCTGAAGCTAATAGGCATTATTAACCTTCCCCTCCAGCCTACCAGAATCAGCCACCACAGTGAAGTGCAGGGGTTGATCTTTACAAACACCTTGGACCGTCATCCAAAGAGCTTGAGAGTTGGTTACCTTATGCCCAGATTTATGCACCTTCCCCCAGCCAGGGCACAGAGCTGCATCCTGATGACGCTAACAAGCTTCCTAATTATCATAAAAACCAGAGGTATACAGTGGAGGCACACTTGAGGGCATGATGAATGGACTATAAACTTACACATTTCTTCTGTGGGCAACTTACCAAAGGGCTTCAGAATTTTAAACTGGGACTGTTTTTTAAACAGGATAATTAGCTGGGACTCTAAAAAAGAGAGATCAAACCATGAAGGTTTGAACACAAGTGAGCACTTCATAAATGTTCTCTGGAATGAAAATATTGCCATGAGATTCCCAAAGAGGCATGGAGCATCTGCCTTAGAGGCCTGTGGCCAAACTTGTACTGTTACCGCTTTGCTAGGTGAGGAACTGAAGCATGTTGTAGGGTGGAGACAGGAAGTAAGAGAGACCAGTCAACCAGACAACCGGGAGTGCAAGTCAACCCTTGGGGTTTAGATCACTCTGCCCCAAAGCAGCTCCATCTCTAGAAAACCAAGGTGTCAAATCCTACCGTTAATGTCCATTTAAAATGGCAAATTAAAAGGAAGTGATACAGCTTGCCATGTCAATGCTCTTATCCCACTTCTAGGGATCCTGTGCCAACTCAGTGGCCTGACCTCTTAATAACAATAATAACAACAATAGTAACAATTAACACTAATACAGTAAGTACTATTCTAAGGGCTTTATGTATATTAACTCATTAATCCTCACAACCCCATGAGGTAGGTGCTATGATCTCCAATTTACAGATGGGTAAGCTGAGGCACACAAGTAAGTAACTTAACCAAGATTCCACATCTTTTAAGTGGTGGGACTAGAAATTAAACCCAGGTCTGTCCAATTTCTGTGCCCATTCCCTTAACCTCTATATTAGTGGTTTTCAAAGTGTGGTCCCTGGACCAGCAGTATTAGCATTACGTGGGAACAAAATCCTCAGCCTTCTCTCTCCACACCTGCCCCCGATCAGACCTACCGAAACAACAACTCTGAGGTTGGGGCCCAGCCCTCTGTACTTTAACAAGCCACACAGGTGATTCTGATACACATGATAGCTTGAGAACCACTGTTCTATATGATACCACCTGTCTCTAAAAGTTAGTTGCAGGTGTAGAACATCAGCTCACAATGAACACTCTGCCCAGTCAGGATGCAGCTTGATTTCTTGCCATTTGCCATTTTCTGATGAAACTGAACTGTGAGAAGGTAATTCAATTTGACTGTGGGTTTGGATTAATCTTGAATGTTTTGGTATCATTCCTTAGTCCTACCAAAATTCCAAGACACAGTTCAGTAACAGTAGATCCATTTTTTAGATGCAGAAATCAAAGCCATTCAAGTCATTGGATTATTGACAAAACCTCTCAGTCATTTAGTCCATCCTCCTTCCTCCAGAAATATACACATAACCAATTTGAGGCTGGTAAGCGATTATCTCTTAAAAAAGAAAAAAATATCTGGAGATGGGGGGAAGGAAATAACCTTTGAGATTTGGACTTCAGAGCTATAGTCCTTCAGCTCAGGCTTGATTTGACCTCCTTTACTTGCTTTCTTCCCTCATGCCATCCCCCTATAGTCTTTATACCAGAAGAACCCAGCTCAGGTTTGCAGGAAAAATTACAGAGTCAAATCATATTAGCTTGTATTTATTGAGCATCTCCTAAGAGCCAAGAACTCTTTTAAGCACTTTATATATCACAACCACCCTGTGACATAAGTATCATCATTATCATCCCCATTCAACAGACAAAAACAATCAGGGCACAAAAAGGTGAAATAAACTTTTCCAGGTCCCATAAGTAGCAAGTGACAGATCCTAGCTGGGTTCTAAACCCAGAATGTCTGCTGCCAGAGCCCCCCACGCATAACACCATGTTTTGCTGCCTCTCTTTGGGAAATTCTTCATATTTCACCTATTATTTCCCCCTCCCAGTCTCCATACGTTAGCCCACCGGGAAGTCCTATAGTAGAGAAACTGTATAACCCAATTGCATTGTATAATCCATTGTATAACCCAATGTCTCCCAAACTTACTTGATCAGGGAACCCTTTTTTGTCTACCACGTACTAAAGTTCCCTGGAACAACTGGTCTTAGAAACACATTTTGGGAAAACCTAGTTTGGTCAGGAAGACAATTCTCTCACCCAATCTTTAAGCCACTGTGAGAAGGCAGATGGACTAATGGAGGAAAAAAGTGTGTGTGTGTGTGTGTGTGTACCATAGAACATGTATGTTTACTTGTGTTGCTGGTGGTGGTGGTGTCATTCTTGACACGTACCTAATGCCTTTACCACATCTTTGGCTAACCTTGAAGGACAAGAAAGACAATTAGGTCATCATGAGGGAAAGAAGCTTGTTTTATTTCTCTCAGAGTAGGCAGATGTAATTTGTATCACTGACAGCAAAGGCATGATGCCACCGTCTCAGCCCTTTGCAAGGGCAACACTTTGTAAGAGGGAAGCACAGCTATGCCACCCACTACAAGACAAATGGCTAGCAGTCTCTGTGCACATTGTTCATGATGGGCAGTTTCCCCACCCACCCACCTCAGAAGTTCCAGAGTGCTTACCACCTTCATCCAAATCATCATGGAAGTTTTAGCCTATTAGCTTGAGTTACTCCAAATAGTCAGATGGAGATTTGGAGCAACATTCAGAAACCTCTTTCAAATATCTGTGCTCCCAGGAATTCTGCTTGATAGCATAGAGTATTGAACTTGTAGGATGTTGGAGCAGGAGGAGGGAGGGAGGATTCTACCTTTGACAATTAGCACCTCTCACACTGGGGAACAGGAGCAGGAAGGGCTCCAGATTACAGGGTAAATTGTTATCCGTCTGACTTTTGGTGTCTAATCTGGAATTCCTCAAATCATACCAAGCTACAGGTTCAAATAAAATTAATCGTCATAAATAGCATTTCTCTGGTTTTCACCCAAACCCATTATTATGGTGCCTCTAGGTCCTCCACTATTTCTCATACTCCCCAGTGGTTGTCTCAAGTCTATTCATAAGGAAGCCTTCTCAACCTTATGGACTTCTTAGGCTTCCACTACCTATAGAAGGCACATCACAGGCATCTCATCACTGCTACCAGTGTTCACCATGAATAACAAGGGCATTAATGCTTGTACCAAGGATACTGCTTGCACCTGTTACCAAAGCCTCCAGAGCTACATCAAGCCACTGATGCTGCCTTGCACTACTCTTAAAACAAAATGGCCGGGACTTCCCTTGTGGCGCAGTTGTTAAGAATCCGCTTGCCAATGCAGGGGACACGGGTTCGAGCCCTGGTCCGGGAAGATCCCACATGCTGCGGAGCAACTAAGCCTGTGCGCCACAACTACTGAACCTGCGCTCTAGAGCCCAAGAGCCACACCTACTGAGTCCACGCGCCCCAGAGCCCATGCACTGCAACTTCTGAGCCCGCATGTTGCAACTATTGAAGCCCGTGCGTCTAGAGCCCATGCTCTGCAACAAGAGAAGCCACCACAATGAGAAGCCCGTGCACAGCAACGAAGACCCAATGCAGCCAAAAATAAATTAAAAAAAAAAAAAAGGCCCCAGGTGCTACTGCTGTGCCAATGACTGGAAGCCAGGTAGCATCTACAGCTCTGTGCTGCCCCTGGTGTCTCTGATGTACCACAGCCCTCCAAGTGCCAAAGCTGAGTTCTGTTCCCTGGAAACCCCATGTGCCAGGGTTGGCTATGTTCTGAGCCAACTCTCAATTTCGGTCGGCATAAAAGCTGTGCTGCCTTATCTCCTTTCCATTGTCTCACAAAGCTCTTTAGAGAAACTACTTTTTTTCCTGCTTGTATCTTGTTTTTACTTTCACTATCCTCAACCCTTTGAGTCTATTTAGACACAAATCCTTGGGGAACTAGGCCAATGGGTAAATCTGAATGGTAGGCAATAGACTATACTCAGATTTGCCCAAACCCTCTAACAACTAAGGCACTATTGTTGGACCTAGCAAGTGACCATGACTCTGAGAAGTCTCCTTGGTAACCCATGGAGGAGTGGGATGGGAGGCTCTCTACAGCATGCCCAAAGAGATCTGAATCCTAGTGCAGAACCCAGCATAGGCTCTCTTCTACAAGAGATTTTATTCCCAGTACATCATTCTTACAAACCAATCCAAAAGACCATGGGAAGATGCATTGGACTAGGCAGAAAATGACCAGAATTCGAATTCCGGTTCTATCATTTATCAGCCATGTGAGCCCTGGCAAGGCCATTTAACCTCCACCTACTAGGATAACAATAACTTTCCTGACTACCCCCAGGCTTGCCCATTCAAGAAGTATGCATTGAGCTTCTTTCTAAAAGACAGAAGACACAGTGCCAGGCCTGTTGCAGATGTAAAGAATAGTCACAGATTTTGCTAGGTATCAGCATGCAAACTAACAATATTTTTGAGAAAATATTAGTTGAGTCCTTATTAATTGTCCTTCACTTTACATGTTATCTTATTCCTCACAACAGCCCTATGAGCATGACTAAGCACATTTTATAAATGAGGAAAACAGAAGCTCAGGGAAGATCATAAATTTATTCAAGCCACACAGCTAGTAAGTGGTGGAACTGGGATTCAAATCCAGGTCTATCCGATGCCAGAATCTGTGATTTTTCCACCAGACCATACTGCCTCATGTATATAAATAGCTATAATACAAGATAGAAAGTCATTCATCTCATAAGGCATAGATGAAGTGCCATGGAATCAAATGAGATGCATATGAAAGTGTTTTATAAACAGTCAAGCTGACACAATTGTAAGGTGTTTCTGATATTATCACTAGGGTAAGTGCTCTATAAAATATGCTAGCTGTAAAATTCCATCTGTAAATAGGAGTTAACCAAGCCTTGTAGAGGTATAAAAGAAAGGAGTATTTAATTTCAGCTGCAACAGACCATTGGAAGGCAACTGGTGCCTCAAATTCAGTCACTATTCTAAATAGCCCAGCATCTGTATATGGGCGTGGGTAACCCATGTGAACAGATCAAGAGCCCCCAGAGCTCAACGGCAGCATCCAAGCAGAATGAAAATGAGTTCAGCACATTGCAACGTGCTGGATGAGCCTCCTGAGAGGACATATTGGGATGGGTTATTAAGATCACTTGGTGAAGCGGGAACTTGTTCAGGGTGTGTGGACCACTGTGACCACTATGGGCAAGACCGCGTACCCTAGCAGGGTGTGAGGAGCTGATTTTTGAATGCAGACTGACACAGAGGCTCTTTATCGTGAGTTCAAGGTGTAATAATTATAGCTCACCTATATTGAGCACCTCCTATGTGCCAAGCACTGAGCTAAGCACAGCGTACATCTTAAGTCATCATATTGTGATGAAGCCAATTGTATTTATCTGATTAAGAGCACGTGTTTTGAAGTAATACAAGCCACTATTTGTTTTACATTGGATAAGTTGATTCAGCGCTCTGAGACTCAATTTCCTAATCTGTAAAATGGAGATCATAATGCCTACCTCAGAGAGTTGTCATGAGAATTAAATAAGTTAATGAATTTAGTACAGTAAAGCAATTAATACTATACCCAGCAATATGAAATGTTCAATAAATGATAATGTTATTATTGTTATATTTTTCTATTGAAAGTTCAGCGTGGATCATTCTTTTGACTTCTAGAAAATAGTACTAGAGTCCATTCTAGGCATATTGGTTACCTATTGCATAACAAGTTACCCTAAAATTTAGCAGCTTACAATAACACATTTACTATCTCACAGTTTTTGTGGGTCAAGAATCTGGGCATGGCTAAACGGGGTCCTCTGCTCTAGGGTTTCTCACAGGCTATAATTAAGGTGTTGGCCAGGGCTGGGGTCACATCTCAAGACTTGACTGAGGGAGGATCCTCTTCCAAGCACATTTGTGTGCTTGTTGGCAGGACTCAGGTCTTGCACAGGCTGTCAGCCTGAGGTTCCTCACTGGCTATTGGCTGGAAGCCACCCTTGGTTCCTTGCCAAATGGGCCTCTCCAACATGGCATCTTGCAAAGCCAGCAAGAGAGAGAGTCAGCTAGCAAGATGGAAGTCACAGTCTTATAACCTAGTCACAGAAGTGATATTCCACCATTTTTGCTGTATTCTATTCCTTAGAAGTAAGTCGCTGGATCCAGCCCAAAGAGGATTACACAAGGGCATGACTACCAGGAGGTGGGGATCACTGAGAGTCACGTTAGAAGTTTGCCTTCCACACTGAGAAAGGTAAAAAAATCAAGAGTCAAATGTATAAAACATGGTTCTTCACACTTAGATGTACTCTTTTTGCTACTTCAGGTTTGTGCATTCATACTAGGAATTCTAATAAATTTCATGGTCTCTTTAAAATATTTAGGGCTTCCCTGGTGGCGCAGTGGTTGAGAGTCTGCCTGCTAATGCAGGGGACACCGGTTCGAGCCCTGGTCTGGGAAGATCCCACATGCCACGGAGCAGCTGGGCCCGTGAGCCACAACTACTGAGTCTGCGCGTCTGGAGCCTGTGCCCCGCAACGGGAGGGGCCGCGATAGTGAAAGGCCCGCGCACCGCGATGAAGACCGGTCCCCGCGCCGCGATGAAGAGTGGCCCCCACTTGCCGCAACTAGAGAAAGCCCTCGCACGAACCTAAGACCCAACACCGCCAAAAATAAAATAAATAAATAAATAAAGTAGCTATAAAAAAAAAAAAAAAAGCCTGGCCCCCTAACTCCCAGCGTTTGCCACCCGTTTAAAAAAAAAAAAAAATTTAAAAAAAAAGAGTCAAGGAGAAACTCTTAAAGGGCTTTGGTGTATAAAATTAAGATTCAAAGTGAATTGTGAAAATAAGTATAGGCTATTAAGGGAACAATTAACAAGGAAAAATATTACTAGGTGTTTTGGAGGTTTTGTTTCCCTCAATGATAATAAAAGGATTGTTTTTTTTTCTTTGATGAATGTTTAGCTTGCTTAAGCTCATTTTATAATAAGAAGATTTTCACAGGGAACTGTATTCAATATCTTATAATAACCTATAATGGAAAAGAATCTAAAAAAGAATACATACATAAATATATGTATGTATATGTGTGTGTATATATATACATGTATATGTATAACTGAATCATTTTGCTGTACACCTGAAATTAACATAACATTGTAAATCAACTATACTTCAATTTTTTAAATGTATTAAAAAAAGAAGATTTTAATCATGATCATACCCATTTTATAGATGAGGAAACTGGCTCTGAGAGAACTTGCTCAGGGTCCTTAAGAGCAAAGTTGGATTGAAATCCAAGTCTGTTCAACTCCAAAATCTCTGCTTTTTCTGCTATAACCATTTGCCCCCCATATTTAGCTAATTAGTGTGATTTGTTCTAGTTTAGTGTTCATGTTTTAGTTTTGTTCAACGCCTTACTTTTGATTATGCACATATATATCCTACCTTTATCTCCCACACCCATAATCCTTATCATAAACTTTATCTCCTCCCAAACTGACAGTAGTTGTTATTTAGAAATTTAACACCAATTCTTTATAACTTAGAGCAAAACATCTTTTTTTAAAATAAATAGGTGATATTTTATTTGTGTTCCTGTGGTCCTCAGGTGCTAGGTAATATTTTGTCAATGCTTTTCTGAAAGTAAAAATACTAGTTAGGATTTCTTTTTTGTACAGTTCTGGTCCATACCAGCAATTCTTTGCCAGTGTGTAGGAAACAAGATTTTCAGCATGATTCAAAATTTGTACACATTAAGAGTGCAGAGCACCTTGATACTGAAAAGCAAATGTGGAGAACAAAAGGAGTTATCATACGAGTAACCCACACTCCATTGCAAGGATATTTTTTTTAAGCAAACAAAACAAATTTTGCAGGCATACATACAGCCATCATTGACTGAGCACCCAGTGTATACACACAAGGAATGAAGCTTATTAGATACTGAGCAGGATACAATCCTCTATAAGACATAGGAGATCCCTGCACTCAGGGAGCAATGCCATCCAGCATGAACCCAAGTGAGCATAAGCTCCTCAAAACAGACATTTCCAGATGGAGTCACTTCCTATCCAGATTAACCACTTGAAACTACAGGATGAATTCTTTACATCACCAGGTTTTTCATGGGTATATAAAACATCATATCCATCCTGTCCTCACCTGTGTTTGGCTAGTAGACTTTCTTGGATCTTGGAGATGGTGTTATTTGCCACGGCAGGATTTCTCAGTTAGACTGGAAGCATCAGTATGTATCATATGCTTCCACTTATCTTTTAAGGGTATATATGGAGTAGTATATGCTCAGATTATTTTTGGAAGGACGTGTAAAACAATAACATTTGCCTCTAGAGAGGGGAAGATTGAGAACTGTGGAGGTGGGAGAGGAACACTCACTTTTCACTATATGATCTTTTGTATAACTTGAACTTGTTACTGTGTTTATGTATTACTTTTTTACTAAAATACTTCAAATAATTTTTAAAGATTCAAAAAATAAATCGAGTTCTTAACTAGGCATTTCTTATAGAGCTTTTGGCAAAATACACATAGAGGCAGTTTAACCTTAATAGTTGGGGTTCTGGAGCCAGATTACATGGGTTTGAATATCTCCACCACTGGGCAAGATACGGGGAAAATAACTTGACCTCTCTAAGCCTCAGTTTCCTCCTCTGTAAATGGTGGCTCTGTTGTAAAGCCTGCTTTTCTGAGAACTAGGATAAAAGGAGGCTTTGGCAAGAGGTGATCCTTCCTGGAACTTGATTCAACGGGTAAAGTAAAGGAAAAGATGGCTCTGATCCATCATCTCACATTTCCAGATGGGAGTAGGGGTAAATAATCATGTTGTGTCTATGGATTTGAAATTAACAAATGGTAATAATGAGACTTGTTTCACTGAAGCCTCAGTTGCTTCCACAACCGTCTCTATTGCCTTTACTTTGCTTCAAAATGGGGCCACTCAAGAGAAGTTGTCTTTCTAGTCCTTCTAGGACTTCGGTGGTGATGAATAACTGTAAAACACTATTTGCCCTTAATTCCTTGAGTATCAAAAGGCCTGCTTGGCTGCCTAATATCAGAGCAGAAGAAGGGTGTGGAATGAATTGAGAATTGGGCAAACCTCCACACAGCTGGCCAGAAAAGTCCCAAGTGCCAGGCTGCCCTTTCTACCCTTCTCCTCCATTCATGCTCCAAATCCAGGGTGCCAAAACTAATCCACCTGCCTTGCCATTCTAAATGAACTTTCACTCCCTTTAGTAGTCTACAACATACAAAAACACTTTGGTCTAAGAGTAAAGAAAAGAGAGGCCAGTGAAAAGAAAGCACTGATTGGATACTTCCAGAAAAATAAAAGAAAGTTAGTCTGCTATCAAGAGAAAATAATCGCATTAAGGGATTTGTTTTCAAATTTGGTCCAAGTAGATGGCTATTGTTGGTAAGCAAATAGAAGACATTCCTCTTAATCTAGAATGGCACAAATTTCCAGAGATGTAATCAATACAGAGATGTAACATAGCTTCCAGGACATGGCTATGTTACTGCAGTAGACAGTTCTCTGGTACGGACTACCCCGTTAAGAGTCACTACTGAAGTATTGGGCGTTACCCTGCAGTAGGGTGACTAGGGTGCCTTGTGGAAGTAGAGGAGACACGATCACATGTCACAGCAGGGACATGTGACAACATGCTTCCATTTAAGGCCTAGGAATCAACTGCAGAAAATTTCACAAAAAGAAGATCCCTAGGTCCCTCTTCAAATCTACTGAGTCAGAATCTCCAAGGAGTGGTAACAGAGCTTGTATGATATTAATAAGTATTATAGCTAATATCTGTTGAGAATTTGCTATGTGTACCAGACACCATGCTAAGCATTTTACGTGTATTATCTCATTTAATCCTCACAACAACCTTCATAAGGGTTCAATACTACTATTATCAACATTTATCAATACAAAGGTCCATGACTGTTTTCACTGTGCTCCTTGTTAAGCATCTTTCTTCAATATCCTCCCTTAATCCGCTTGAAAACAAATGCTCTTCTTTTTTTATTTTAATATTTATTTATCTATTTATTTGGTTGTGCCGGGTCTTAGTTGCGGCAGGCGGGCTCCTTTAGTTGCGGCTTGCAGGCTCCTTAGTTGCGGCTTGCCAGCTCCTTAGTTGTGGCATGCATGGGGGATCTAGTTCCCTAACCAGGGATTGAACCCGGGCCCCCAGCACTGGGAGCATGGAGTGTTAACCACTGCACCACCAGGGAGGTCCCACAAATGCTCTTCTGCATGGCCCAAATTGTTGGGGTTTTTTTTTTCTCCTAAGCTTACCCATTTTATGATACTGCTTCTTTGGTGGAAATAAAAGCCTTTTCTCAGCCCAAGATCCAAGATCCAAGCCCACAGCCCTGCGTGCCTTATACTGCTTCCCTATTCTTGCTTAATGTCCTGTAGAACTCACAGTGAGACTGCTTGGAAAATTAGATCTGGAAAGAAATTCTCTCTTTTCATGGGCAAAGCATTCAATAGGGGAAAGGCAGAGGCCATGAGACTGTCTTTTGAAGGCAAAGGGGTCTTCTTGTTCTTAAAGTAGCAATACACATCAAATTCCTCAGCAGGTTGCTTGTAATAATAGTAACAGCTAACATTTATTGAACACTTTACTATGTTCCAGGCACTGTACTACATACTTTAAATTCATTATCTCATTTAATATTCAATATAACTTTGTAAGGCAATTGTTATTCTTATCCCCCATTTTATGGATGAAAAGACTGAGGCCAGAAAGGCAAAATGATTTGCCAGCGATCACTTAGCTATTAATTGACAGACGGGAATAAAATCCAGTTCTGTCCTGACTCCAAAGTTGATATATTTAACCACTCAGTCTCTAATGTCAAGACCAAAAGAAGAGGTATAATTGGGACTTGTCTTTGTGTTTGTGTTATGTGTGGGTTTGGGGGATTTTTTGTTTGTTTGTCTATAAAAAAGAAGAGGGTTTTATTTTCCAGTCTACTTGGCCTCAGGAAGCAAATATGGTGAATTAGAGGCATGGTAGATTTCTGGCCTGGCTAACTGATGTGTGTCAAAATCACAAATCAGTGTGTTAGAACTACTGTCTTTTTATCAAGTAGTATAAAGAAGTAATTTCTCCCTCTAAAGTGAACATCTGAAGAGATTACCTAGCATCCATTTCCTTCTCAGAGGTGGAATCTCACTCTTGGTATCATCTCCAAAGCCCACATTTCTATCTTTTAGCCCCAATAACGACATAGAGATCAGCAATGCTGATAGTCTGTGCCCTACTCAGAGATCCTTCAGTCCTCTCCCCTCCTTTTCAGTATACATCTTGAAAATGCTCCCCCAAATACATTTTAGTCCCCCCAAATACATTTTAGTCCCCCCAGATATAAAGCCTTCTTCCCAACCACCCATGATCAAATTGCTGTCAGTGACAAACAGCCCTCATCAGTACATGTTACTACTTTTAGAAGGGAATGCAAGAGCCTAAAATCTGTTCCCTTGCAGCCAATGACTCTCTTCGTAGTGGGAAACCAGATATGGCCTCTCTGAGAGATAGGAAAGAGGCAAAGAGAGTTCTCAGCAGCATAGAAACACCTCCCTCTCAAGCTACTCTCCTTCAGGTGGCTGAGCTATCAGAGCTGAGAAGGGGAGGCAGAAGGTGGGCTAGGTATGAAAAAACTAGCTTTCCCATCAGAGTCAAGCAAAGGAGAATTCATGCCCATTGCAACCAGATACTTAAGTGCTCTCTCCATTTTGGTCTCTCACCCTACAATTTTTCTTCTCACTGTTTTTAGTCATTTTCTGTGTCCCTGCCACACACAGGCTCACATTCACGTCCTGCTCCACAGCTTCTGTCCCTGGTTCAACTCTGTCAATATGACTTCCAATGTGCCAGTGCAACTACAAAGAAATACCATAGATATGGTTTACATTTGCATACATTTGCATTTGTTGTACACGTGCACACACACACACACACACCTACACCTACACCTCCACCTCCTACAGGGACATCTCACTTTTCACAAAAGAGTACTCCTGAAAATTCAGTAAATATGAAAATTTTTATAGATGAAAGTCAATTTAAACTCAATTTAAAGGACTTTCCTGGGACTTCCCTGGTGGCCCAGTGGGTAAGACTCCATGCTCCCAATGCAGGGGGCTGGGTTCGATCCCCGGTCGGGGAACTAGATCCCGCATGCATGCCAAAACTAAGAAGCCTGCGTGCTGCAATGAAGATCCTGCGTGCTGCAACTAAGACCCAGAGCAGCCTAAATAAATAAATAAATAAATAAAAGAATGGTTTTAAAAAAATAAACAAATAAAAACAAATGACTTTCCTAAATCATTTTCACACATACAAGCATTTATTACAATAATTTTCATTGACAGTGGGCACAAAAGCATGGATGGAAATACTTTGCAAACTGTAAAACATTAACAAATACTACTTATCATCATTATTCACTAAGCAGGTAGGGGTGATAATGGGTACAATTTAAAGGGTTCTGCTGTAAACCATTATTATAACATGATTAATCCTTAATGTAAACATTTATACAAATGGATTAGAATACATTGAATACAATGTAAGTCTTCTTACATTGAAGCAAATCTACTTACATTAGACTGTGATTGCCCTTCATTTCTATTATATCCAAATTGGATTATACATTTTTTTGAACGCAGTGATGGGTATGGCATTAAAAGACAAAGCACTGAATGAGAAAGAGTTTTAATTCCTTCTCTATCATCAACTGACTGCTTTTCATTGCTCCAACTTCCTCATATGTATTTTTTTAAGTGGTCATAATACCATCCTGCCAGTTTAATATGGTTGTTGAAAAAATGAAATAAAAAATGAAATAATACATGTGAAGACAAGACTTCACATATAAAGCATAAGGCAGTATACTAGGTGGAATTCTGAGATGACCCCCTGGTGTACATACATCTTCTCTCAGTTATTCAAACACAAACCTAGGTGCTGCTGTAAAGAGATTTTGCAGATATAATTAAGGTTCCAAATCAGTTGATCTTAAAATAAGGAGATTATCTGAGTGGGCCTGACGCATGACATGAGCCTTTAAGTCTGAGATTCTGAAATACAAGAAGGACTTGATGCGCTGCTGCTGGCCATTCCACCATTCACCCAACTCAGTTCTACTCTTCAAGTCTGATTCTTTTTGTCATGTGACCAGTGGCAGATTCCTTCTTTGTGGAAGCAGGATGATATTGACATATTAACCATAGTGGTTCCCATCCCATTATTTCCTTTTATTCTTTTGCTTTTCTCATCCCTCCCACCCATACTAGAGGACTCCTTGGGCCACAGAGAGGATGAATCAGATGAGAAGCAAGAGAATTATATGCTAATGGGAATCCCTGTGCCCTACCAGCCTGAACCACTTTCTTGGGGACAACCATAGAACCCAACAGATAGATTTGAGGGCTCAAAAGTAAACAAGGCCTGTGCCAAACTTCCTGGGAGGAGCCCAGAGTAGTGGCAAGCCCTGCAGAGTTATTCCTCACCAACATATAAAAGGGGAAATAGAGATGGCTGTGTGATGAATCTACACAAACAAACTTGGGACAGCCTCGTGGGACTTCCTCAGAGTGCTGTGAGATGCAGCCAGATGTTTCCCATGTATCCAGAGGAGCAAGGAAGTAGCTGAGAGAGAGCTGAACTTGGAGAGACTTAGTGATCAGGACAAGAAGAATTCAACAGTGATGGATACCACAGTGGAAAGAAGAAACACCTCAAACATAGATGTCATCTGCAGCTGGGGTGGAGGGAGTTGGTCCCCTGAATTCACTCAGGAAACCCTGAATTGACTGAGATTGCTTAAAGAAAAAAAGACTGAAGACTGAAAATAAGTTTCTGCCAACTGGCTGAATGGAAGCTGAAAACAAATACAGGAAAAAATTTTACATTTCCAGCACATGTAAGTAATATGGACTTGTAACCAAGCAGGACCCCATGGGGCCTTTAGGCAGTGGGGGGGGGAACAGGCCCCTCCCCCATGTCCTCTGCTTTAGCTCCTCTCTGAAGTACCTAGATAACAGTATCTGATGCACATTTCCTGAGTTGTTTTACTGATTTGAAAGCCCCCCACAGAATGGAAGATGTTAACTACTTGATGACCCTGACCGCATAGCCCCCAGGCCTACTGGAGCCTGAGGATTGATAATGTTGACCCCTGTGACAGTGCCCTGTTACCTCACCATCAACCAATCAGAGAACTGTGCACCAGCTGATCACATACCCTGCGATCCTTCTCCCTCACCTGGCCTTTAAAAATGCTTTCCTGAAACCCATTGGGGAGTTTGGGTGTTTTGAGCATTAGCTGCCCTGAACTCCTTGCTTAGCGCCCTGCGATAAACCCTACACTTTCCTTCACCACAACCTGGTGTCAGTAGATTGGCTTTACTGCGCATGGGCAAGCAGACCCAAGTTTGGTTCTATAACAGACTGAGATTCATACCTACTATATTTGCTTCCAGTTGAGGGTCTTCATAAAGGAAGGAATCTGATGAACCCAGTTACATGCTAGGCCGTAGGGTCATGAGCCAGTGAGGATATTGCTGTGCCTGAAGGGTCAGGTACTCATCCCTGGTCCAATAAGGAGAAGCGGGTCTGAAGTTTATTAGTAAAGGTAGGTTGACTACTTTAAAAGAAATCTCTGTGGCTTAACATAAAAGGGTTTAATGGTTTCTTTCAATGGTGAGAAATAAACATGAGTGACATGGATTGTGGGGTCTGATATGGACTGTGGGGTGGGGTGGGAGGAGGGCTCTGCTCCAGGCCGTTATTCAGGTATCCAGCCCCCTTCCACTATGTGGCACCTTTTAGGGGCTCTGAGTCCTCCACTAGATCCTATTCATCCAGCAGGCAGCTTTTGAAAAGAGAGTGAATGGAAGGTTATGAGGGAGGTTTCGGCGGGCCAGGGCTAGAAGCGGCACTCATCATTTCAGGTCACGTTCCATTGGTGAGAACTGTGACGCAGCCCCATCTAGAGCAGGAGGGCAGGGCAGGGCAGTGTGGTGCTGTGCTCAGGAAGAAGAGACACAGACATTAGTGATCCCTAGTAGTCTCAACCAGGCCGTGAGGACAGAAGAAGGGCCAAGTCAGGTGGTGGTAGTTACTATCCTTGTTCCCTCTCCAAAAGGCTGTGTACAAGGCTTTTCACGAAGTAGATGCTTAAGGAGCAAAATCTATAGTCATACGAATTCCCTGAAATAGCATCTGTTTTTAGAGCAGAAGTTGCCAGAAAAGATAACTAACGCTCTGGAGAAGACAGGAAGAAGTGAAGTTCCTCAAGCTAAAAGCTGCCTGACTGAAGGTTTCAGACAAGAGCAAAAAAGCGTGAACAAGTCACTTTGAAAACTGTAATGACATATCTTGATTACAGTCATAATGAGCCATAAAGCTTGGAATTTCATCCTGTGTCAAAGCCTCCAGGTATGGAGCATTCTTGAATCTCATTTTTATTCTAACCAAAATGTGAGAAGCCAACCACCACCAAGCCAGCCAAAAAAGCCAGAGTCCCCTTGACACATTTTGCTCTTAAGGGAACACAGACCAGAAGCACTCAAAAAGAACCATCGAGATGCAAACCCCAACCTTCCAAAGTGCAAAATATCAACAAATCATATCTACAATACAAATTGTGGTGTTTTCTTTTGTAAATTAAATCCCGTTTTAAAAAATAAATATTTCCAGAAAAATATGAAAATATTTAAGACATGTATGTATAGGAGTTGCAAGCTGAGGAATTCGTGCAATTGTTACTTTTTTCCTATTTGCCATGGATTTTTAAAACCTTAAGGTTTCTCTGAGAAGGGAGAAAAATATTGGCAATACCAATTTATAGCTTAAAAAGATAATTTTTTAAATGTACAAACATCCTTTTCCTTAAGGCTTTTAAGGTTCTAATCTGAGAATCAGCTGTAACAGTTGCATTTTCACGGTTACAGGTATACATGGTCAGCCTGCAGTTAGCCAGAAAATTCCATTCTGTGAGCATTTTGTTTAAAAGAGGCTTTGCTAGAAATGCTTATTAAATAAATAAATAATGAAATTGAACCAACTTGACTGCACATGTCCCTGGCTGATCTATAGATCTAAATGTCCTCTGAAGCATGAATTGCCTGACATTTTATCTTTGGATGAATATTGCTGCCAATCATTCACTTACCCTTTCAAAAGTTTCATTCATTTCCCCACAGGAAACTCTCTGAACCCCAAAACGCTAAAAGAAAACTGGGAGGATTTGTATTCACAGGCTTCTAGGGGCTGTCTGAGGGTCACCATGGAGGTTATCTTCATGTTGAATGGCTTTTCGGCCAAAGCCCACTGGCCAACCAGCCCAAGTCCCTCTAAGACAAGAGGCTAGTCTCCTCCTGATGAGGAAAAGCATCCTCTCTCCCAGGGAGTGACCTTGTCAAATTTGAAGGTCACAGCTTATCTCCTTCCTGTCTGTTAGAGTATTTGCTCAACAACTGAGATAAGTTATCTTTACTAGCTTAAGAGCAGACCTCCCTTAGAGCCTACAGAGCAAGGGCGCCACAATAATGTCCCTACTGAGCATTCTGAAAATTCTCTCTCTTCTTCCATCTAAACCTTTTATTCAGTCAACATCTATATTGATTTGACCTAAACTGCAATGGAGTACCTGTTGCTGCTATTTTGGAAGAAGGATTTATTGAGCAAATAAATAGTAAGTTTATTACACAAGTAAGTTGGGTGTGGGGCTTCATGAGCTCCAGTTTAAAAAGCTCCCTCAACACACACCTCATTTTATCCTCATAATCATCCTGTGAAACAGGTTTTATTGTCCTTATGTTACAGACAAGGAAACTGGGGCTCAGAAAGGTAAGGTGACAAGATCCAGGCTACACAGATTGGGTTGTAAATAAGGACACAGACATCATTGCCATCAACATCATCATCATTATTATTATAAACAATAATAGCATTTAGTATGTATTGACCAGTAATTATGTAACAGGTATTTTATTAACTGTTTTACATGCATTACTGAATTTAATTTATATAATCAGCCTGTAGATTAGGTATTATTATCTCTCCCATTTTACAGATGAAAAACAGTGTCTCAGAGAAATAAAGCAACTTGCCCAAGGCCATACAGTTAATAAGTCTTAGGATATGTTTAACCTGTCTAAGAAAATAAACTGTATTTTAGAAATTTGACAAATTCATTTTTTAAACACAGTTATCAATTAAAAATAATTCTTACCTACTCATAAAAAATTGGGGAGGTGCTCTAGATGGAATATTATTGGTAGTCTGAGTTACCATAAGATATAAAACTGAATTTCTGTATTAAACAATTTAGATTCTTCACTACTCCAAAATCCCCACATTTTGACTGAATTAGTGATACTTTATTATAGTTCTGGCATTTTGGAGGGATGAGAAACATCCAAATTATAATTTGAAAAAGCATATTCTTGCAATTGCTTTGATTTGCTTTAAGTCATGATATTTGTTTATTTATTTATTTATTTATTTACTTTTATTTTTGGCTGCCTTGGGTCTTCGTTGCTGCTCACGGGCTTTCTCTAGTTGTGTCAAACAGGGGCTACTCTTCGTTGTGGTGCACGGGTTTCTCATTGCAGTGGCTTCTCTCGTTGCAGAGCACGGGCTCTAGGCACACGAGATTCAGTAGTTGTGGCATGTGGGCTCAGTAGTTGTGGCTCGCGGGCTCTAGAGCTCAGGCTCAGTAGTTATATTTTGAAATTTCAAACTGCATGGAAAAGTTGTGAGATTCTATACATATCAAAAGGCAGTCAAAAGTTATCATTGCTATAGTTGATTCTCCTCTCCAATGCATACACACACACACACACACACACACACACACACACATTCCCTCATCTCTGGTCTTAGAGATTCTCACCAGGGCTTACAGGATAGTGCACACACACACAGACAGACATACAAACAGTAAACCCATAGCAAACTAAGCCCCTACTATGTGCCCACAAGCTCATGACATTAGAACACATAATACTCCTCCTGGAGCAAACAATCTGACTGGAGAAATAAAACTCACACAAGAAGAGCTAAGGGAACACTTAAAGCAACAAGTGCTACCCAATGGTCAATTCTTTTGGCTGTTCATCAGAATCATCTTGGGAACTTGTTCAAATACAGGTACCCCAGCCACAGCTCTGGAGATCTGGCTGCTCCAGGGAGTCTGACTAGTGAGAAATGGAATATTTCCCACCAAATCAGTAAACAAAGGATGTCACAGTCATCAGCAATTGCAGCCACCACCAGACAGTGAGCTGGTGAGCCCTGAGGGAACTCAGGAAGGAAAGAATACCTGCTATCTAGCAGCCATCAGACTGCAGCCACTCCCTATGGTGAGCCCTGAGGAAACTCAGGATGTGAAAATACAGGACACTTGCCCCAGATAGCTGAGGTGCATATCAAAGGAATGATTTCAGTGAGCCCAGACTCTTGCATCTTCCCACACATAGAAAAGCGCTAAATTCCTTAACTTGGGATATCTGGTTTTCTTTAATTATCAATAATCTTTTGATGCTCCCAACTACGTGCCCTTTGTTGCAAAACTCCTCTATATCCTAGCTCCCCCCTCGTCTCCTCGGAGCAGTTCTCTCAGGGTTACTTGAGATGCTGCCTCCCGGGCTTTAAGTCCTAAAAATTCCCGCCAAATAAAACATAACTCTCAACTTTTACGTGGTGAATAACTTTTTAGTCGACACTAGGTACTGCTCGAATTCACTTCAAGAGGGGCTTATTAATGTTGTGGACAGAACCTGAGATTATGGTTTCCAAACACCTCGTTTTCAAAGCAAGGCCAAACGGCAAACATGGCAGATCACGAGCCAATAAAGAGGGCATATTCACCCAATTTGCAGAGGAAACAAGCCTGGAAGGACTAGTGAGTGACAGAAACTAACCCTAATAATCTATCTGCAATCCTATGAAGAATTGATCAAGTAGAATTCCTTGAGTGCCACCACATGCCTCACACAGGCGGCAGAAGTTAATACCCACGTTCACTCCCACACATGCACAAATGGAGAGTCATCCTCACACGTCACACAGGTAGGTACCCTGCTGCCAAGCCGAGTCCCTAGTCTAGTGTCTGTGTCCCAGTAGAGAACTGCTTGCCACTCTGCCTGGCCACCCTTACGTTACATGGCAGCAAGCCCTTTCTGCTTGCAAACCTCCAAAATCCTATCTGGACCTCGCATATAAAACCCCTGAGGCTGCCAGGCCTCCAGAGGAGCCTGCTATGTGCATTGGAGGAGACGGGAGACCAGATGTGCTGGTCACAGAGATGGACTCCCCAGCTCGTGCCTCAAAGAAGGACCTACTGCCCAGTTCCCAGGAAGGAGGTCAGCAGACAACCTCCAGCTGTCAGCGCCTTTCGGTTGTGCCTCAGCTGCAGAATGGCCTCACCTGAGATCACATCTGTCCAGGGACAACCTGCATCCAATGACTGAGCAAGGCAGTGGTGGAAAAAGGCCAAGCCATTGCAGGTCTACATAGGACAGCTCTGATGGACAATCCTTATTACAGAACTTCCCCACCAAGTTGGCCAACGCTTTGACCAGCCTATCTCCCAGTTCACCTTCTGCCTCTGCCCAATCCTGCTTCTCTCCTTTCACTTCATGGGTATTAAATCCCTAACAAATGGCTCGCACCTCAAACTGTTTCAGAATCTGTCTCCAGAGAATCCACCCTGTGACACCAGGCCAGGCCAGTTCAGTGACAAGGCCAACTGTACTTGGAAGAGAAAAAGGCAAGGGACTTCTGGGGCCCTTGGTCAGGGCTGCCACTACCTTGGTGGTCCCCAAGATGCAGAAGTTTGCTTTGCTCCGGCTTCAAGTAAGTCTCTGGCACTCAGAACTATGTACATAGATTTGTCCAGGTCCCTGTTACTGAGGATAAATCTGACGACAGAAAGGCAGCGGGAGGAAGCCTTATCCCTGGGGAGAATTAGCCATCTATATAGAGGACTGGTTAAATGCATTAGGATACACTGCTATCCTGGAATGATCCACAGCCCTTAAAAAGAAAGGGTGGGACAAAGTGAGAGAGTGGCATGGACATATATACACTACCAAACGTAAAATAGATAGCTAGTGGGAAGCAGCCGCATAGCACGGGGAGATCAGCTCGGTGCTTTGTGACCACCTAGAGGGGTGGGATAGGGAGGGTGGGAGGGAAGGAGACGCAAGAGGGAGGGGATATGGGGATATATGTATACATATAGCTGATTCACTTTGTTATAAAGCAGAAACTAACACACCATTGTAAAGCAATTATACTCCAATAAAGATGTTAAAAAAAAAAAAGAAAAGGGGGGGAACCTTCAAGATGGCGGAGGAGTGGCATGGACATATATACACTACCAAATATAAAATAGATAGCTAGTGGGAAGCAGCCGCATAGCACAGGGAGATCAGCTCGGTGCTTTGTGACCACCTAGAGGGGTGGGATAGGGAGGGTGGGAGGGAGACGCAAGAGGGAGGGAATATGGGGATACATGTATACATATAGCTGATTCACTTTGTTATACAGCAGAAACTAACACACCATTGTAAAGCAGTTATACTCCAATAAAGATGTTTTTAAAAAAGAGGTAAAAAGTTTATTTGCTGACATGAGTGTCCAAAATACATTATTATCTGAATTTTAAAAAGCAAGTTTTAGAACAGCTTTTATAATACAATGCCATTTTAAAGTTAACACAGTGTAGTCCCATTTTAAATAAATTTAGATTATAAGAATTTGAAATACAGTAAGTCCCCTACATACGAATGAGTTCCGTTCCGAGAGCATGTTCATAAGTCCAATTTGTTCGTAAGTCCAACAAAGTTAGCCTAGGTACCCAACTAACACAATCAGCTATATAGTACTGTACTGTAATAGGTTTAGAATACTTTTCACACAAATATTACATAAAAAACAAAGAAAAAAATAAAGAAAAAATTGTTAATCTTACAGTACAGTACCTTGAAAAGTACAGTAGTCCAGAACAACAGCTGGCATACAGGGGCTGGCATGGAGTGAACAGGCAAGAAGAGTTACTGACTGGAGGAGGGAGAGGAGGTGGGAGATGGTAGAGCTGAAGGATCGTCAGCAATAGGAGACGGAGGGCAAGCTGCAATTGCACTCACACCTGACGTTGATGGCACAGGTTCTGGTTCCTTGCTGGATTCAATCCTATCTACCCTCTTGAAAAAACAATCCATGATGTCTAGGTAGTACTGTACCGGCTACATCACTGCTGCTTTTACACTTCTTCCAGCCATCCTGGGCTTGAAATAAAGATACTGTACTACTGTACTCTATACAGTACTGTACACTAAATTACACAAAAGCACAACAACTTGCAGAAGATGCACGCACGTGACAATGTATGCCAGACACGTGAACTAACTTACGTGATTGGACATGTGAATGCACGTTCGCATCTTTGAAAGTTTGCAACTTGAAGGTTCATGTGCACGGGACTTACTGTATTTTGATATAAAAATATTTCAGTCCCGGTTTATGCACAACATTTGAAATAATGCAAATCTCCCCAAATTAAAACGTCATCAAGAATCACATAATTTCAAAACCTGAAGGCCAAGTGAATTGTAAGGCATATTTCTACTGTTGCCACGTGGTGGCGCCACTTTAGCTGATCAACAGAAATTCTGGTCTTCCTTTGTCAAGACTGGTCTTGAATTATGCAAATTTCTAATTATGTTGGGCCCTTGGGAACACATTCCTTGCATAAAACACAGATGCCCTGAATACTGGAAGGTAGAACACTTGGAGGACTATATACCAAACTTAACTGGAGTTATCTCTGGAAAGTGGAAATGGGGAGGGTGGATGTTACCTCTGTTGTACACTTCTAATTTTATTATTTTTTTATTCAGTAAGAACGGATGTATAACAGGAAACAATTTCTGATGAAAATAAATACCTTCTTTGGATTCTTAAGTAAAATCCCAAGTGTATTTCAAATGCCAGGCAGATGGCAGATGGCAAACACAGGCAGAGCAGGATGCAAGTCATCCTCTGGCCAGGCATCTGGTGTTGCATATGAAAGAGTCAAAGCCAGAGGAATGCGAATGCCTCAGCCCCTCTGGCCCTAGCAATGTCTTTGCCTTGCCGCAGGTTTCCTCCCAGGCTCCCTCAGCCCTGCAGCCTCTAGCCCAGAGCCACTGCACAACACAACCTTGCCCTTGTCCTGATTCTGAGCCTGGAGCTTCCATCAACCTTAGAGGTAACACCTGGAGAGGAAAACTCCTGCCAGAATTGGCCAGAAGCCCCAGTGAAGCTCTAGGTCACCGTGCCACTCTGACCCTCAGAGGAGGCCTCAGGGGTTAGGCTGCCCAAAATACTAATAGCAGCAGCTCTCATTTGAGAGCTTACCCCATACCAGGGATTGTACTAAGTGCTTTATATACATGATCTCATTTAATCCTCATAACTACCCTGAGGTGGGTACAATTATTACCCCATTTACAGATATGGAAAATGAGACGGACCAGAAAAGTTAAAGACACCTACCCAAGGTCGTACAATAAGTGACAGATTTGAATCCAGATCTATCTGACTGGGGTGCCAATGTTCAAGGTTTGCAGCTATTGCTTCTCCGGCCACACTTGAGCCCTGAAGCAAAGCAGAGCTGAATCCTCCATAGCTTGCCTAAATTTCAATGGATGAATATTATTCTATGGCTTGGAGCCTTTGAACCAAAATCATAATAAATTTCTGAGCCAGAGATGGACCAGATACCTAGAAATACTGCCTCTCCATCTGTTCATTCATTCATGCATTCACTCAAATCTCTATGCAGATGACGGGCTGCTTTGTTTTCTGGTCACATATTAGGTCGAGGATGTGTGGATGAGTCCAAGGCCAGAGCTTCAGGCCCTTGTTAATTAGGAGATCCTTGGCAATATTTACACCTCAGAGAGTGAAAAACATGCCATAAAAGATCATCTATAGTCAGGAGGTAGAGCCAAAAGACAAGAAATGGGAGTCAAGAAGAAACTCTGACACTGGCAGTGCTAGGAAACTGAGTACATAGTTAGCCTTGAACCCTGAACCAAAGGCCTGCTCTGTATAAAGCACATAGCATAATAGAACCTAGTGCTGTGAGATTTCCAGCCCATGTGTATGTCAATGCCACGGACAGCTAGAGAACATGTATTTCTGTTGCTCTCCCTGTGTTCTCTGATTTGCTAGACCAAGAGCTCTTTGAGGACAGGAACAAGTAGCACATCCCCAATCTCTAGCACAGGGCCTGGCACAGAACTAGGGCTCAATGAATGTTGGCTGAACCAATCTCTACCTATTCTATCACAAGGAGGCACTTGATTTTGTTTTCTGCTTAGGTTTATTGTTGTCCATTCAGGAAAGATTTCAGATATATTTGCTACATGCTAGAGACAGAGGGGAATTCAAAAGAAATTGACACTATTGTCGTGCTCTCCAGGGGCTTACATCCACTTTGGGAGATAAGATGAACCATAGGCACACAACACAGTTACATAGAAATATTGGGAAGTACCAGTTATCCTCAGCTCCTAAATGCAAGTCTTAGGACCAATTCATCCATTCAGAGAGTGCTGTTATGGCTGCCCAGCTCACAGGGACTGTAAGCAATTCAGGATTATTCAAAGATATCATAACACAGAAAGTGGAGATTGGGGAACTTCCCTGGTGGCGCAGTGGATAGGACTCCGCGCTCCCAACGTAGGGGGCCTGGGTTCGATCCCTGGAGAGGGAACTAGATCCCACATGCATGCCGCAACTAAGAGTTCGCATGTCACAACTAAGAAGCCCACCTGCCTCAACTAAGGAGCCCATGTACCTCAACTAAGGAGACCACCTGCCGCAACTAAGGAGCCCACATACTGCAACTAAGGAGCCAGCGAGCTGCAACTAAGGAGCCTGCCTGCCGCAACTAAGACCCGGTGCGACCAGATAAATTTTTTTTTAAAAAGTGGAGATTGGTGAATCTGAGTTAAACCCCATGCATGTCATTTACTAACTTTGAAACCAGATGATTCTCCTGCTTAACCCTCAATGTACCAGGAAAAATAGTTATAATCACTTAACCATCTGTATCTAATGGACCTTTTATAGTTTTATATTTTAAGTCATATTACAAATAAGTAACAGAAGTAAGGATAAAGGGGTAACGAAAAACAATTTGATTAGCAAGCTTAATAAGAATTTAGGCAAGTAAATCAAATTTTATTCCATATTTTCCTGGTTTTGAAGGTATATCTACCCCAAATGGGCAATATTCTTTTAATGTAACTCACTGCTCAACAACTGTCATGCACAAACCTGGAACATATCACCTTATAAATACTGACTCCAGATTTCAAACACATCTCTAAGAAGTTCTGGTTTGTCGTTGCTTCTGGTTCTTCTTCATACACTTAAAATGTCAAAATGTAATACTTTTGAAAACTTTGATGGCTCTTAACATTTTCACTTTTAGAATTCTAAACACTGATTAGAATGACCAATTCAATGATGTTTTATTTTTCATTTCTACATTATCTTTTTCCGTCCATTCACCTTTGGATATACATTACATCTGCTGTCAGCATGTCTCTACTTATGAACTATATCAAGTAAATTTTCATGCAGAAATATTATAAAAGATAAAAGAATAGTGCCACATGTCCTTTTAGCAAAACAGGGTAGTCCAGATTCATGTCACAAAATATTGCCTGATGAAGTCCTTCCTATTGGATGACTAGCTGGGTAAGAATATCATGTTTCCTTTTTGTCCTTGGAAATACACTGCTCCCTCATAGATGCCTGAGTTTGAAAAATTGTATCTAGGATATCCAGGATATCTACATCTGTAGACTCACAGTCTGAGATTTCACTTACATGATCAATTTTGCCATCACCATTAGTCTAGAGTGCTGCTGTCTCTTTCGATTCATCTTCTGATTTATCTAATAATTGGGAAACATCATCCTCTGTCAATTTTCTTCTCTTAGTAGAAAATTAAAATTTCTGCATTTTCATCTGTGTTTAATAAAAACCTACAAAGATGTGTTTTCAGACTTCTTTATACATTTTTGCAGGACGATGCACAACTTCGGGCAACACAATAAAAAAAACTGAAAGTGGTGTAATGGTGATGATATATTCCAGAATTGCATTATCCTTCTGGGCTATTCTAGGATTCTATTATATTCTTATTATTTTATAGGATTTTTCCACCATAGTTGAGAATAACTGACGACTAATAATGAAATAATTCCTGGGACACTGAAATAGCAAAGTGTTTCAAGATACAGATCTTCCTCAACTTATGATGGGGTTATGTCCCAATAAACCCACCATAAGCTGAAAATATTAAGTAAAAAATGCGTTTTATATACCTAACCTACAAAACACCATAGCTTAGCCTAGCCTACCTTAAAGGTGCTCAGAACACTTACATTAGCCTACAGTTGGACAAAATCATCGAACACAAAGCCTATTTTATAGTAAAGTGTGGAATAGCTCATGTAGTTTATTGAATACAGTACTGAAAGTGAAAAACAGACCGGTTGTGTGGGTATAAAAGGGTTGTAAGTGTGTCGGTGGTTTACCCTTGTTATTGCGTGGCTGACTGGGAGCTGCGGCTCGCTGCGCTGCCCGGCATCACAAGAGTATCTAGAGCATATCCTTAACCCAGGAAAAGATCAAAATTTGAAGTACAGTTTATACTGAATGCATATCACTTTCACACCACCGCAAAGTCGAACCATCATAAGTCAAGGACCGTCTGTATAAGAAAAATAAGATCAGTAGGATACCATAATGTATCTTAACTTTATAAAAGGGTTCAATGGACTCACATAGTAATTGCAAGACAGAATAAGTTGTATTCTGTTCTTAAAAAAATAATTCTTACAAATTAGAACTGTTCAAAATAGACACTTAAAAAATAAAATTGGGTCCAATAGACCCTGATGATACACCTAGGGTTAAACCTTCCAAAGGTTCCCAATTGCCTTCAGGGTAAAGTCCTTGACAAGAAGGACCCTTCTAATTTGACCCTTGCTTACTGTTCTAGCTGCATCACTGGACACTTTCCACTCTACTCCAACCACCCACACTCCATGCTCCAGCTCTGCCAAACCAGCTGTGGTTCCCCTGAATACATGGAGCTGTTTCACACTTCTGTGCCTCTGCTCATACTGTTTCTTCTGCTTGTAATGTCTTCCCTCCCCAATCTGCTTGGTGAACTCCTACTTTTCTTTAATTCTTAGCTCAGCTAGCACCTCCTCCAAGAAGCCTTCCCAGATCCATTCCTCAGCTCAGCTTCCCTGAGCTAGCTGCGCTCAGCAGCACCTTCAGCTTACCTTTCTCGTTGTGTACTAACACACCCTCTTGTCATTGTTTGCTTGTCTGCCTCCCTTCCCAGTCAGTATACTCCTATAATTCAGGAATCGTTTCTAATTCATACCCATAAATTCAGCGTCTGGCCACTCAGTAAATGTTTATTGAATGAACAAATGAATGAATGAATGCTCCAGCAGGTATGGGACAGAAAGTTTCTATCGGAGTACAATGGGAAATAAGACTTGAAAAGCTGAGTAGGGCCAAACTCTGGAGGGCCTTGAGCAAGGATCCTTACATTTATTACAGTGTCCTACAGTTTAATAGGCCTTCAAATACTGATCTCATTTGATCTTCCAACAACCCTATAAAGTCGGCAGGGCAGGCAGATGAGGAAGTGGATTCTCTGATCCATCAAGTAACTAGCTTAAGGACACACTGCTAATTAGAAACTGACATGTTCTGGCCCCTGGTTCAGTGCTCTGTTACACCAGAGTATCTCCAGGCTGAGGCATTTGGGCTTTAAACTGTGGTGTGGACAGTGGGAGAACCACGGAAATCAGTGAATAGGGGAGCAACTAGATAAAGTTAAGGTTTTCAGAATCTTTAGCTAGGAGATGGCTATTATTATTCTATACTAAGAATAAAATCTGGGTATAGTGACAATATTTGCAAACTAAAAGACAAATACAAGACTACAACTTAATCTGATCATTTTACCCTCTAAAATTCACCTTCCAGAGTGGGAAGGGGGTTCGAGGCAGCTTAAAGTGCATCTTTATGTGGTATCTTGGATCTGCTTCAAAATAATCTGGGGCTGGGTGAGGTATGGATGAAGTAAGATTGGCCCTGAGTTGATCACTGTTGAGCTGAGTGATGGGTACATGGGGATTCATGATACATTTCCATCTACTTCTGCATATTTCTTAGTTTAGGTCCCCTAAAAGCAAGGCCTGAGACAAAGACGTGTGTGCTGGTAGTTTATTTGGGAATCAATTCCAGGGAGCAGGATTAAGGGAGTTGGAAGAATAAAATAGAGAAGGTAGAAACTCCAATATAAGAATATCATTCAGGTCACCACTATGGGTATTGGGAGCTCAAATCTACCAGGATGACCTGAGATGCATACAGAATGCCTCCCGAAACTGACTGCCTAAAATATGATAGAAAAACACATTCATTCATCCATCCTCAACTTTTCCCACCCAGAGGATAGGAAAAGTTTCTGAGGCAAAAAGTAGAAAGACAAGAGGAACACATTAAAGGTAGGATACTTTCACTGTGAGCTGAGTCTCAGCTTGCATGGAACTGTCCATTAGAGCTGTGGCTAAGATCAGAAATGGACCAAAGATATGCTATGGGAGTATCATCTGCTACAGTATACGTTTGATGTTTTCCATGATAACAACTTAAACAAAAAATAAAGTATATCTTCTTCCATCTTTATCCCATCCAGGAAGGGTAGCCAGAGGAAAGAAGGCCTTCCTCAGCTTGGCCTTGGGTTTGACTACAAGAGCATGAAGGTCTCTGGGGCTTTGGGAATGCCAAGTTCACTTCCTTAGGACTGAGCTATAAAGAGATACAAATGCATTGTGATTGTGCTGAGAAGTGAGATTACTGCATCTGAGTAGACTGAGAGAGCGGTCAAATGGATGGAGTCTTTTTTTCCCCTTTGAACTCACCCAGGGATCTACAGCTGATGTAATTTACAAACGATGCTTTCACTGACATCTCTTTTGTCTGCATCCTTGGCAAGGCTTCCTGAGCACTGCACACCCTCAATGGCCCCAGCTGCTCCACACAGCATGAGACTGAGGGACCTGCCAGTCTAGTCCACCAGCTCTTGGGCCCCAGGACTCTTCCTAAGGATAGACACAGTAGATGGCCACCCTTATGGTACAGTTGAACCTACCATACAATTACTCCTAAGGGCTCATTCAGCCAAGTGGGCACTGGGTGCCCAAGACGCACATTGGCCCTGGAATGCAGAGCTGATGCTTTCTTCAACCCAGGATGACTCTTTAACAGTCTTGTTCCCCCAGCCTTATAAAGTGTCTCAGGAATATTCAACCTAGCCTTTCACCTGGAATAGAGGGACATATAAAGGAAAGAGAAGGTGTCAAGTGTCCCGAACAGGACTCTGGAATAGGATTCTGGCAACAGAAAGGAGCCAAAATTTGTTTTGGCTAGATATTGTCTAGTAGAAAGAACACAGGCTTGGAACTAAAAGGTCCAAGTTCTTATTCTTTCTGTTCTATTTAGAGCTGGGATACTACAAGGTACAGTCTTACTGGGCCTTGGTTTTCCCTTCTGTCAAATGGGGCTAATTATCTCTGCCTTGCCCAACTCACAGGATTTTGTGAATATTTAATCAAATTATAAACATGAGCACTTGGATTCCATAAATTAAACACAAAGAATAATTATTAGAATGATAATGTTAGCAAATATGTACTCCATACAAGGTCTAATTTCTTTGTTTTATTGTGTTTGTCTCTTAAAACAGTCTAAACTTACCTCAAATGCATGAAGAGGAAGAGTGATTTTCATTGCTCTCATTCAAGGTTCAAGAATCTGAATTCAGTATAATGGAAGAAAATGAGGGACAAGGAATAGCTGGGGATCACTTTCATCTGAACCATTCCCTCAAAGATGGGCACTAATAATGATAATGCTAATAGCTAATACTTAATGAGTAGTAATTATGTCAGGCTCTGTTCTATGTGCACTACATATATTAACCCATTTAATCCTCACAAAAATCTTATAAGACAGGTACTATTATTGGCCCCATTTTACAGATGAGGAAACACAGGAACCAAATGGTTAAGTGTCTCGCCCAAGATCACATAGCCAGTAAGCGGCAGAGGTGGGATTTGAACACAGTCTAACTCCAGAGCTTACAATCTTAATCTTCACCCTATACTATCAATATATCTACTGAAAACTCCTCATCTCCCCCACCCTTCTCACCCCTTACTCCACCCAAAAATATGACTGTCACTAGTTATTAATTGATCCTGGAATTAGTATCATTGAATCACTTCTTAAGGTTAACTAACAACTGTAAGTCATTGCCTCCAAGGAACTGCTTCCATGGGTAGGTGTCATCTGGTACACAAGTGGTACATATTACACATTTGGCAATTGAGGGAGGGAGTGGAAAGTGGAAATGGGTGCCTGGCATGAGAGAGGTGGTTGGACTTCTACCATGAGGATGGATTTATTTGTCAAATTTATCGAGTTCTCACCATGGAAAACAGAGTCAGCTGCTAGGGATTGGGACCTGCCTGGTTCTGGGTCCTTGCAGCTCCTCTCTCCTCACAAATGGCTCATTTGCCCCCATCACCAGACTAAGCCCCACTTAGGTTCTAACTCTCATGCAGACCAGTGGCAGGAAGTCCAAAGGGGCCTCTAACAGTGCTCGGGGGTTCACCACCACATCCTGTTGGTCTACTAAAGATCTTGGGCCCCAGCACTTCTTTAGGCTTCTGCCTTGTCCCTTAATTTAAGTCCCCACTTGCTGCCCAATTCTGGGAATGGGTTCCTTCACTGAAACCCAGGCCCTCCAAACTTGGGGCCTTTAAATAATAAAAGTAACAAAAAAACAAATAATGACAGGCAGCTCCTTCTCAACCTTCAGTCACTTCCCATTTGGGTCAGTATAAAGCCAAATTCTTTACAATGGCCTCAGAAGCCCTCACAGTCTGCCACCTCCTACCTCTCTGATCTTTTCTCCTACCGGCCTCACCCTCATCCACTCCACTGCTGCCACACTGCTTCCATGCTGTTTTGCCAACACTCCAGGTATATTCTTGCTTCGGGGCTCTGTACTTTCTATGCCCTGCACATGGAACACTATTCCCATGGATTCCTTATGATTTGCAAGGGAAATAACAGTAAGCATACAGTAGAAAAATGGATAACACCTGGTCAAGGTGATCAGGATTGGCACTATCAATGAAGGGCAGATAGCTATCATGTGCTTCTGTGACACCCTGAGAAGAACCCAGCATCGCTCAGGTAGTTTTCCAGCTAAGGATGCATCACCTGAATCTCACCATGCGGAAACATCAGACAAACCCAAACTGAGGAATGTTATATTTTTTAAAAAGGACTTTATTCTCCAAAAATGTCAGTGTCATAAAAGACAAAGGCTTTGGAAATATTCCAGATTAAAAGAAGCTAAAGAGACATGACAACGAAAAGCAATACCTGACTCTAGGTTGGATCCTGTACTGGAGGGTCAAATAATGCTGTGAAAACACTATTTAATCAACTGAAAAAACTGGCATAGAGTCAGTGGGTTAGATAAAATGTTGTAGCTGTATTAAATTTCCTGAAGTTGATAATTATACTGTGGTTATGTAAGAGAATATTCTTATCCTTAGGAAGTATCCACTGAAGTATTAAGAGGCCATGATCATGATGATATATATAACTTACTCTCATATGGTTCAGGGCCCCATTAAGAAAATGAAAACTCAAGGCACAGAATGAGAGAAAATATTTGCAATAATCAAACCTGACAGAGGACATTTACCCAAAGTATAAAAAGAGTAAGAAAAAATTCAATTAAGACATGGGCATAACATTTGAACAGACACTTCACAAAAGGAGATATATGAACGGCCAACAAGCCCATGAAAAGATTCTCAACAAAGAAATGCAGATTAAAACCATAATGAGGGACTTCCCTGGTGGCGCAGTGGTTAAGAATCAGCCTGCCTGACAAAGGATTAATCTCCAAAATTTACAAGCAGCTCATGCTGCTCAATATCAAAAAAACAAACAACCCAATCCAAAAATGGGCAGAAGACCTAAATAGACATTTCTCCAAAGAAGATATACAGATTGCCAACAAACACATGAAAGGATGCTCAACATCATTAATCATTAGAGAAATGCAAATCAAAACTACAATGAGATATCATCTCACACCAGTCAGAATGGCCATCATCAAAAAATCTACAAACAATAAATGCTGGAGACGGTGTGGAGAAAAGGGAACCCTCTTGCAATATTGGTGGCAATGTAAATTGATACAGCCACTATGGAGAACAGTATGGAGGTTCCTTAAAAAACTAAAAATAGAACTACCATACAACCCAGCAATCCCACTACTGGGCATATACCCTGAGAAAACCATAATTCAAAAAGAGTCATGTACCATAATGTTCATTTCAGCTCTATTTACAATAGCCAGGACATGGAAGCAACCTAAGTGTCCATCAACAGATGAATGGATAAAGAAGATGTGGCACATATATACAACGGAATATTACTCAGCCATAAAAAGAAACAAAATTGAGTTATCTGTAGTGAGGTGGATGGACCTAGAGACTGTCATACAGAGTGAAGTAAGTCAGAAAGAGAAAAACAAATACCATATGCTAACACATATATATGGAATCTAAAAAAAAAAAGGTTCTGAAGAACCTAGGGGCAGGATAGGAATAAAGATACAGGCATAGAGAATGGACCTGAGGACACGGGGAGGGGAAAGGGTAAGCTGGGAAGAAGTGAGAGAGTGGCATGGACATATATACACTACCAAATGTAAAATAGATAGCTAGTGGGAAGCAGCTGCATAGCACAGGGAGATCAGCTCGGTGCTTTGTGACCTCCTAGAGGGGTGGGATAGGGAGGGTGGGAGGAAGGGAGACGCAAGAGGGAAGAGATATGGGAACATATGTATATGTGTAACTGATTCACTTTGTTATACAGCAGAAACTAACACACCATTGTAAAGCAATTATACTCCAATAAAGATGTTTAAAAAAAAAAAGAATCCACCTGCCAATGCAGGGGACACAGGTTCAATCCCTGGTCTGGGAAGATCCCACATGCCACGGAGCAACAAAGCCCATGCGCCACAACTACTGAGCCTGCGCTCTAGAGCCCGCGAGCCACAACTACTGAGCCTGCATGCCACAACTACTGAAGCCCACGCACCTAGAGCCTGTGCTCCGCAACAAGAGAAGCCACCGCAATGAGAAGCGCATGCACGGCAACGAAGAGTAGTCCCCACTCACCGCAACTAGAGAAAGCCCACGTGCAGCAACGAAGACCCGACACAGCCAAAAATTAATTAATTAACTAATTAATTTGGGAAAAAACCATAATGAGATATCACTCCATACCCACTAGAATGGCTAAAATTCAGAAGACTGACAATACCAAATGTTGGCAAGTGAAACTCTCATACATCGCTAGTGGGAATGTGAAAAGATATAACTTTTTTAGAAAATCGTTTGGCAGTTTCTTACAAAGTTAATATACAATTATCCTTTGACCCCAGAATTTCATCCATAGGTACTGCATTAATCTTTCTATGCTGCATAATAAATTACTACAAACTTAGTGGCTGAAAACAACATAAATTTATAATCTCACATTTCTCATGGTTCAGGAGTCTGGATGTGGCTTAACTGGGTCCTCTCTTCAGGGTCTCAGAGGGTTGCAATCAAAGTGTCAACCAGGGTTGCAGTCTCATCTGAGGTTTGGGGTTCTCTTCCAAGATTATATGGTTGTCTACAGAATTCATATCTTTGCAGTTGCCTCTCTATTATAGACTCTCTTTTAAGGGCTCACCTGATTAGGTCAGGCCCACCCAGGATAATCTCCATTTGATTAACTGAAAGTCAACCAGAGACCTTAATTACATCTGAAAAATCCCTTCACCTTTGCCATATAATGTGATCTAATCATAGGAGTGATCTCTCATCATATTCCCAGTTCTCACCCACATTCAATGGAGGGAATTATACAGGACATGTAGACCATAGAGTAGGAATCTTGAGGGCCATCTTAGAATTCTGCCTACCACAGGTACTTACCTAAGAGAAATGTTACACCTTTTGATATTGTACCAGAGTTCCTGAATGTTCTGTTCTAATAGTAGTACTAGTAGTAGTACTAGTACTACTAGTAGTAGTACTAGTAGTACTAGTAATACTAGTAGTAATTATTTTCTCTTTGCATTTCAGTTTGGTAAGTTTCTACTGACCTGTCTTCACAGTCACTGATTCTTTCCTCAGCTATGTCGACTTTGCCAACAAGCCCACTGAAAGCATTCTTCATTTGTTACTGTTTTTTACTTCTAGCATTTCCTTTTGACTCTTATAATCTTCATCTCTCTGCTTGTATTACCCATCTGTTCCTGCATGCTATCTACTTTTTCCATTAGAGCCCTTCACATATCAATCATAGTTATTTTAAGTTCTCTGTCTGATGATTCTAATACCTGTGTCATATCTGAGTCTGGTTCTGATGGTTGATCTGTCTCTTCAGACTTTTTTTTCTTGCCTTTTGGCATACTTTGTAATTTTTTGTTGACCACCGGACATGTTGTATCAATAGAAACTAAAGTAAATAGATTATTAGTGTATTTATGGGGCTTCAAATTCCTCTAGTGTCCTTGTTTTTGTTTCCTTTTGACCTTGGTCTTCCCCAAGTATGCCTCCTTAGAGAATGTCTGTGTCTCACAGCTCTTTCAGCTATAACCCGCTGACAGTATACCGGAGACTGGTTGGTGTGGTGGTAGTTTGTGGGGGAAGGGAGCATTCTATAATCTCCTGATTAAGTCTCAGTCTTTTAGTGGGCCTGCATCTCTAGGATGTGGCCTTCACAAGTATTTCTGTCCTTCCTCCAGGGGCATAGAAGTCTTTCTACCCTGTCCCCAACTCCCTTCCCTAGCTGCAGCATTCCCAATCTATTTCTTTAAAACCCTGTCCCTTCTTGGCTATTTTGTTCTTTTCGAGTTTTGTTTTGTTTTGTTTTAAAGTGTGATAGGAATGCTGGAGCTGGCTGGAATGGGGGTAGAAAGCAACCCCCTTCTCCCAAGTGGGATAAAGTTTCAGTATCACCCAATGGTAGATGTTTTTCCCAAAAGAGGAGGCCTTTGTCATGGATCAAGCTTCAGCTGTGTGTTGCAATGGCTCCTCCTCCCCTTCCCCAGTCAGGGCCAGGAGAGCATCTTCCTCAGATCCTCACTTTGAGAGCCTGGTGGAGTTCCTGGGGGGAAAACCTGTAGACATGTTGGGGGGGCCCCACTTGGACTGTGGCCCCCAGGAGTTTCTCACTCTCACGCTAGCCCACATACAGCCTCTAGCAATTTGTCCAAATTACTAGCCAAGTAAGTGATCCTACTGCTTATGGAGTCCAGTGACTTCTGCTCCATGTCAGCAAATCTCAAATGCTGTATCTCTCTATATGTACCTGTCTCTGCAGATTTGCAGATGGCAGTTTGCCTTCTGATGGGAGTGATGATTTCCAATCTCTTTACATGTCAGAGCTGAAATCAAAAGTCACTTCCCTAAGAGAATGAAAATATGTGTCTGCACAAAGACTTGTACACAAATAGTCACAGAGCTTTATTCATGACAACCAAAAACTAAAAAAAAAAGTCCATCAACAAGTGAATGAATTAAAAATGTGATATATCCCTACAATGAAATACTACTCAGCAATAAAAAGGAATGAACTACTGATCCATGCAACAGTATGGATGAATCTCAGACTGCTGAGTGAAGGAAGGCAGACGATACATTACTACGTAATGCAAGATTCCGTTTATATAAAAGTCTAGGAAATGCAAACTAATCTGGAGCAACAGAAAGCAGATCAGTGGTTGCCTGAGGCTGGGCAGGCGGCAAAGATTGACAGCAAAAGGGAAGGAGGAAGCTTTTGGAGGTGATGGATATGTTCTATACCGTGGTCATGGTGTTGGTCTCATGGGTATATTCATATGTCAAAACTCATTGAATTGCACTCTTTCAATGGGTGCAGTTTATTGTATGTAAATTGTTACTAAATAAAGTTGATTTCCTAAGTGCTATCTTTGGTATTAGGTAGGCAGAGGTTTTAATCTCAACTCTGCTACTTATCGGCTGTGTGACCATGAGCAAGCCACTTGACCTCTCTGAATCTGTTTCCTCATAAGTAAAAGTCAATAATACTTCATATATTTTTCATGAATATTAGATGTAATGACTCACATGAAGCATATAGTATAGTATGATATCTGCCACGTATTGAGTTTTCAATAAATAAAAGAGGGTAAAGACAGCAATGATGACAAACTTTAACTTTGAAACAGTTCTGTTATGGGTAGTCCCTGTATCCCATTGCCATACAGGGCAGTAAAGTCCCCGCCCTCTGTAGCTCCTATGGTCACTCCCTGTGGCCTCTGTGTTTTCTTCTCTCCTAGAACTTTGCATACTGTATGGCAATTGTTAGTTTCCTTTGCCAATGCCTATCAGCATTTATATTCTCTTAATATACACTGCTTCAAAGATTATCTGGTTTAAAAAGGTTGGTTTTTATCACTATTCAAGGTCTTAGGTACCCACTGTCCTCGTGCTAGTCAGAGCCCCCACTATGATACCTTATCTAGGCAGACCTTCTCCAAGAAGCAAGCCTTGCTACAGCCCTTGTCTTACCTATGCAAAACCTGTCTGTCCTATATCCCAGGCCTCCAGGACCTGCTGAACGATGGGAGTGGATTCAGGAAACTAATGAATGTTGATAGTATATGCCTTCTCTTCCCAGGGAGCATATTAATATTCTAACAGGGACCTTAAGCCAACCAAGAGACTTGTGGTAAAGATTTCAGGCATGTGGTACACTAGGAAAGGAACTCATTTACTGTGCCCCTTGGGTCACACACTGGATGCTACCTCTAACTCTGGCTAAAATAGTGGCCCAGAGCTGGGCTTCCATTTCCTCTGACTATTCCCCACCATGCTCCACACTCCACACAGTCACACAATCGCAACGTTTCAGAAAGAGACCATCTTGGTGAGATCATCTAATCCAGTGATTCTCAAAGTGTTGTCCCCAGACCAGCCACATCAGCATCACCTGGGAATTTATGGAAATGCAAATTCTTAGGCTCCACCTTCTGAATCAGAAACTCTGAGGCTTATGGTTACCAAAGGGGAAAGGGGGTGGGGGAGGGATAAATTAGGAGTTTGGGACTAGCAGATACAAACTACTATATATAAAATAAACAACAAGGTCCTACTGTATAGCACAGGGAACTATATTCAATATCCTGTGATAAACCATAATGGAAAAGAAAAAAAAGATCTGCGATTTGACAAGCCCTCCAGGTGATTCCAATGCATGTGAAAGTTTGAGAAACACTGCACTAGACCAACAATGCCATTTTACAGATGAGAACATTAAGACCCAGGTGTCCAAGTTCACCAAGTTGATACCTGATAGAACCAGTGCTCCGACCCTCAATCCAGTGCTCCTTCTAATATACCACGTAGCTCCAGAGACATGCTTGTTGACTACCAATGGAAAGGGCAGTAACCTCTTCTTTCTACTAAGAAAGAGCTTAAAATGTTATTAAGTGTTCCAGTAAACGCCGGATGGTTACCAAACATGTGGGATTAATCAAGTACAGCCACGTGCATTCCCAAGGCCAAGGAGAGACTCTTCCTGCTTTTAGCATTAATTTTGCTTCCCTTGACATCAGAGATTCTAAATAACAACCACCTCAGACAAATATTTGTGGTGTTTGGCTTTTTCAGCCTGCTGCAAGCAGTCAGCCAGAAGCAACACGTAAAGCACAGAGCACAGACGTATCCAATCCTTTCTGAAACAGTAAATAGAGCCACTGACGCCTGGCTCCCTGGGGCACTGCAAGAAGCAGCTAGCACATCTGGCAAGAGAAGCCAACCACACCTCCCCACCTTGGAGAACAGGGTAACTGAGTAGCCAGATCTTTTAAAAAGATCCTGATTAGTGGAGCAGCTGAGGACCCACATATATAGGCGGAACCAGGCTGGCTGGGCAGCCCGCTGCCTTTGATCATGTCGAAACGGATTAATGTACGTGAAAGGATGAGGCTTCAGAAACCACTCACTTGATGTCTTCAGCACTCCAGTACCATCACCACTACAACCACGATCCAGAAAAATCCTAGATGCCGCACATGGGATGGATCTGAGAAACAGTTAGCGTTTTTAGAACAATTACAACTAGAGTATGCCATCTACCATCATTGAGGCAAAAGAAATTACTCAGGGTCAAATTAGCAGAGAATCCATAAAACCATTCTGCTCATAAATCATCACTAGAGAATAAGACTCTTGTTCAGAAATCGATAATAGGTTCAAAGTGGGAGAGATGCGGAAGGAGGGACTCTGCTCTTTCCTTCTCTTGCCATAAGGATCCTTCCGTTTCTCCAACTTCCTAAATCTGTGACTCTACAACTTCTGCTTATACCTTGTTTTTTTTTCTTCTTCCAGCCTTTCTCCTCTCTGCTCCACCCACCCTTGTTTCTTAGGCTCCCTCTCCTCCAACTGCAGTCCTCATGCTGTCCCAGGCCCAGGCAAGAGCCTGAGATTTGGGTGAGGTCAGCAGGCTGTGCCTCCCTCTCCTGGCAAACGGGGGGAAAGCAGGGCCAGTGCTGTTTAGGTGCGGCCCCCACAGCTACCAGGATGTTGGGAATCACTCAGCCTGTCTGGGGCCAGAGCAAGGCCTCTGCAGCCCTTCGGCAGGAAGGCCTCCTAAACAGCACAGACAGCTGTGCCGCTGGCCTCTCCATGTCTACCCAGGCCCTGTGGGCGCTGGCAGCTTCTGTGCCCACTAGGCCCCAACCTACACGATGCTAGTCTTGGGGCTACAGTGGGCCCTGTTCTGAGGAACTCCTAGGCAGGCAGGTATAGAAGTGGCCATAGTCACCATCTCTGCCATGCACCCCACGATTGCACTCCTGTCATCCTTTCCATAAGTACAGAGCCCCACAGCCTCCGTGCAATGAAAGCTGCTCCCTTCTTGTTGGGACTTGGTATTTGGACTGTCGGTCCCCCCACCCCACACACACACACCTGGATTTTATGCCGTTTTCCCTTCCTCCTAATCTAGGTTTTATTCCTCAGCTCCCCGGCGCTTGCTCCCAGCGTGCCCTTGTGGCTCTATCAGCACCTGCTGGGGCTGAATTATAACGCCCCTCCCCCACCTCCCGTTTCTTTTCTCCTCACTTTTTTCCACCCCCTCCCTCTTTTACTTTCATCCCTGATCTCTAAACTCTTCTCCCTCCCTCCCTGCCTTCTATACCTTCCTTTTCCTTTTCTGAATCCCTTCCCCCCACCATAATTATGGCACATTTAGTGTCTACATGAACGAGACAGAACCATCACTCTGTGAACAGGATCTGGGGACTGAAGTGTCTCCTTATGACCTTGACCATTTTACACAACCAATTTTCAAAGAAGATGGATTAATCAAGGTTGATTTGAACCTGCTGCCCCGTCAGTCTCTGAAGCTGATCTTCCCATCTCAACAATTTTCCATTTTAACAGAGGCTGTCAGGGATGAGGACGTTAAGACAGTCAAGTGCTCTTTGCTTCCCTCCAGCCACCAAAAAGCAATTTTCGCTAATGCTGGTGAGGATTACATTAAAATTGTGTAAAAAAAAGGCATGCCCTCATTTTTTTTTTTTTTTTGTCTGCTGGTGCTCAGCAGGGCTGTGAAGGTGCTCTCTCCCACCAGCTCCAGGTGCCTAGGCTGACCTGAAATGTTAAAAGCTCAGGGGTTGAGTGGAAAGGAGGACATTCACTCTGGATCGCCATAATCCATTACCATTGGTTGAGCCTAAAACTTCACTGACCCAACCTCTCCCACACCATTGTTCATGCTTTTCTTGGAATTCAGGCTAACCTCCCATTTCAGATCTTTGGAAGGGGAAAGGCTGGTTCAAATTGATACGAAGTTTAAATTGGTGATTCCCAACTGACTGTTATCAACATGGGATGGGAAGGTACAGGTGTCTGTAAATTTGAAAAGGCTCCCCAGATGAATGATCTGATATATCCCAAACACCCAGCCTTCCAGAGCTGTAACTTGTCTTCTTAATTGAAAGCACAGAGTTTGACTTTAATTGCCCTCCTCCCCATCAATCATTGCCAGGTAGAAGTCCTCAGGAGGCCTGTCTAGGGAGAAATGATAAAGCAAAGATCCCCTAAATACATACAGACTCACTTTTAAAACCTAAAACATTCCAATTGCACATTGTACTGTTAAGTAAAACTATTAGCCCTGCCAGCAGAAGTGTCAACAGAACTATAAGGCACTGATTTGCCACTAGATCTTTTATGTGACCTTGTGTTCTTCGACAAGAATGCCGAAAAAGGCATTCCCCATGTTTCTAGTAAAAGAGACCTTACGGGCACATTTTGTTTTCAGTAGAAAAAAATCTCCCTGCATTTTCAAATAGCTACTTAAGCTCCAAGAAAACCTTCGTCAAATCAGATCCCCATTTTCACAAAATCTTCTCTATTTAAAACTAGCAGTGGGCATGCTATAGTTAAAATGGATAACCAGGGACTTCCCTGGTGGTCCAGTGGCTAAAACTCCTCACTCCCAATGCAGGGGGCCCAGGTTCAATCCCTGGTCAGGGAACTAGATCCCACATGCCGCAACTAAAAGATCCCGCATGCTGCAACTAAGACCCGGCACAGCCAAATAAATAAATATTTAAAAATAAAATAAAGTGGATAACCAACAAGGACCTACTGTATAACACAGGGAACTCTGCTCAGTATTATGTAAGAACCTAAATGGGAAAAGAATTTGAAAAAGAATAGATACATGTATATGTATAACTGAATCACTTTGCTGTACACCTGAAACTAACAAAACATTGTCAATCAACTATACTCCAATATAAAATAAAAAGTTAAAAAAAGAAAACTTGCAGTGGGCATACTGACCATGGGTTCTGGTCCTTGGCTTTGGTAGGCTAATTTGCCCAAAGGATTGTGTGCAGTGCATGGCTGGGGCTCTTATAGCCAAGGAAGGTAAATTACAGCTCTCATTTCCAAACATTGACCTCCCTACTTGGGACAGGTTTCTCCCTAAGGTAACCCCCTAACTTCTTTGTGCATTGGTCAGCATGTTCTTTCATCATCTTGTATTCAATCATTCACTCAGATATTTATAGAATGCCTACTATTTGCCAGTCTATTGGCTGGGTGCTCATGAGAGTACAGCAGTGAGCAAGGTAGTCACACAATGTCTTCCCTCAAAGAGTTCACGAACTAGTGTTTTCCTGGGTCACACTGTCTGATTCTTGACTCAAACTCCTTTCCTAAGTCCCTTACTTGAACCAGGTGTTTCTATCCTGCTCCTTGGACCAACTGTGGGCATTGAATCCAGTCCACAGCGGTCTCCTGCCTTAACCCCATGCCTGAGACCCAAGGCCTAGCCGGAAGGATCTTGATAGGGAAGCAAAGAGGCCAGACAGGTTACCATTACCCCTTGATCTGGAACTATATTTTGCCCAGTCATGATCTATCCATACCCAGATTCCTGAAACCCACATCACTGGAACCTGATGGCCAGGTGATGATTGTTCCTTTGTCCCTGTGTTCCCTGACACTACCCAATCATTGGACTTGTACGGAGCTTTGTACATTCAGATTAGTAGTGTGGTCGTTAACACCTTGAAATTGATGTCTCAGACCTGTAGGTGGAATAAAGATAGAGACATCACTCAAAACCTGTATCAGTCAGGGTCCCAGCAGGGAGTAGATGGCACACTCAAAATGGGTATTTTGGAGAGTAAAGGTGGGGGCAGGGTACCTAGGGCTAGTAACAGGAGTGGGGGATGCCTTTACCATCTCTAGGCCTGACTAAAGATGGTCAGGCCTTTGATGTCATCCCTACAGGTCAGCCTCCCCTCCCGAGGCAGAGTGCAGCGTGGAGAAGGATGGAGAGAGGGTCTGAAGGGGCAGAGGGAAGCTATCCAGAACAGAAATTCTCATTCAAATTTTGCAGGAATTCAGACCAGAGCTGAGATCAGTGTCTTGTGCTTTGATCTGTGAAAACTGGCTTTGGTAAGCAAAGGAGTAGGATAAACTAAATGGCAAGGAGAGCTTTTATTCTTTTGAAAAAAGTAAACATTTTCAGACATTTTTTAACTAGGGAAGAATCCATTTGCATAGAACAATGAATGATTTTTCTTATCTATTTATTAAAATAGGCTCTCACTTTGCCACTTTGGTAACATTAGCTCCTGTTACCAACTGTGACTGAAAGGAATGAAACTGCCTACTGAAAAGAGCCTGGATTTCAGACTTATAGCTAATTCAGGTTCGTTTCCTTGCACCACTGCCTACCACCCCACCACTACCCACCCCCTGCAAAAAATAAAAGTTAGGTATACCAAATTAAGGAGCTTTACCACTTATAGTAACATTATAACACTGTTATCAACGAACTAAACATTGCTTTTCCACAGTCCACTAGAAGAGTCTAATAACAAGAAAACAAGCTGATGTTGGGGCTTTTATTTTAAAAAAATAATCATAATAAATGGACCTTGTTCCCAGGCCTTCCACTGCACAGCCCGTGCCCCTGAGCTCCCTCCCTGCCTGCATCACTGACCCTGACCATCTCCCAGGTGGCCGGCACAGTAGCACTGAGACCCTGCCTGGAGCGCAGGAAGAGTCCATGAGGGACAAACACTGATAGGCTGATCTTCAGTATCAGGTGGGCTCAGCCATTTACCAGCTGCGCCACCTTGGGTGACTTATTTAATTTCTCTGAGCCTCAATTTCCTCAACTTTAAAATGGGGATAATGATAACGTCTATATCATCAGTTGTTGCTGGGATTAAATAAGACAATGGTCTGTAAAACACCTAGCACAGTGCCTGGCACCTGATAAGCACACGGTAAAATCCATTATTTTTAGACTCAGAAACAAGAACTAATGTGCAAAAAAAAAAAAGGGAGGAAAAAAAGCAGGGGTGAGGAGTGGGTTACGTTTCAATCGACTAGAATGTTACATTGCCCAGAGTCCCCTTCCCCAAGGGGTCCCATTAAGTCAACATTTATGGTATTGATTTTTCCCAGCGCAACGAACATTTTACACGTTAAGCATCTCTACTGCCCGTTGCTGTTTCACAGGTGGCGCTATAATAAGATCTCCACTCACATCAACGCAGAAGCCTTTATCTCTCTGTCAAAAGCGGGAGGTAAAGCAGGATAAGAGACCTAGGTCACTGCAGGGAAAAAAATATATCTAGGAATCCTCAAGGAATAGGTTAGGAGGGGAACCTGAGGCGGAATAAGAGACAAAAGAGGATGAGAAATTGCCATGATGTGTTTGTTGGGCTCTTAATCCAGAGAAGCCACATCTGTAAATGTTAGGCACACTTCCATATCAGATTTATTTCTCCCTTTAACCTTGTGGCACAAAGTCCAGGGTCACGAACTCCCCCAACAACTGCCATTCCCACAAGGGGAAACAATAAGAGGGGACAAGAACACCCAGACAAATCCGAACACTCCCCTGACCTCCCACACAGCCTCCCTCTTTCCATCCTTGCTCCTCATAGTCTAGCCTCCCCACAGCAGCCAGAGTGACCTTCATAAGTCAGATCATGCCACTCTTCTGCTCAAAACCATCCAATGTCTTTTCATCTCACTCAAAGTAAAACTCTATCCTACAAGGGCCTACATGGCCCTGAGCAACTTGTCCACCTGCTACCACTGCCACCATGAGCTCTCTATCTACCACTCTCCCCCTTACTTCCCTCCGGCCACACCAGGCTCCTTGTTTTTCCTAGAACACCAAGCACACTCCTGACTTGAGCTCTTTGCACTGGCTATTCCCTCTGCCAAGAAGACTCTTCCTCCAGAAATCTGCATGGCTCAACCCAGGAACTTCTTTCAGGTCTTCCTTAATTGTCCCTTTCTCCATGAAGTTTTGTGGTCAAGGAAATGTTTGTGTCCCCCCAAAATTCATATGTTGAAATTCTAACTCCCAATGTGATGATAGTGAGGTGGGGCCTTTGGGAGGTGATTAGGTCCTGACAGTGGAGCCCTCATGAATGGGATTAGTGCCCTTATAAGAGAGACCCCAGAGAGGTCTCTCACCCCTTCTGCTGTGTGAGGTCACAGGGAGAAGACAGCCATCTCCGAACTAGGAAGCAGGCTCTCACCAGATACCAAATCTGCTGGCACCTTGATCCTGGACTTTGCAGCCCCCAGAACTGTGAGAAATAAGTGTTTGTTGCTTAAGCCACCCAGTCTATGGTATTTCTGTTATAGTAGCCCAATCAGACTAAAACAACCACCCTAATTCAAAGTGCCTCACACATCACTCCTGCCATTCCCTCCTAACTTCCTTTATTTTTCTCCATTGTACTTACCATCATTTAACATTTTATATATATAATATATATAATTATCTTATTTATTATCTGCCCCATTAAAACATAAACTCCATGAGGGTAGGAATTTTTGTCACTTTTGTTCATGGCTGTATTCCCAGGGCCTATAAGAGTGCCTGGTACATGATAAGCACTCAATACAGGCATACCTAGGAGGTACTGTGGGTTTAGTTCCAGACCACTGCAATAAAGCAAATATAGCAATAAAGTCACTCACATTAATTTTCTGGTTTCCCATGGCATATAGAAGCTATGTTTAAAGTATACTGTAGTCTATTAAGTATGCAATAGCATTATGTCTATAAAACAATGTACATATCTTAATTTAAAAACACTTTATCGCTAAAAAATGCTAACCATCATCTGAGCCTTCAGCAAGTTGTAATGTTTTTGCAACAGTAACAAAGATCGCTGATCACAGATCACCATAACAAATACAATAATAATGGGAAAGTTTGAAGTATTGTGAGAACTACCAAAATGTGACACAGAGACATGAAGTGAGCAAGTGCTGTTGGAAAAATAGCACCAATGGACTTGCTTGATGCAGGATTGCCATAAATCTTCAATTTGTTTAAAAAAAAAACCCCACAATATCTGCAAAGCACAATAAAATGAGGTATGCCTATATTTGTGGAATGAGCAAATTCACATAGTTTAAAGCAGTGGTTCCCAGCCCTGACTCTTTAGAATCGCCTGGGTGGGGTGCTTTTAAAACCTGCTAATACCAGTTAAATCAGAATCTCTGTGAGCAGGGCCCAGGAATCTGTTTTAAAACTAACCAGGTGATCCTAACGTGCAGCCACCTTTACCCCCTGCTTCCAAAAGTCAAATAACTCTTCATGTCTTATGAGTAACAGCAATCTCTGGGACAACACCTCAGCAGAGGGAACCACTTGCACCCCTCTTACCTCGAAAGAAAGAATCTGGATGAAATCATGTTCAAATGACCATCAAAGACAGGACCTGTTCCTCCATGGGGTCAACTTCGGTCTGGGAGCCGGCTTTCAGTTTCAGAAATTAACAAACTGTATTTTGTCAGCCCACACAGGGGGGAATATTCTTGAGGAATTAACTCCCATTAACCAAACTCACAAGAGATCGATAACACAGGCTGCAACATTATGCAGCCACAAGACTAACTCAGGGTCCGTAGCCCTGACAGAGAGGAGGGCCACACAGAGACGCAACGCTGGATGCCTAAGTTGTAACCGTGGGGAGGGATGAGAAGGCAATCTGAAAGGGGGCACTGCCAGGTAGGCACTTCTCAAGAGAAGCATGCCATGTGGTAGCCATCTGTAGCCACTATACACGGAGCCTCTGCTTTGCCCAGGTTTTTAACACTGTTTTTAACAAGTGTTTAGAGGGGCCAAACACCTGTCAGTGAGAAGAAAGGGGGTGCATCAAATAGAGAAAAATAAGTTTGCATTTCCCACTGAAAAGAAGCAGAAAAAAAATGCATGGCAGGGGGACAAGAAGTTTAATAAAAACTACCATGTTGAATGAGACATAAAAAATCTCATTTAATCCTCCCAATAGTGTTGTGAAGGAGGTACTATTTTTATTCCACTCTATAAGGAAGAAACTAAGGCTCAGAGAGTTAAATGGCTTACCCAAGATCACACAGCCAGTATGTAGTAGAGATAAGGCTAAAGCCCTCTAGAACCCATGCGTGACTCACCTGGAGAGCTTGTTCGAAATGCTAACTGTGGGGACCCAGCCCCAGAGATTCTGATGTGGAGGGTCTGAGAGGGGGCCCACTAATCTGCATGTTATAAGCCCCACTCCTGTGCCCGGGGAACGATGGTGCAAGTGGTCCTTTTTGAGGCCTCACAGCTCTTCTCTCTGTACGAAGCCCTTGGGCAAGGAAGCTGCCTCTTCCCTCTTCACAGCACATCCAACTAGACTTTCAAAGACCCTTAAATGACGATTCTCTTGTGTTCTTTGATCCTCTTCCACTTCCTGGAGTTGCTTGATGAGTTCAAAGACCCTTCGCGGGGAGCTTAGATTTGGGACAAAATGCACAGGTGTCTTTGAGTGAAGCATCTATCCCAGCTGGCTCATATCCCAAGAGAAGGGGATGAACTCTCCACAACAGGAGGCCCACAAATTAGGGAGGGGTGACAAGCAGCTCTGTTGCAGATTAAGTCACCCTGAACACCTTTAAGAAGAGAGCATCTGTTTGGCCTTGAATTGGTTTTATTTGGTCTCTGATGGTTTCTTGCTCTGCAGCCCTCTCTGCATAAATCCCAGGAGAAAGGGAAGCAAACACTGGATCCGGGAGACCTGCTTGCTGTGGTGGTGCAGGAGCCTTCCCAGCTGCTGGGAGCTTGGGCCCCACTGCCTCTGGTGGGAGGGGTTTCCATTCTCTGGCCAGAAAGCTGTTATTTTCCCAACCACAGTGAAATCACCTGCATTTGGATTTAATTCTGCTTTGGCCCTCCTTCAACACACTGTTCTCACCCTCAGCTCCTCAAAAAGCCAGCCCCAACCCCAGCTCTCCCCTTCAGCTTCTCCCCCCTCTACTCCCTCAGGCCAGGTTTCTGGGGAACTCGGTGGCTTGGTGGCTGTGAGGGTCTCCAAGCATTTCATTTAAAAGTGGTGTCAAAAAAAAAAAAAGTGGTGTCGCCAGAAATTGAGTTATTTGTAGTGAGGTGGATGGACCTAGAGTCTGTCATACAGAGTGAAGTAAGTCAGAAAGAGAAAAACAAATACCGTATGCTAACACATATATAGGGAACCTAAAAAAAAAAAATGGTCATGAAGAACCTAGGGGCAAGACGGGAATAAAGACGCAGACTTACTAGAGAATGGACTTGAGGACATGGAGAGGGGGAAGGGTAAGCTGGGACAAAGTGAGAGAGTGGTAGTGTGTATATGGACATATATACACTACCAAATGTAAAATAGATAGCTAGTGGGAAGCAGCAACATAGGACAGGGAGATCAGCTTGGTGCTTTGTGACCAGCTAGAAGGGTGGGATAGGGAGGGTGGGAGGGAGGGAGACGCAAGAGGGAAGAGATATGGGGATATATGTATATGTATAACTGATTCACTTTGTTATAAAGCAGAAACTAACACACCATTGTAAAGCAATTATACTCCAATAAAGATGTTAAAAAAAAAGTGTCACCAATTCCACTCTTTCAGAAAGGATGAAACCATTCAGAAATAGCACAGAGTACTCAAAACTCCACTCTGCCACTTTGTGTAAAAGTTACTTTAATCTTTCTGAACCTGTTTCCTTTTGTACAAAAAAGGGATAATAACATCTATTATGCTCAAATAAGATGAGGATTATATTTTTTAAACTGATTATTAAAGTGTCTGGCACATCGGGGCTCAGTAATAATAATTGCAATAATAAATACCTAACATTTATTGAATATTTATTACATGCCAGGCACTTTTCTATTTGCCACATTTGGATTAATTTATTTAAATTACAAGAACCCTCTGAAATAAATACCTTGTCTTGTGCCCATTTTACAGACGAGGAAACAGGTTTAGAGGGGTGAAGCAAATTGCCCAAGGTCACAACATGAGTTAGAATCAGAGCTGACATTCACACCCAGGTCTGTGACTCCAAAGCCTGCTGCTGCTGTCATTGTCATTGTCTTTGTTGTTTACTAAGCAGCTGCTGTGTGCAACAAACTTGGACAGTTATGAGGACCACAAATTATGCAGGGGGGATTGTCCCCATTAAGTTCATAGTCTAGATCAGATAAGGAGGCAAGGCCTATGCATTAAAGAGAAACTAATACAAGGTAGCCCTGCCAAGTACCCAGGTGCAGTTCAGAAGTGCAGAGAGGGGAGGATATTGGGAGACATTCCTCCATGGGTCTCTTGAGCACCTGTATTTGTTGCTGGCCATGCTAAGAATGCAAGACCATGAGTGCTCTTTATCTGCGACATTTCTCAGGGTTACGTTTGCAGCGAGGAATCTTGAGGGATGAATTAATGTCACCTCTGGGACAAAGAGTAGGCACACTTACTGCCTGCTACAAAATGCTGGGTTCCCCAAGCTCAGTGTCCCTCAGCCGTGATGTAAACCCAGTATGTATAAAGCATGCATCTGCATCCCTCTGTGTTGCCCTGTGGGACTTGGGGATACAGGGAACTGAGGCAAACATGTTGAAGTTCATACTACTTGCCATGCTGTGAGTCATACATTTTGTTGTTTCTGATCCGGGAGTCTTGTGTTTCCTTCCAGCACCCACAAAACAATAACAGGCTAAATTATGAGCTTGTAAGTAGGGTAAAATCAAATCCCAGACCTGACGAAAGATACAACCTATTGAGAAGCTGTGATATGCCACACATACTTTTAGGCCCTGGACATTACACAGTGAACAAAACAGGCAAAAGTCCTCTCTCGTAGAGTGTGCGCTCTATGCGGGCAGGCAGACAAAGGTACAAATAAACCAGATGAATAGAGGTGGTGATCCACGTTGTGAAGGAAATAAGCAGGGGTGAATGAACCTCAGTGTCCTCATCTGTAAAATGGGGCCAGTATTAACAGCTACACCTCAGGATCACTGTGAATGCCTGGCTAATGTAAAGTCTTCAACAAATATGGGCTTTCATTATTATTCCTCCTTCTTTCTCCCATGGAAAGGAGGCAATAAAGTGACTTCCTGGTGTGCTTTGTAAGAGCTGAGGGAAGAGAGAGCTGCAGGAGAAGAGAAGAGGCTCTTGGCAGCTCCTGTGAGGGTGGAGGCCAGCAAACACCTCCTTTCCTAAGCAGATATGAGGTAAACAGGTCCTTGCCACCTGATTGTTTTGGTGATCAGTACCTGGGAACCAGGAATTTGAAATATTACAAACAAAAAAGAACTTGGCATTACACCAGTCTATGACCTTGGTGCACCCCTCACACATGAAGATATCCACTGCAAAGCCAGTCTCAGATGAGTGGTTCTGACCCCAGGAGCTCCCTCCCTCCTCCCTCCCCCCAGTCGATACCCAGGGCCACCTGATCCAGGGCCCGAAGGGCAGACAGAGCTGGGCTGGATGCTCGAAACCCAGCAAGCCTCTGCTCTTCCTCCTCCCACCTCCACTGCCCAAATGCAGCTGCTTCCCCTGCAGCCACTCCCCACCCCAGTGCTGATCCCGACAGCAATGTTTCCAGCCTGTTTTCTCCTCTCCAACGTCTCCCCAGCACCTGTGTCAACATGAAGCTCACGGACAGACCCCACTCCCCGCCTAGATGCAGCAGACATTAGCAAATGGGGCTGGAGTCCCATTTTTCTTTCTGAGCCATCGCACAAGAAACTATTTCGAGGACCCATTTTGCGCTATGAGTGCCTCCCTCCCCTTCAATAACTCACCCAGACATCACCCTAATAGCTCTGTCTCTCTAGAGGACAAATAGCTGGCCTCCAATCACCCAGACCCATTTGCTGCTGCGGTGCCTATATGTTCAAGCGACGGTCAGTGATCAAGTGGCTAATTCACAATAATGATGGGGCAGGACACCTCCTGTTTTGGTTGCAGACTTTGCTTCCATGTATTATATTTTAAAGGCCTTTCTGAGAGTTTTGAAAAAGACCTTCTTTAGAAGGGCATGTACCCCTTGTTCTGTGATGGCTGGAACTGGTTTCGTCAGAGTTTTCCTCTGAGCTGTTTGTTACCTGAGCTCCCGCAGGCCTTGCCAGGCCACACTACCAGTCCTCTCCCAAATTTTACCAGCTCTTGCCTTTATCTCTCACATGGAACTTAGCCTTTAACAAAAGACCCCTGAATAATAATTGAATGCATAAGGAGTAGCTGCTTCCTGCCAGGGGCTGCTGCCACTGCCCCCCTGTTTATTCCTTGGTACCTGTGCTAAGGAACTCTGTCTGCTGGGCACTCCTATCTGCAGCTACCACTGAGGCACGGAGGCCCCTGGGATGCCAAAGCCACCCTGCCATGTATTGTTATGGATGGAGATAATGCCTCTTCCCTCCCTTTGTGATACCCTTTCTTAGAGGATCAACCAAGCAGGCTTAAGTGCTGATGTCCTACCAAGGCTTTTTTTTTTTTAGAGACACCCCCCCACCCCCCCGCTTCTCTTCCACCTTCTTTTTCTGAAAAAATTCCGAGATGATTTGAAAGGCAGCTGGACCAGGAGACGCACACATCTGCATTCAGAATTTTCCCCTTCCCTCCCAAGACTAAGGTTTTCTTACTGGAACCAACTCACTGTGTTTGGTTTTTGTTTCCCTCAGAGTAATGCACATAAATCAAACATCAATCCTCTGTATTCTCTCCAACACACCAGCATCACCTATGTGCTCCTTGGTCCTCCTCCCTACAAAGGCTAAGTTAAAAGAGAAGAGAGAAAGAGGGAGAGTGCAAAGGTGGGGACACCCAAGTGGCCTTATGTCAGGTTTTCACTAGCAGTAAAAGTCCTTCAAAGGCTATATAGTTATGTCAACATCAGAGGGCAAAGAAGAATGTGCAATGGCAGTTTCTGGTCAGAAGCAAAAGGTTTCCTATGTCCTCATAAGAGAAGTTCAAGAGAATTCCCTGGCGGTGCAGTGGTTAGGACTTCGTGCTTTCACTGCCAGGGCCTGGGTTCAATCCCCGGTCAGGGAACTAAGATCCTGCAAGCCACGCAGTGTGGCCAAAACAAAAAGAGAGTTCAAGCTGAAGCAGGAGGCTATCAGACGAAAGACCGTGTAGACTATCTCAGGATGAGATGGGGGAGAGAGGATCATTAGATGGCCTTCAAGGCCCGTTGTAGTCCTGGGGATGGAGAAATTGCTTAGAACAATATAGTTTTGCCCAAAGTGTGTGAGGCAAACCACCAGTGAGATGCGAGATGATTGTTAGTCATGCCCAGATGAACATTTCTAATTAACCGTTACAGGCTAGTTATTACACTTTTATTTAGGGTATTGATACTGGATTTCAATGTACGATAGTGCTATAAAGTTTCCTTTTAATGAAAATTTGTTTAAATATAAAAAGTGTTGACTCAAAAATATTAACGAGGGGACTTCCCTGGTGGCGCAGTGGTTAAGACTTTGCGCTCCCAACGCAGGGGGCCCGGGTTTGATCCCTGGTCAGGGAACTAGACCCCACATGCATGCCACAACTAAGAGTTCACATGCCGCAACTAAGGAGCCTGCGTACCACAACTAAGGAGCCGGAAAGCCACAACTAGAGAGCTGGCGAGCCGCAACTAAGACCCAGCATGGCCAAATAAATAAATAAATATTTTTAAAATATTAAGGATGGGCTTCCCTGGTGGCGCAGTGGTTAAGAATCCGCCTGCCAATGCAGGGGACATAGGTTCGAGCCCTGGTCCGGGAAGGTCCCACATGCCGCAGAGCAACTAAGCCCGTGCTCCACAACTACTGAGCCTGCGCTCTAGAGCCCATGAGCCACAGCTACTGAGCCCACGTGCTGCAACTACTGAAGCCCGGGTGCCTAGAGCCCGTGCTCTGCAACAAGAGAAGCCACCGCAATGAGAAGCCCGCACACCACAGCGAAGAGTAGCCCCCACTCGCCGCAACTAGAGAAAGCCCGTGAGCAGCAACGAAGACCCAATGCAGCCAAAAAACAAATAAATTTATAAAATATATATATATTACAGAAATACTAGTATAGACAGTACAGTCTCAAGTGGGCCAAGTTGCCCTTCTGTGCTGTGAACAGGGTGGGTCACTTAGCAATAAACCCTCCCAGTCCCTACTCCCCGAAACACCTGGGAACATCTCTTTCCTTACAGGTGCCTGCAAGACATCTGCAGGGAAACAAACTCCTTACAGCTCACCGTCCAAAAGCCACTCAGCCAAACACCAATGCTGCTTCCAGTTCAAGTTGTCTTTCACTTGAATCTGCATCATTTCTCTCACTTAAATATCTGAGGAAGGCCCTGGTGGTCCTCTCAGATCACCAGATTTGGATTCTTTTTCCCATGTGAATAGGCATGGGGCTTCTAAGCAAGTCTCCTTTTTGGTTTTTCTCCTATTGAATATTCCACAAGCAGTGGCTTCCTTTGGAATCCTATAGTTTCTGTTTATGAGGATAAATTGACTTTAGGCTAAAAGTGTCAAGAGCCTTAACTGATTTGGGTTCCCTGCTGGGAAAAGAGGTTTAGAGTAGACTGAAGTACAGTCGTCCCTCAGTATCCATGGAGGATTAATCCTGGAACCCTCCAGATACCAAAATCAGAGATGTTCAAGTCCCTTATATAAAATGGCATAGTATTTGCATATAACCTACACACATCCTCCCGCATACTTTAAATAAGCTCTAGATTACTTATAACACCTAATACAATGTATAGTTGTAAATACAATGTAAATGCTATGTAAATAGTTACTGGCACAACAAATTCAAATTTTGCTTTTTGTTACTTTCTAGAATTTTTTTTTAACAAAATAGTTTCGATCCACGGTTGGTTGAATCCACGGATGTGGAAACTGCCAATTTGGAAGGCCAACTATAGCAGGGTTTTTCAAGGCATACACCAAGGAGAAAATTTAGCAGATTTAGCAAAACCCTACCCTGGAACCCCACAGACAGCAATGTGACTCTAAATTGCCCTTTGATAATGGGGCAAGAAATCAAGGTCTCCGAAGCTTAAATGTGCTTTTTTCCAAATTATCTAAAGGGGGCCAAACTCTCCAGTCCTAACCCCAGTGCCCCAAACCTGCAATCAGTACACATGGCTAGTTTACCCATGTTAAGAGCAGCTGGCGGCTACCTCCCTGGCTCCAATTCTCACTTGCTCCGTGTTACCTGTCTACTTTTCTCACACAGAATGAACTCTCCCCAGGTGAACTCTACCACCTGCAAGTTTTAGAGAAATGTGTAGAATTTCTCTACAAGTGTCTAGGCAGTTGTGATGGTCACTTAGAGGTCCCTGAGAATGTTCTGTGATTGCTCCCCAGGAAAGTGGCAGAGTTCAGGAGGAGGAAGGAGGGGCCCATTGTCCAGCCTGTCCCCTGCAACTTCTAAGCCCATCTCTTCAGGCCCCTGCAGCCTTTAAGCCCCCGTCCTGGCTCCAGCAGCTCTGCTGGTGGAGGCTATCATTTTCCTCACAAAGACAGACTGAGAGGTCTATTAAAAGAAAATAAATTTAAGAGTTTATGAACACTTGGAAAAGCAGCATCTTAATGATGTAAGACAGATTCATATGCCACAAGCAGGAGCACACATACTGTACTTCCCAGAATGCTTTGAATGGTATTAGACTACTTTTTGCTTACCAGCCTTGAGGCATCATTACACAAACCAGATTGGGAAAGATGTTGGCTGCCAAAGCAGCTTGGATGATGTGTAGGGACCCCCCTCAAATTGAAAGCTGTTCCTCTCAACGCCACTGTGGCCCATACAACACACAGGAAGCAGGTAAGGGGGAGGAGGCCAGGTGGGTTTCACTTCCACCTCCTGAGTGGGACTTCATCTGAAAGGGACCTCAGGCCTTGGGGCTCTGGCTCTACATTGTTCAGCTGCCGGTAGATTAAGTTTTAACAGAGAAATCCTGTCTGGCTATGGCTCCCCAAAGGATCTAAGCCTGGAGTCTCTCACCATTTATTCATTTAATCAACAAACATTTAATGAATTTCTACCATGTGTCAGCACTGCTGAGACAGCAATGGAAAAACAAAAACAAAAAACGATGTAATCTAAAAACTCATGGAGCCGAGGGTCTGATGGGAGATACAGATAAGGAAATGAGCGATTACAATGCATTATGTGAAAGAGCAAGTGCTGTGAGAGAATGAAGGAGGGCATCTCACCCATTCCAAGAGGGTCTGGGAAGGGACCCTGTGAGATAATAGAAATATATACATTGGTCTCTGTGTGCCACTCCCCCTCCCCCAGGTTCCTTGCACAGAGCTCCTAAAACCCTTGTAATTTCCTAAGTGATAAGAGCAGTAGGAACATCTTTGGTTCTAACATTTGATCTTTGACCCTGGTTCCTGATGCAGAGCTCCTAAATTCCTTAGAATTTCCTGGGTGATAGCAGTGTCTCTTGATCTAATGAGGCGACTCTGGGTGGGCTCCTGGATAATTTCCAGATGGGGGCTGATCACCAGAAAAACCAAGCCATGATTAGAAGCTCAGAACTTTCAGCCCTGCCCCGCATCCTCTGGAAAGGGGAGAGGGGCTCAAGGTTGAGTTCATGATCAATCATGCCTATGTGATGAAGCTTCTATAAAAACCCCAAAAGTATAGGGTTTAGAGAGCTTCCAGGTTGATGAACACATCTGCGTGCCAGGAGGGTGGTGCACCCCAACTCCATGGGGACAAAGGCTTCTGTGCTCAGGACCGTCCCAGATCTTGCCCTATGTACCTCTTCATCTGGCTGTTCATCTCTATCTTTTATCATATCCTTTATTACATAATAAACCAATAAACGTGTTTCCCTGAGTTCTGTGAGCTGCTCCAGCAAATGATCAAACCTGAGGAGTGGGTCATGTGAACCTCCAATTTACAGACAGTCGGTGAGAAGCACAGGTGACAACCTGGACTTTCAACTGGCATCTCAGTGGGTGGCAGTCTTGTGGGACTGAGCCCTTAACCTGTGAGGTCTGCGATAACTCCAGTTAGTGTTGGAAAAGAATTGACTTGTAGGACACCCAGCTGATGTCAGAGAATTGTTAGGTGTGGAAAATCCACATATCTGATGTCAAAAGTATTGTTAGTGTGAGAACAAAAGAAAACACAGTGCATTTTTCTCATAGAAACTCACACAGAAAGTGATTTCTGAACTGAGGCCTGAAAGATGAAAAGGAATTAACCAAAAAAGGGTGTTCCAAGCAGAGGGAACAGGTACCGATGACCATAGGTGAGTTTGAGGAGCAGCGGGATGGAAGCATGGAGTTTGAGGGTGTGAGAGCGTTTCAATTTAAAATGGAACCGGAAGATAGGAAGTGGAGAATCTCACGCATGCACCCTCAGAAGAACGGAACTTAACGGAGAGACGGATTTCCATTAAATGCCTGATTTACAGAGGACGGAGACTTATCTCCTAATCAATGAACATCTCTCCCCATCCTCAAGCCAGTGAACTTACTGCTTGGACTCTGGCTGGACTTCCCCCTCTTTGCGCTCCTTGCTTATAAATACAGCCTGCCCCAAACACTCAAGGGACTCACCTGTAGCTTGCTATTGTACTTTCCCCTGCCATTCCTGAATAAACAAACCCAAATTTTGGGTAATTTGAGCTTGCCTCAGTTTACCTCCTTATTTAGGTTGACAAAAGTTAATCATAATAGGGACTTCCCTGGTGGCACAGTGGTTAAGAATCCACCTGCCAATGCAGGGAACATAGGTTCAATCCCTGGTACGGGAAGACCCCACATGCCTCGGAGCAACTAAGCCCGTGCGCCACAACTACTGAGCCTGCTGCGCTCTAGAGCCCGCGCGCCTAGAGCCCATGCTCTGCAACAAGAGAAGCCACCACAATGAGAAGCCGGTGCACCACAAGGAAGAGCAGCCCCCGCTCGCCGCAACTAGAGAAAGCCCGCACGCAGCAACAAAGACCAACGCAGCCAAAAATAAATTTTAAAAAATAGCTTTAAAAAAAAAAGTTAATCATAATAACACACAGCATTTATCTAGGTTGTCTGAGCGCCGGTGCTGTGCTAAGTGTTTGCTGTGCGTTGTCTCAGTTGATGCTCACAGCGTCCCTCAGATGAGACAATGGAGAACGGAGGCACAAGAAAATTAAGTGCCTTATCCAAAGATACACCGCTGGTGAGTGGTGAAGCCAGGAATTAAACTCTAGTCGTCTGGATCCAGAACCCACATTCTTAGCCCCCACTCTATAATGCCCAAGTCTCTAACACAGATGAATAAAGCAAATGGTGGGACTTTAGCACAGGACTTGAACCTTTGCTCCTAAAGCCACCAACCCCACTTAGAGGTCCAAATCTCTCCCAGCTTCTGGCCCTTTGTGACCTCAGGACCTCTGTCCAGTCCCTGGTTTCTTGCCAATAACTGGTGCCCAGTCATGACTCTCTCTGTTCCCTGGATCCTTGGTCAGCATGTCAGGTTCCCAGATCTGAGGCCAACTCCCTAATTCTTCTGAAAACTGGAGCCTTTCTTGACTCTGAATCCCAGTCCCCAGTCCCCTCTTATCAGACCCACAGGCACCATACTATGCCTACTTCTCTGCGCTCCTTCCTATTCTGGTTTCCTAGGCCTCCCCAGGTTGCTTTAGTGTCTCTGTGTCTCTGACTGGTCTCTAGGGTACAGCCATCCCCAGTCTAGCCTCACCCATAGCCCAACAAAGCCCAGACTGGGAGGGGTGGGGTGGGGCAGGAAGGGCAACTGTGTGAGAGGCTGGCCAAGTGGAGAGACTAAGGAATATGGGCAGGGCTGGGGTCAAGAGCCTACAAAGAGAGCTGTCCTTATTCTAAGAAGGCATGTATGACCCAGCCCCTCCCCCAATACCCTAGTCCAATAGCTAGCTGAGGACTGATATCCCTTTAAAAAGGGGGTTCAGAAAGAAGAAGCCAACTGAGAAAGCAACAAGCCCAGGGGAAGAGAAACATGTACTTAATTTCACACTAGATCAGGGGTCCCCAACCCCTGGTCTGCGGACCGGTACCGGTCTGCAGCCTGTTAGGAACCAGGCCACACAGCAGAGTACATGCCTTCCTTCCCAGGTGTTCACTTTGGTTGGTGGGGGGAGGCACACCTAGCACCTGAAAGGAAAAGGGAGAGGGCCTCATAGGTGAGGAAATGGAGCCAAAAGGGGAGCCAAGAGTACTCACAGGCATAGACGTCACAACCAGGCAGAGATGACAGCCTGACCCAGGTCAAGGCTTGCCTAGACATGGTGCTGTCATCATACTGTGGATATAGTTTCTGACTTCATTTTAGCACATGGCCCAGACAGAAAACTCAACGTTACCTGCTATTTATACAGCACTGCCCTACAAAACCACTGAATCTGCTACAGTCCCTATGATGCAGGGGCCAACAGAAAGTTCCCATTTTAGGCAACCCTCCTCCCCTTTCCCTATTCCAGAGTTTAGGGACAGCTGTGGAGCAGATGGGGGAGGAAATTAGCAGCTAGCCCAGGGCTTCTCAAGTTTTAACATACAACTTATCACCTGGGGACCTTGTTAAAATGCAAATTTGGATTCAATAGGTTTGTGGTGGGGCGCAGAGTTTGCATTTCTAACCAGCTCCCAGGTAATCCTGGAGCAGCCAGTGGAGGGACACGCTTTAGATAGCAAGGCTATTCCTGCTGCTATAGTGCATTCCATTCCATTCCATTGCCCTGCCTCTTCATAACCTGTGAAGTACTAAACAAATATGGAGGAATCTTATTGTACTTTTATTTGATAAATCTAGCAACCTTAAATAGAATGGATGAATGAACTTCCTACAGGAGAAAGATGTGGTGGCAGCCCATTAATAACAACAAGGAAAGTAAAATTACACACGCTAAGAGGGGGAGTTATATTTTCCTCGAGTTTTGTTTGTTGGTCATCAGACACGTAAAACACCTTGTGACCTTTCACCGCCAAAGAAAAGTCGCTTCACCCTGAGCTAGAAGTTAGGTATTAACATAGATATTAATACATCTTCACAGTTCAGCTCAATTACCACATTGTTTATTGTGTTGCTTTACAACATGGTAGACCAATAGAGCTCTTTCTTCATTTTATAGGGTAGGGAACTAAGGCTGGCCAGAGAGGTGATTCACCTTGCTCAAAGTCACGTGGCTAGTTAATAGTAAAACTGGACTAGAACTAGAACTAGGCAATGAGCCTAGTGCTATTTTCACTACAAGAATTTGTTCAAATAGTGTTTGAACAGGAGAAAGACTTGAAGTTGATTGGTCCCACCTGGTCCCCATACCCTACCATGGGGAGCTTGTTGGAGGTTCCCTACATGGAATTTAACATTGTTTTGGACTGGAGAAGAAGTTTTCCAGACTCTCAGTCACTCAAACAAATAGATATCTTTTTGAGCATGGCTTACCCATTTGATTATGCAGCAAGAGGGAGGGAGGGGTCTCTACAGAGGTCATGAAAGGCTTTTTGGAGAGTTAAGGCTAGAGCTGAGCCTTCAAGCATGTATAAGAATTATATAACCAGAGAGGATGCTTCAGATGGGAAACAGCATGAGCAAAAGGTATTGATACAAGAAAATACATTGTATATTTGAGTATAGCCCTTTGCATATCAAGTTTAAAACTTGTTAAATCACCCTTCGCCTTTTGGTTCTGTAACTGAGCAGGACCCTATGTGGCCTTCCCCGGGCAGGCCCTTCCCCCATGTCCTCTGCTTTAGCTTCTCTCTGAAGTACCTAGGTAACAGTATCTGATGCACATTTCCTGAGTTGTTTTACAGATATGAAAGCCCCCCACTGAATGGAAGATGTTAACTACTTGATGAATCTGAGTATAGCCCCCAGGCCTACTGGGGCCTGAGGACTGATAATGTTGACCCCTGTGACACTGCCCTGTTACCTCACCATCAACCAATCACAGAATTGTGCATGAGCTGATCACATATCTTGCGACTCCCCTCCCTCACCTGGCCTTTAAAAATGCTTTCCTGAAACCCATCGGGCAGTTTGGGGTTTGGGGGGGCGTGAACCACCCGTCTCCTTGCTTGGCCCTGCAATAAATCTTTCTCTGCTCCAAACTCCAACGTTTTGGTATTGTTTGGCCTCACTGTGCATTGGGCACACAAACTTGCATTCATTTGGTAGCACTTTTCCAAAATAGTTTCCTTTTGCCTTTCCAAGTCAGTGGGTCACATTTGAATTGGTCCTTCATTCTCCAATTTCACTCTTCACTCTCATTGTACTTCTGGTAGTCTGCAAGGCCATCATGTACAGTTGTGCATGTTGTTCACTGCACAAAGATGCCCAGCCATGGAGGCAAATGGGAGCTGAAATCCAAAATGCACTGCACTCACCAAGCCATGCTTTCTTTCCTAACTTGGTACATTGTGTGTTTGCCAGGCCATGTGCCCAGAAAAGAGGGCACTTTTTCTAGTTTACACAAAAGTGCCCTAGCCGTGGCCAAGGCACTATATCAGCTGTAGGTCAAATTGTGAGGTAAATAAGATTTTGCTCTGATTTCTCCTAGCCCCAAATCTTTAGAGCTGAAGCCACAAACGAAGCCGCACCTGTAGACTAAGATCTGCAGCAGTTCTTATTACTAACCATGACTGAAGTAAATCAAGATTCCCAGTCACCCTTTGGGGAGTTTAGAACTGCCACTCTCCTGGATCTAGCATCACATGGCCCAGGGATGACCTAGGCCTAACACGGCTCCCTTGGTTTCATTTCCCTCTAATCCTAAACGGGGTGACTCTGAGTGCCACCAGTTCCTGAGTCAGTTAATCTTTACTATAGGAACACTACTACATTTCTGCATGACTCATAACCAAGCTTATTCCCTCCTTCTCATCTCCCCAACCTGGCAGTACCATCAGAATCAGCATTAGAAATCAGGGGGGCACTCACCTGCCAATACCCACCTACCATAGTGACTAGTCTTGTGCCAAGTCCTGGCTCTCATGTTCTCCTACCTGCCCTGCACCACCAAGAGCCACTCTTCTCCACAACCTACCAACTAGGGCTTTCAGACCTCCAGGGTTTCCCCTTCTTTATCAGGGTTAAAGGGCTAAGCTGCTATAACATAAAGACCCAACAATGCAGCAAGAAAAGAACAATGAAGTTTCTCTCCACATGACAGTCCACGGCACATAAGTGAGCCACTTGGCTCCATTCAGTCATTCGTGGACTTGGGTTCATTCCACCCCATCATGTTTCTCCACCCTCCTCTAGGGCAACAGTGTCATCTGCCCAATTGAAGCTGTGTTCCAGGAACAACCATGTTTCTGCTCACAGAAACAGGAAGAAAGCATAGAGGAGCACATGTGTAAAGGGCTGGTCCGAGAATAAGCACACATCACTTCTGCTCACATTCCATTGCTCACACAGACACACCTGACCACAAGGGAGGCTGGGAAATGTAGTTCCCAGCTGGACAGCCTCATCCCAGCTACAATTCCATTATTATAGAAGATGCCATACCTTCTTTCCTGTCAGGAAAAAGCATCTGTTTTGTCACAATTTCCTACCCAGAGTAGAAACTTGACAATTCAGTTCAATCAAGTTCAACCAACTTAAATAGAATTAAAACTTAATGTATTAATAAATGTGTTTAATATGTAGCATACACCTTTCCCTTAGGCATGGTTTCTTTTTTTTTTAAAATGATATATATATATATTTTTTAATTTTTACACTTTATTTATTTATTTATTTATTTATTTTTGGCTGTGTTGGGTCTTCGTTTCTGTGCGTGCGCTTTCTCTAGTTGCGGCAAGTGGGGGCCACTCTTCATCGCGGTGCGCGGGCCTCTCACTGTCGCGGCCTCTCTTGTTGCGGAGCACAGGCTCCAAACACGCAGGCTCAGTACTTGTAGCTCATGGGCCTAGTTGCTCTGCGGCATGTGGGATCTTCCCAGACCAGGGCTCGAACCCGTGTCCCCTGCATTGGCAGGCAGATTCTCAACCACTGCGCCACCAGGGAAGCCCTGGCATGGTTTCTTAAAGTATGGTGCATAGACTCTGGGTGGTCCAAGGTCACTAATTTCCCCAGAAATCTAGCAAGTGGCAGAGGAAAAAGCAATGAGATTATTTCTTCACACACCTTCCACTTATTTGAGATGTAAGGCTAATTATGATTTTTCACAGCAATCACATTACATTCTTAACAATCCTTATGTTCTTCAGGATTGGGCATGAATAAGAGCTGTATCCGTCAACACTCATTTGTCAGGGTACAATTCATCTCTGTTAACATATATTTGTGCCTTTTGCATGTTATTGCTTATGCTTGTTAAATTTGCATTTTCTGTTATAGCTCTTGTGTACCATTACATCCCCAACCTAATCAACCACTCAAAAGAGGTTCACTGAATATTAAAGTAGCAATAAAAATAGTAAATTAAATGCTACAACTCAGTAAACATCATGAACATAAATAGTGAACAGGACTCCAGTATGAATACAAAATATGAATCTGTATGTGCTGGGACAAATAAATCTGTGCATGTGACAATAGCACAGAAGCAGCCAAAAATGCAAATGTGAAGTAAGAAGATAAATATCTGAGTATCTGATTTTGTTACCTTTGCCCCTAGTTTCCAGCATGCTGTTTGTAATAAAATCTATCAAATTGAAGCATGAAGTCATCAAAGCTTTTACATAATTATTAAACAAAGTACAGTGAACCCTGTGATAAACCAATTGATTTTTTTGAGAACAAGCATGAAGTAATTCCTTGTTGTATGAAATTGATGAATATTGTGACTAAGGCAGAGAAGATACTGAAGTGATAGGAGTATCCTTCAAAGTTGTTAGGCCTCTTGGCAAAACAAGTACAAGTCACTTTACTGTCAAGAAGCTTGTAAAACCAGGCACAACTTTAATGACAAATGACTTAGAGAAAGCAGAATGAGCTATTGGCAAAATTCCTGTAACAAACAACATCAGCGGACATCCATAATAGCTATAGCACACAATGGAGAAGGGCAATTACTAACACATGTGGGTGCTAGCAGATTTTTTTTTTTTTTTTTTTTTTTTTTTTTTACTATGGAGTCCGACAAAACCACTGATATGCAGACTCTTGGCATAGCAGTGGTATATATACAGGGAGAAGTGCTCCACAACGTTTTTGCATTTTTGACCCTGAAATCCCATGCCGTAAGGGGAAAGGAGTTTTTGAAATTAAGCTTGTAATTTTGAGATAACTGTAGATTTACATGCAGTTTAAGAATAATACAGAGAGAGCTTCCCTGGTGGTGCAGTGGTTAAGAATCCACCTGCCAATGCAGAGGACACTGGTTCGAGCCCTAGTCCAGGAAGATCCCACATGCCGCAGAGCAACTAAGCCCATGGGCCACAACTACTGAGCCTGCACTCTAGAGCCCGTGAGCCACAACTACTGAAGCCTGTGCACCTACAGCCCGTGCTCCGCAACAAGAGAAGCCACTGCAATGAGAAGCCCGCACACTGCAATAAAGAGTAGCCCCTGCTCACTGCAACCAGAGAAAGCCCACGTGCAGCAACAAAGACCCAATGCAGCCAAAAATAAATAAATAAAATAAATAAATTTTTTTTAAAAATTCTATAAAAAAATGAATAATAAGAGAGAAACCCAGGTATCCTTTACCCAGTTTCCCCAATAAGATTATCTTGTAAAACTGTAGTACAATATCACAACCAGGATACTGACATTGACAGAGTCACAACACAGAACATTTCTATCACCTCAAGGATCCCTCATGTGGTCCTTTAATAGCCACACCCACTACCCCCACCTTAATCCTGGCAACTACTAATCTGTTTTCCATTTCTGTAAGTCTGTCATTTCAAGGATGTTATACATTTGGAATCATACAGTATGTAGCCTTTAGGCATTGTTTTTCTTCATTCAGTGTAATTCTTTATAGATCTACCCAAGATGTATGTGTGAAGCAATAATTTGTTCCTTTTTACTGCTGAATAGTATTCCATGACATGGATATACCACAGTTTGTTTAACCATTCACCTGTTGAAGGACATCTGGATTGTTTCCATTTTGGGGCTATCACAAATAATGCTGCTGTGAACATTTGTGTAGAGGTTTTTGTGTGAACATAAGTTTTCACTTCTTTGGGATAAACACCCATGAGTACAATTGCTGGCTTGTAGAGTAGTTGCATATTTAGTTTTATAAGAAACTGTCCAACTCTTTTCCAGAATCTGTACCATTTTACATTTCCACCAGCAATGTAAGAGTGATACAGTTTCTCCACATAAGAGGAAAGGTTTTTCAAAACAAAACAAAACCACACTCATAGATACAGAGAACAGATGGGTGGTTGCCAGAGGGGAGGGAGTTTGGGGGTAGGTGAAATGGGTGAAGGGGGTCAAGAGGTACAAACTTCCAGTTATCAAATAAATAAGTCGTGGGGATGTAATGTACAGCATGGTGACTATAGTCAATAATATTGTATTGCATATTTGAAAGTTGTTGAGAATAAATCTTAAAAAGTTCTCATCACAAGAAAAAAAATGTTTTAACTTTGTATGGTGACAGATGTTAACTAAACTCATAGTGGTGATCATTTCGCAGTGTATACAAATTTTGAATCATTATGCTGTACACCTGAAGCTAGTATAATGTTAAATGTCAATTATACAGCATTTTTTTTAAGAAGAAAGATTTTTAATTCAGTTATCAAGTGTTTTTTGTGACTCACAAAGTAGACTGGAAAAAGGGCACTGGGATCAATTCTGAAGAGCACTAGCCATAAGCACAGTCCAGAAATATGTTGCTAAGCAAATAATAGAGGTGGCACCCAAATGCCAAGCCACTCACTGCTTGATACGCTGATAACAGTTAGCAATCAGTAACATGTCCCTTGATCGCATTCAGTCCCTTGATCGCATTCAGTATTGAAAAAAACCATTAAAATTGTGAATATAATCAAACTGTGGCCCCTAAGGGTATGTCTTCCCAGCATGCTGTACAAAGAAATGCAGCAAATACCAACTCCACTTTTCTACTCTAAGCATGCCAGCTGTTGAGAGAAATCACTTTCCTGCAAGTTATTGAAACAAGGGATGGTGGCAGGGGGGAAGACTCTATGACATTGATAATGACATTAAGGATAATTTCTCAGATTTTAAGTGCCTTGCTCAAGAGGTATTTCATAGCCATATATTCAGAATCTCGAAGAGGCTGCAAGTAATTACTTCAGTGATGAAATATCACTATGTTTAATGTTAAAGATGAAATGAGCAGGATTTCTTTAAAAAGACCAAACTATGGGGCAGTTTTATCACTAAGAATTTGACTCTGCCCCAACATGTGGAGATTTCTTCACTTCTCACAGAAAGAAATAGACTACATATTGTTGGGGACATTTAAACATCACATCCAAGTCTTTCAGTAGAACTTGCTACCACACTTTGTAGAACAGAATCAATCAAAGAAGTGATCAGTGAATCCACACCCATCTACTTCCTGGTTTAACTATTCAGCCTTCCAGCCTTTGAGTATGATTTGTTCAAGGACTTTAGCATCTGATGGAGTGCTTCAAAGTGTCAGCAGGGAGCTTTCATTGTAATTTCTGGGCCCATGTTTGTTCCAAACACCCAAAACTATACAAGGAAGCCACTAAATACTTAAGGCAGTTCCCAATGACCTATGATTCTGAGTTAGGATTTCTAACTTTTTATTATGAAAATTCTCGAACATACACAAAAGTAGGGTGGATAGGACTATGAGCTTCCATGTACCCACTACTCAGATTCAGTATTAGTGCAAATGCCTCTGGGGCCCTACATCACAGTCCCTCCATCCACCTCTGATTTCAGCCAGAGCTGTGATGGACAGTTCTGTGCAAACTCAGACTCACATCACCCCAAGAGCATCCCACCTCAAGATCAAGCTTCTCTCTTTCTGCTTCTGCCCCAGTGCCTTCTCCAAAGCCAGTCCACATCAGAGCACAGCCTGGAAGAGTGGGAATGCTAATCCCTTTGGGGATAACCTTGAATGGGGGGAGGGGCGGGGATAGGAACGAGTGGATGAGAACTACCACCGCTCATCCATCAGGGGGACAGTTCTGGGAGATGTTCGATATCCTTCTCAGGAAGCCCAACCAGAATCAAGCCCTTGTGGCGCAATGTAGCAACCTCACAATGCACCCTCACATTGACTTTTCCTCCTTCTCTAATTCTCCCAAATACCCAACTCCTGCTTCCTGGGACAGCACCCCAAATATACCCAACTACTCCCGAGTCCTTGCCTCAGACTCTGCTTTGAGGAAACCTAACTAAGACAAATAAGTTATCAAATTTTACCATTCTTATTTCATCTATCCTGGGGTATTTTAAAGCATTTAAAGTATTTTAAAGTTTGGATTTTTTTTTAATTTAGTAGAAATAGGAAGGAAAGAAACCAGTTCAATATGGAAGTTGATCTGTGGTCAAGCTGTGCATCACCAAGGTAGACCTATACACCTTGGTGAAATATTGCCCCTAAATCTCATCCCTCTCCCTTATATTAAGTTATTATTAAATATATTAGTCTAAATAATATTTTAATGTAATGGTGATAAAAATGTGATAGGGCTTCTTTTCAATTTACCTCAACAGTGGTCTATGTGTGGGGAGGCTGCCCATTACGTGGCTCTTGAAAATCAACTATGAGAAACACTGACCATCCAAAGATTCCCCACGGTAGTTCACAGGAGTCTGTGAACCCCTATAAAAATGTAGGCTGACATGTGCACACACATGTGCGTTTCTGCAGGGAAAGGTCTTTCACCAGATCCTAAAGCAAGTCCTTGTCCAAAAAAGGGCTAAGAATCACTGATGAAGGGCTATCAGGCATTATGAACCTGACTAGGGATGATTTTATGGTAGAGGGAGCCCTTCTGGAACTCTTTAAATCATTCTACATGGCTGATCATCATCTTCGCCAAACTGCATGGCTAACCTCATTATGTGAAACTAACTAGAACTGATATGATTACAATGGAAAGATTTTCCCCTCCTCAAGGTCTAGTTTATAAAGAAGAGATTTTTTTTCCCTCAAGGCCTAGTTTATAATAAAAGGTTTCTTCCCTCCTCAAGGCCTGGTTTTCCACATCTGGATTAGATGATCTGGTCCCAATTTTCTTCTCAAAGCTATCTCTCCTAGCCTCAAATAACTTTTGGGATTTTGCCAATGAACAGGAAAAGGATTTAGATTACAGTACGTGCTTTTTGCAGACTAGCCCTAGTTCTCCCAGATAGCTCTGTACCCTGAACTGGTGCACTTCCAGGAATGTGAGAGATTCAGGGCCAGCTGTCAGTGAAGAAATTCCTTCCACCTGCATCTTGTCCAGCCCTGATATTACTAACTCTGAAAGGAAGTTGGAAAGTTAAAGAGGCACACTTTCTCCAAAGAGACTTAATTAGGTTTAGCATTTGGGTTTGGGGTTTTTTTTTCTTTCCCTATTAACAAAGAACTATTTGTACATCATAAACACAAGTAGAGGAAGAAAATTACATCTTAAAATCATTTCCACTTAAAAACCAAGACAAAAATGGTACAGGTGGCTTTTTAAAAGGCGGGGGGGAAAACTCCTCCACATAAGCCCTTTTCTTGAATAGGCCTCTAACTAGCCCTAGTGCAGCTGCAAGGACGCATTTAATGTTCCAGTGATTTATTACTCTAGAGAGGATATTCTCAGTCATCATCTGCAGAAGAGGGCCTAGCAGGATGTAGAATGGGAGACTAAGAACACATTGGAAGGAGCTGAATTTTCCATGTGGTTTTCATTTTCTTTCTGATTATACACTGAAAATCTCTTTTTTGAAGATTTTTTTAGACACCACAAATATCACAAAGGCACCCTGCTCCTAGGGCAGCTTGCAGCAGGCCTGAGCAAGGGACTGAGCCCACTACGAAGGGGAGGAGCCCAAAACAAGCTCCATATTGAAAGGTAAAGCTTCCTAAAGCCTCCTCTTGGCACAAAATGTCCTCCCTGACTCAAAGACTTATAACTGCTATGGTGTGTCTCCCGACCAAGTCACCATTGGTAGGTAATAAAGAGCAGCTAACTACATGACAGGGAATGTTCTGGGCCATTTGCTTGGGTTATTTCATTTAACCTCAATTTATCATACCCATTTTACAGATAAGGAAACTTTAGCCGAGGGAAGTTTAGTCACTTTACCCAAGGTCACAGAGCCTGTGAAAAGAGAGCCGGGATTTGATCCCTGGTTTGTATGATTCCAACAGTAGTGCTTTTAATGACTACATAGTTTTCACCCCTTCCTTTTCTTCTAGGGTCCGTCCCTGACCACAAATGCCAGGCTTTATACTAGCTCCTGGCTACCTAGGAGCTCTAGCTACAGTAGCTATCTGGCCTGCCTTCAGGACTAATGCCTCACGCATGAAATTTCCCATTTTATCCAAATATATCTAACTCCATTGAACTCAGAGTTTCCCATCAAATCTTTAAGAAAAACTATGGCACTTTATATAATGAAAAGCACTTCAGATTCTCTTGATATTATCTTTAAAATTGCTCTTGTGTATACCCCCCCACACACACACATCCTCTCATTGTACTAGTTCACATGTATTGAGCATTCACCCTGTACCAGACATCATGTTAATTACTTCACATGAATTTTCTCATTCAATTCCCCACAGTAACCTTATGAGGTAGCTACTATTATTACTCCTGCTTTACATATGAGAAAACTGAGGCCTAGAAAAATTCCATCACTTACTCAAGCAACTGGAGGAGCCAGGATTTGAATTCAGTTGTGTTTGACTTGAGAGCCCAAACCTCAAAAGCACTACACTCTACTTACACTCTTCTTACCAGTAATAAGTCACTCTGATAGTATATACCTGTGATATAATGTGGTGAGACTTGCACTTTACTTTGTTGTTTCTCCCAAAATCCATAGCCCCAGCATATCATGAGCAAAAACATCAGACAGATATCAATGGAGGGGCGTTTGAAAAAATACCTGACCAGTATTCCTCAAAACTGTCCAGGCCATCAAAAACAAGGAAGAATCCAGGTGACATCTGCGAAAATGGTAGAGTAGGGAACTCCAAAAGTTCATCCCTCCACAAAAGCTATGAATAAACTGCCAAAAACCATCAGAATTAACTTTTTCGGAACTCTGGATACTAATCAAAAGCTTGCAGAAACAGGGGTATGCTCAATCAAGAGAAAGCCGCTGGATCTTGCTAAGAGAGATTTGTGGCATTTTAATTTACCTTGGACCCATTCCTTGCTCCCCAGCTCCGCAGTGACCTTGAAGACAACAGGAGCCCACATTCCTGGTATAAGTACCCAGTACCCAGGACAGCAGAACAGACTTTATTCTCAAAGAATTGTGTCTGTTTATTTTAACGTGCCTGGAGACTTCCTTAAAGGCCAACTCAAAGGGCTTACCTTTATTTAGACTAACTCAGAACTCTCCCAGGGCTGAGGTGACTACCCAGGGGGGCAACTGTTAAAATCATTTGAAGGCAAACATTAGTAGCTGCCACCTGGGGTAAGGCATAACAGTTGGGGAAACAATAGACTAAGCAAAAATCTTGGGAGGAAAGGCTGGGCAATGAGATGCTTTGGGGAATAAGGGCTTTGAAAAGCTTCCACATATTCCTGGGAATCTAGAAGGCCACACGCATGCCCAGGACCGGGCGCATACTCAGAAGAGAGCTGAGAAGGCCCTAAGTGCTATATCTGGCTGACAATGTATACTTTTCTTTTTTTTTTTTTTTTTTAATCTTTTGGCCACGCCGCGTGGCCTGTGGGATCTTTGTTCCCCGACCAGGGATCGAACCCACACCCCCTGCATTGGAAGTGCAGAGTCTTAACCACAGGACCACTAGAGAAGTCCCCCAGTGTATACTTTTTCTTATATAATGTAAAGAAAATTAAACAACGTGGATTGTTTGTGACATGAGAAAACATAGAAATGTATTTTCATATCACATTCAGTATACATTTTGGCCATTCACCTCCCCTATTTTTAGTATGCTACTCAGGCTCACAACTGTGCACTCTTACCTTCCATCATGATATGTACAACTGGAAGACAAAAACCAAAATTGTCTTCTAGAATGAGTTTCAAAGTCACCTTGTAGCCGAGCAGGACTGTATGGGGCCTTCTGGAGACAGGACCCCCCATCACCACCACCATCATGTCCTCTGCCTGCCTCTTGTTTGTAGAAAAGCTGTAGTCTCCCAGGTCTCTCCTGAGTCACAAAAGCCTGGATCAAGAATTAATGATTGAAAGGATGTGAACACGTAGTGACAAAAGTAGCAGTTGGGCCAGGAGAATGGACAAGAATTTAAACGGTAAATCAGACATATGGCAGTCACAGAATCTTTAGTTCCTCCCTGAAATACCTAGATAACAGTATCTGATGCACATTTCCTAAGTTGTTTTACAGATGCTAAAATCCCCACCAAATGGAAGAAGTTAACTACATGATGACCATGAGCACAAGCCCCCAGACCTACTGGAGCCTAAGGATTGATAATGTTAACCCCTGTGACACCACCCTGTTACCTCACCATCAACCAATCAGAGAATTGTACACAAGCTGGTCATACACCCTGCGACTCCCCTCCCTCACCTGGCCTTTAAAAATGCTTCCCTGAAACCCGCCGGGGAGTTTGGGCGTTTTGAGCATGAGCCACCCATTCTCATTCCTCGGTCCTGCAATAAACCTTTCTCTGCTCCAAACTCTGACGTTTCAGTTTGTTTGGCCTCACTGTGCATTAGGCACATGAAAACTGTTCCATAAACAGACTTTTTATTTTTTTTAACATCTTTATTGGAGTATAATTGTTTTACAATGGTGTGTTAGTTGCTGCTGTATAACAAAGTGAATCAGCTATATGTATACATATATCCCCATATCCCCTCCCTCTTGCATCTCCCTCCCACCCTCCCTATCCCACACCTCTAGGTGGTCACAAAGCACCGAGCTGACCTCCCTGTGCTATGCAGCAGCTTCCCACTAGCTATCTATTTTACATTTGGTAGTCATAAACAGACTTTTAAATTACCTCCAAGTTCTAAACCCTGTACTCACTGTCAAAGTTACATGGTTCCTCCAATTCCCAAGCCTACCTGGAATTCTGAAGGGAGAATCAACTTGCTTTTCATTGGTCTTCTTTTGTGAGCACTTGGGATGAGACCTTCCTCCATTCTGTTCAGTCATTTACCAGTCATCCATATGCTTTTCCTCCCCATATACTGAGGTTAGGAGTTACTGATGAAGCCTGGTTTCATCAACCATGGAGAAGAAAGAGATAAAAAAATAAAATCAATGCACCAGTCCATGATATCCAATATCTGACTATTAGGTGTACTAGAAAGAGACAACAGTAAAAAGGAGAGAAGGAAAATATTAAAGAAAGAATACGAGATTATTCCCCAGAACCAAAGGACATGAGACTCCAGATGAGTCTCCAGATAGAAAAGCCCACTGAGTGCCCAGCACGATGAATGAAAAAAATAGCCCCAGTAAGGCTTATCATCATTACATTTTGGAAAAATCAGTGCTAAAGATAAGTTATTCTAAGCTTCCAGAGGGGGAATAATCATAACAGGACACAAACAGAGATCAAGAATACTGACTAGGAATCAGAATCACATTCAATTCCTCAATAGCAACACTGGAAATTAAACACGGGATTTTTTTTTCCAACTTAGAAATACACACCCAGCCAAACAACAAGAAGTTCTAGAAAAGAATAAAGACATTTTCAGATATTCAAATTCTCAATTTACTTCTGATGCATCTTTTCTTAGGAAACATCTTGAGAGGAACGTATGAAATCCAGGAAACAGTGAACGGAACGCAGAAGAGATGCAGAGAGAGGTCCCAGAATGCAATTGTGCATGAGGCCAGAGCAGGGCTACTCGAAACGTGGAAATAAAACCAATATATCATTGCAGAAAAGTGTTGCAGATAGCTCACTGAAAGATCCTTTCCTATTGAACACCAGAAACAAAATGCAGAAATGAAAAAGAAAAAAAATCAGTGGTTATTTTAAGGGAATTTCTGGAGAAAATGTATTAAAAGGAACTTTAGAATATAGTTAAATGTAGTTAACTATATATAGTTTAAATACAGTTCACATGATTATATGAACACATTCCTAGGGCCACACTCAGAGCTTCGGAAGGGGCTGGTGGAAATACAGGACCCTGTAGCTCAAGCTTCACTGGTGTCAAGGCAAATCTATCTTTGGCACAGGCATTGGCACTTTTCTGAGGGTACCATCAAAGAAGCTCCTTCAAGTAGCTTTGGGACAGTTCCACCTCATTGTTTTTAGAGTCATACCATGTCTGTCTTAAAGTGAGAAGTATGTTCTTTGCACACATAATTTTATTGAACACTTGATCTTTGCCAGACACTGTTCTAGGAATTTTACAAATACTACTACAAGCATGAATTAATTCTCACCATAACTCTGTGGGCAGATACTATTATTATCTCTTTTACAGATATAGGAAGTGAGGTTCAGAAGATAAAACTATTTGCCCAAGGTCATGTAGATAAGTTGTAGAGGCAGGATTTAAAGTTAGGTCTCTATGATCCCAGAACTCTAATTTGTTTCACCACAGCCAAAACCCCAAAATTCTTTCCATTTACCTGATTCTTCCACTTTCCTTATCTGTCATTAAGCTTTTACAGCTGCTTCTGACCATGGCATTCTTTGTTTAAAACCCTTGGTTGTCTCTGGCAGTAGCTATGGCTGCCATCAGCACAAACAATGCTATCACCGCTGTTATGCCAGCAAGGTGACAAGGAGACTCCCACTTCTTGCAGTATTTACAGGACTTTTTCCAAGCATCCTGACTCAGTTTCCTGGATCTGTGTATTCTAACTATAAGGGATGTAGTACTCTATACCAATCAGAGTATCAAGGCATATACTACATCCTAGCATATAACATACAGCAGCCAACCCTCTTTCTGGAACCTTAGCGGAGCCTTCAACAGCCCGTTCTATTGTTCTATCAGGCATTCTGTAAGCCCTCAGACAGTGGTGCCAGTGTGGGCAATGTGGGCAGAGAAGGCGTGTCTAGAGTAGAAAACCATTCAGCTGAGGAAGGATCACTGCCCTCTTCAGGATAGACGAGATCCAAGTAATTGATCTGACACCAGGTAGCTGGCTGGTCTCCCTGAAGAACGGTGCTGTATGAGCGCTGCCACCCGTTTGGGCACCTCGCTGTGGCAGATGCTAGATCAGCTTTAGTGAAAGGAAGTCTACCCACTGGGTGTATTTCCTTCTCCACTGTCCTTCGGAGCCCCTGCTGAGTGGAGCTAGAATGGGACAGCAATCCATTTCCACACGGTGCCAACATATTGCCCTGACCCGTCTGCTAATCAGGCCAGAATCCATTCCTCCTCTGTCAGTTAATAGCAGCAGACAGCCCACCACCGCCACCACCAACAACATCAGGCAGCACAGGTGTGGCTTGAAAGAGGGGTGGTGCCGCAGAAACAGGTGACACCTGTCTGGGCCATCTGCTCTGATGCTTGGTTCATGCCTGCTGGACCTGCTTCAGCCCAGTCCCAACTGTATCGCTTCCATCACACAATAGACTGTTGCTGTTCATGCCCAACCTTACAACTCGGTATGTCAGATAACACCCACTTTACTATGAGGAGCTCGTTTTCACAGTCGGTGTCTGCGGTGGACATACCTAAGGTGACTCCCAATGAGTCACATGCTTATATAATGCCTTCCCCTTATGTGTAGGCAGAAACTGTGACTTGCTTCTAGCCAACAGAAGATGGCCAAGGTGACAGGACAATCACTGCAGTGATTATGTTACATTATATAAACTCCACCTTGGTAGACTGGAGTGCTTCTCCTCCTGGCCTCTAAGAACTAAACTGCATGGCAACTATAGTTAATAATATGGTATTGTATACTTGAAAGTTGCTGAAAGTAGATCTTAAACATTCTCACCAAAAAAAAAGAAAAAAAGTTAACTATGTAAGGTAATGGGTGTGTTAATTATCTTGATCTTGGCAATCATTCTACAATGTATATGAAGAAGAAGAAGAAGGAGAAAGAGGGGGAGAGGGAGGAGGAGGAGAAGAAGAAGAGGAAGAAGAGGAAGGACGAAACGGCAATGTTGTAGGAGGACCTGTGCGAGGGCCATGTGACAAGAAACCACAGGCAGTCCCTGAGACTAAGAGAGGTGCCTGGTCAACAACCAGCAAGCAAACAGAGACCCCAGTCCTACAGCTGAAAGGAGCTTAATTCTGTCAACAACCACATGAGCTTGAAAGAGGACCCTGAGCTCCAGAAAGGAATGCAGCCTGGCCAAAACCTTGACTGCAGCCTTGTGAGACCCTGAGCAGAGGATTCAGCTAAGCCAAGACCAGACTCCCAACACATGGAAACTACCAGATAATAAATGTGTGGTGTTTTAAGTTGCTAAGTTTTTGACAATTGTGTAACTCAGCAAGAGATAACTAATACAGTGCCCCATGATGAGCTGCTCAGTCTTACTAGCACACTAGATGATGTTTTTAAAAGAACAGTTTTCTGGTGGGAATGCAAATTGGTAGAACCACTATGGAAAACAGTATGGAGGGTACTCAAAAAATTAAAAATTAGAATTACCACACAATATAGCAGTTCCACTCCTGGGTATTTATCCAAAGAAAATGAAAACACTAATTCAAAAAGATACATGTACCCCAATGTTCATTGCAGCATTATTTACAATAGCCAAGATATGGAAACAACCTAAATGTCCATTGGTAGATAAATGGATAAAGGAGATGTGGCATACACACACACAAACACACACACACACACACACAGGAATATTACTCAGCCATAAAAAATGAAATCTTACCATTTGTGACAACATGGATGGGTCTAGAGGGTATTATGCTAAGCAAAATAAGACACAAAGAAAAATGTCATATGATCTCACTTATATGTGGAATCTGAAAAACAAAGCAAACAAAAACAAAATGAAAACAGACTCATAGATACAGAGAACAAACAAGTGGTTGCCAGAGGTGAGGGGGTGGGAGTGGGGCAAAATAGGTGAAGGGGTTAAAAGGTATAAACCTCCAGTTATAAAATAAATAAACCATGGGGCTATAATATACAGCATAAGGAATATGGTCAATTACATTGTAATAATTTTATATGGGGACAGATGGATACTATTATTATCATGGTGATTATTTCATAATGCATGCAAATGTCAAATCACCATGTAGTACACCTGAAACTAACATAATATTGTACGCCAACCACCAAGGGCATGACCCTGCTCCAGAACCTTAGAGATCTGCACTGTGACTTTCCTAGGGGTTTGCCAGAGGCTTAATCTAGCACCACTAGATCTGAAACATCATAAGGCCCAGAAGGTAGATCAGCTTGTCAGATGGTCTAGTCCTCCTGCAGAGCCCTCTCTTGCTCTGGGCCTCACATGAACCCAGCAGCTTTCTAGATTACCAAATAAATGAGTCAGAGGTGTGTTCCATGTGCTGTATCCAAAATCCCAAAAGATCTATCAGTGCTGTGCCTCTTTCTCAGTGGTAGGAGATATAAAGTACAGGGTTTTGTCCTTTACCTTTGAGAGGATATTCTGCCCCAGACCCCCAAACCTGCAGAAATTCATGATGTAAATATATTCATCAATATAGTGGGCTAGTGTGATATTCTTCAGTGTCAAGATGTATAAGCCCTGAATACAATATTATTATAGAAAGTATGAGAGTTAAAATAGCCCTGAGGTAAGACAGTGAGCATGTCCTTGCCATATAAAGGTGAACTGATTGTTAATTCTTTATTGATGTATAATTTACATACAAAAAATATACAGTTCTTAGTTTTGACAGCTGTATATACTCATGTAACCACCACTCAAAATAAGACATGCAACATTTCCATCACCCTGGAAAGTTCCCTCCTGCCCTTTCCAGTTAATCCCGACACCCACCCAGAGGCAACCACTTTCTGATTTTCTTTCTCCATAGATTTGTATTGTCCGTTCTTGGAAGTCATTTAAATGGAATCATGCAGTATGTATTTTGGGGTATATCTGGCTTCTTGCATGCAAATAATGTTTTTGAGATTGTGAACTGCTTTCAATTCTCCCTATGAATGAGCATAAAATATTTCTAGAGCAGGGTGTGTACTTTTCTTTCAAAGCTGTGCCAAGATATAATTCTGGTTATTGACTGGAGGTAATGAGGATGGTGGGATGCATCTTGAGAAAAAAGGTCATCTCACAAGGCAGCTGCTTCAGGTGAAATCATTACATAATCTCCATGAAAAGGAAACTTACTCTCCTCCGGCAAGGGAAAAGCGGCTGCTCCTGCCAGCAAGAAAAGCTCGGGGAAACTGGAGGGTTCATAATACTTGGATTCATCTATCCAAATAACCACTCCAGATCTCCATGTTCCAATTTCTCCCTATCTGATCTTGAAAAAATGCCCTGACAAGGTTGTACATTTAGTCTTTTTTGCACCTCTGCTACCCTTATTATCGGATCCTGAGCCTGATTTTTAGTATAGTCTGTCCTGCAGCTGCAGGAGATAAGGATCTCCTTTAAATCTTCCATAGAGGCAGTATTCCTCCTGCAGTCAAAAGCAACCATTCTACTCCAAGATCCTTAGAAATAACATTGTCCATATATCGATTAAGTGCCACAGCCACTTGACCTCCCCATATCTTGCCTTGTACCTCCATATCATACCAATAAAATACCACATAGCACAGGTGAAAGCCCTAGTGATTGCAATGCCATTTCGTGGCAGGGGTTATCTTCACACACTTAACACCAGCAATAGGGTCCCTACTGCTTTTACTTTTTTTTTAATTTATCCTTTGGGGGGGTTTTTTTGATAATTTATCCTTTGTTTTTATTTTATTTTTTAAATTTTTATTTTATATTAGAGCATAATTGATTAACAATGTTGTGTTAGTTTCAGGTGTACAGCAAAGTGATTCAGTTATACATATACATGCATCAATTCTTTTTCAAATTCTTTTGTCATTTAGGTTATTACAGAATATTGAGCAGCGTTCCCTGTGCTATACAGTAGGTCCTTGTTGGTTATCTATTTTAAATATAGAACTGTGTACATGTCAATCCCAAACTCCCAGTCTACCCCTCCCCCAACCCTTCCCCCTGGTAACCATAAGTTCCTTCTCTAAATCTGTAAGTCTGTTTCTGTTTTGTAAATAAGTTCATTTGTATCATTTTTACAGCTCACGTGACTCAAAATCCCCAAAACAAACAACCCAGTCAAAAAAATGGGCAGAAGACCTAAACAGACATTTCTCCAAAGAAGACATACAGATGGCCAAGAGGCACGTGAAAAGATGCTCAACATCGCTAATTATTAGAGAAATGCAAATCAAAATTACAATGATGTACCAATTCACACTGGGCAGAATGGCCATCATTAAAAAGTCTATAAATAACAAATGCTGGAGAGGGTGTGGAGAAAAGGGAACCCTCCTACACTGTTGGTGGGAATGTAAATTGGTACAACCACTATGGAGAACAGTATGGAGGTTCCTTAAAAAACTAAAGCTAGTGGGAAGCAGCCGCATAGCACAGGGAGATCAGCTCGGTGCTTTGTGACCACCTAGAGGGGTGGGATAGGGAGGGTGGGAGGGAGGGAGACACAAGAGGGAAGAGATATGGGAACATATATATATGTATAACTGATTCACTTTGTTATAAAGCAGAAACTAACACACCATTGTAAGGCAATTATAATCCAATAAAGATGTTAAAAAATAAAAACTAAACTAAAAATAGAGCTACCATATGATCCAGAGATCCCACTCCTGGGCATATATCAGGAGGAAAACATGGTTCGAAAGGATACATGCACCGCAATGTTCGTTGCAGCATTGTTTACAATAGCCAAGACATGGAAGCAACCTAAATGCCCATTAACAGATGAACGGATAAAGAAGATGTGGTACATATATACAATGGAATATTACTCAGCCATTAAAAAGAATTAAATAATGCCATTTTCAGTAACATGGATTGGACATGGAGATTATCATACTAAGTGAAGTAAGTCAGACAGAGAAAGACAAATATCATATGATATCACTTATATGCAGAATCTAAAAAAAACAGAAATGATACCTACTGCTTTTAGACAGGAGAACAACACAGCTCCCAAACCCCATCCTGATAGTCTGTTTTCTAGAACCATTTCTAATATCAAATGTCTTAGCCAGGGTCTTATAAAACAGAACCTGAGGGCTTCCCTGGTGGCGCAGTGGTTAAGAATCCGCGTGCCTACTCAGCCATAAAAAGAAACGAAATTGAGTTATTTGTAGTGAGGTGGATGGACATAGAGTCTGTCATACAGAGTGAAGTAAGTCAGCAAGAGAAAAACAAATACCGTATGCTAACACATATATATATGGAATCTAAAAAAAAAAAATTGGTCATGAAGAACCTAGGGGCAGGACGGGAATAAAGACGCAGACCTACTAGAGAATGGACTTGAGGACACGGTGGGGGGGGGAAGGGTAAGCTGTGACAAAGTGAGAGAGTGGCATAGACATATATACACTACCAAATGTAAAACCGATAGCTAGTGGGAAGCAGCCGCATAGCACAGGGAGATCAGCTCGGTGCTTTGTGTGCACCTAGAGGGGTGGGATAGGGAGGGTGGGAGGGAGGGAGATGCAAGAGGGAAGAGATATGGGGATACATGTATATGTATAGCTGATTCACTTTGTTATAAAGCAGAAACTAACACACCATTGTAAAGCAATTATACTCCAATAAAGATGTTAAAAAAAAAAAACAGAATCCGCCTGCCAATGCAGGAGACACTGGTTCAAGCCCTGGTCTGGGAAGATCCCACATGCCACGGAGCAACTAAGCCCGCTAGCCACAACTACTGAAGCCCGCACGCCTAGAGCCCGTGCTCCGCAACAAGAGAAGCCACCACAATGAGAAGCCCGCGCACCGCAATGAAGAGTAGCCCCCCCTCGCCACAACTAGAGAAAGCCCGTGCGCAGCAACAAAGACCCAACTCAGCCAAAAATAAATAAATAAATAAATAAAATTTTTTTTTTTTTTAAAAAAGAAAAAACAGAGCCTCAGTCAGAAAATCAAGTACTAACCATATGGGAGTTGTGCAAGCCTAAGGCAACAAGGATGAGGAAAAAAGGCAAGTGAAGCAAGGAAAGATGTAAAACAATGTGACACAATGCATTACTTCACTGGCCATCACGTCAGAAAACTGCAGGTCACTTGCCAGGTGTGTTTGCTCACAATGGTTGAAAGGAAAACACACATACACGTTTCAGAGTTGTACACAATGGGAGAAAGTAGGAGAAATTGATCTGCCTGGCTCCCTCCTGCCTCCTCATTTCCACTAGTCAGTCCCCTACCCCAGGGTACTCATTCCCCTTCACTTCCAGTTGCATCATCTGGTCCCTTGGCAGCTTCTCACGAAGCCAGATCCCATTCCCATGGTATGGCATTTTCCCCAGGTGTGGAAGTGGAGTGATAACTTGGCACTCACAGGTAAATGGGTAGAACATGAGGGTCATGCAGGTGTAGGGCATCAACTTAGACTACCTTGTAGCTCTGAAAGTTCAGGAGGGATGCTCCCAAAATGGAATGATGGCAGCACAATTTGGAAAGTGGGCAGCATCTCAGAAAAGAATCTAAGAAGGCACATAAGTTTGTGTCGAATACAGGTTAGCCCAAGTAAGACAAAAGGATAGTCTGGACTAGAGTAGTGACATTGGGGATGGAGAAAAGAGGACAGATTTAGGGTACATTTCGAAGATAGAGTCAACAGTACTTTCTAATGAACTGGATGTGAGGGGTCAGGGAAAGGAAGGATTCATGGATGACCCTTACATGTTTTACTTGAATAACTGGATAGTACAAGATATCATTTCTGAGATATGGGATATGGAGAAGGAGTAGATTTGTCAGGGAGGGGATTGATATTTAGTGTAATACTGTCGACATTTTGATAAAAAACATTTTGTGTTTGTGCTTTATTTTTTAAGACTGAAGCATTAGACTTAACAACCACATCCCAGGACAATTCCATTCCATAATTCAAAGGCCAGCCCTATACATGGATAGGACCAGTCACCACTTGCATGATGTAGTTGGGAATACATGGACCCACCTGCCCCAGAAGATCTCCCCCACCTATTGGCCAGCTGCCCACAATATATGATCTGATTATCTATTGCTGTGTAACAAATCACCTCAAACTTAGTGGCTTAAAACAACAACATTTATGCTGGTCACAACAATGGACAAGGTTTGGCAAAGCGGGCTGATCTTTGCTTCATGTGACATCAGCTGGGGTGGATCAATGGGGAGCTAGAGGAACTACATCCCAGATGGCTCACTCACATTGATTGGCAAGTTCATGCTGGCTGTCAACTGAGAGCCCAACCAGGGCTGAGGGCCAGGAGCCTCATTTCCTCTCCACAAGGGCCTTTCCATGGGCTGGTTGGCTTTTGTCACAGAATGTGTCCGAGTTCCAAGAGTGAACACCCCCAGAGATAGGAAGTGGAAGCTGCCAGTTTCTTGAGGCATAGGCCCAGAAACTGGCACAGTGCCACTTCTGCCATATTCTATTGGTCAAGCATTCACAGAATGCAGATTCAAGGGGAGGGGATTAGACATCACTTCTCAATGGGAGGAGTGTCAAAAATTTGGGGGCCATGTTTTAAAATGACACAGCTTAGAACCCATAAGCTGCCACTAGGTAATGGTGTCTTTGGTTTCATGGTGGTGGAGTAGGGGACACTTAACCCATTAAGTGTCCGCTTATATGATTTTTTCAGGTGAACTCTTGATACCCCTCAGGTTCCTGAGAGAATGGTAGCCAGGATGGAGAGAACAATATAGATAATAATATAGCTACCACTTTTTGAGCACTTACCATGTGTCAGACATTGTTCTGAGCACTATACATATATCAGCTCATTGAATTCTCCCAGCAATCTCATGAGATAACAATATTATTATTGCTATTTTACAGATAAGGAAAGCGTGCGTGGCACAGAAGGGTTAAATGATTTGTCCGAAGTTGTACAGTCAGGGAGTAGTTGAGCTGTAGATTCCAGCACAGATCTGTCCACACTCCAGAGCCCACACTCAAAACCATTATACCACATTGGAAAGGGTAGAGGTGGGCTTGTCAAAGACAGAGGGGCTGCCAGGCCACAGCTCTGAGCAGAGCCCAAGGGTTTATCAAGCCTTCATTGGTAGCAGCCTTATAGGAAGAAGTATGTGTAAAATATCAGAGCACTTGGGATTTTCCACCACAGAAGATTCGTGGTCTGGAAAAGCATGAAAGGAAACAAATATTCGTTGTTGAGTACCTTTATTTCAGGCATTACACTAAGTGCTTTATGTGCATTAATTTCATATAATTCTCTGAACAATCATGTGGTAAGTATTATTATTACTGCCATTTTGCAGCTGAGGAAACAGAAGGAGATTAAGTAACTCAGTCAAGGTCACATAGGTGATAAGGGGTCATGATGGGATTCTAGATCAGATCCAGCTCCAAACCCAAACTCTTAATCATTACATGTGAAACCTTGGGGTTCTGTCTATAGTGGCATAGACCCAGGGTTGGGACTGCGGTGTAGAGCTTTGGGGAAAAGATTGCTGAAAAAGTTGGGAGAAGGTGCAGGATACTCTGAATCCATCTAGTCCGTCATATTGCTCTTAGCCAAGCATCACCTCTAGCTGGTTGCCTCCCTTTGTGCCTACTTCATTTTATCCAAGATCTCATTAACAGCCAAGAATATTGACTCTACAAGGCACAAGCTAGTCTGAGCAAATCCATCTCCAATTATTCTCCTCTTTATTCCAAGTTAATAGCTAACTATTGAAGAAAGATTAAAATAATTGACTTCCAGATGACACTGAACAATTAAGTTCTCAGCTCTCTTCACAAGTCTAATCACTACCTAAGTGGAGATTAATAGAGATGGATCCTCTCTCCATCTAATTCCCATTTTGCAACCAACTACCCATTGCAGGCTTCTGACCCTTCCAAGATACTTTCCCTGAAGCAAGTTTAAATCTTAGCTCAGTCAAGTAAACATTTCCAAGCAATTAACCCATTGTTAATTGCAAAATAACTAGTCCAGAAAAGGGGGGAGAGATGGTAACAGAAGGGGGTCTAGATTTCAGGATTCCAGTTGGGCCACTTAAATGCTTCTTGAAGCATGCCCAAAGAGATTAGGTTCAAGCCTACCTAGCTTCCTCCCCTGTAGATTTCTAAATCCTGGTAGCCTGGTCCCTTGACCTTCAGCTCTGACCCCTCTCTAGTCTGAGGCAACACAAAGTCTCTAGTCTAGAGAGCGATAAGGACCTAAGACTAGAAGCCCATCACTCTGAGGCCTGTAATGGAGTCTTAACCTAAGGTTGCAGACTGATATCCCAGGGTTAACTTTAGATCCCCATCACACTAACACTTTGAACATCTCTCATCCCAGCCTGACCTGGAGTTCAATGTGCTTCTACTCAGATGCTTCCTTCCAAAATGGTTCTCCTACCCAGCCTACCCAACTTTCACTGGACAGACCTAGACATCAGTCTATGAGCCACTTGTCCTAGAGACACCTCCTGGAAGAGTTCACAGCAACTGTATCATTCTTAATCCTAGTTATCACAGGAGCTGAGGGAGGAAGCTACCACTTTCTGGTTGATGGCAGCAGCCTGTTAAGTAGTTGGCAATGAACTTGGCAATGAACATTAACTAATGAACTTTAGTTAATAATATGTATCAATATCAGTTAATTAATTGTAATAAATGTACTGGAGTAATGCAAGATGGTAATAAAAGGGGAAACTGTGGAAGACGGGGAGAGGAGACATATGGGAACTCTCTGTACTTTGGACTCAATTTTTCTGTAAACCCCAAAGTTCTCTAAAAAATAGTCTGTTTAAAAAACAAACAAAACAATTACTTATGCTGATTGCATTTCTCATTAAAAAGGATCCATGGGGGCTTCCCTGGTGGCACAGTGGTTAAGAATCCGCCTGCCAATGCAGGGGACGCGGGTTCGAGCCCTGGTCCAGGAAGATCCCACATGCCGCGGAGCAACTAAGCCCGTGTGCCAAAACTGCTGAGCCTGCGCTCTAGAGCCCACGAGCCACAACTACTGAAGCCTGTCTGCCTAGAGCCCATGCTCTGCAACAAGAGAAGACACCGCAATGAGAAGCTCACGCACCACAACGAAGAGTAGCCCCCACTCGCCACAACCAGAGAAAGCCCGTGCTCAGCAACAAAGCCCCAATGCAGCCAAAAATAAATAAATAAAATAAATAAATTAAAAAAAAAAAAAGGATCCATGGCTCCCTGGAGAAATGGCTGTTTCCAGATCTAAAGTAGAAAATGTTGGGCTTCCCTGGTGGTGCAGTGGTTGAGAATCTGCCTGCCAATGCAGGGGACACGGGTTCGAGCCCTGGTCTGGGAAGATCCCACATGCCGCAGAGCAACTAGGACCGTGAGCCACAACTACTGAGCCTGCGGGTCTGGAGCCTGTGCTCCCAACAAGAGAGGCCGCGATAGTGAGAGGCCCGCGCACCGCGATGAAGAGTGGCCCCTGCTTGCCGCAACTGGAAAGAGCCCTCACACAGAAACGAAGACCCAACACAGCCAAAAATTAATTAATTAATTAATTAATTTAAAAAAAAAAAAAGAAAATGTTCAAGATGAGACTCGGGCATCTTGTCATACCAGAAAGCAAGGATGCTATCAAAGACTACTGAAGACACATCAAAAAGACGGAGGAGCCAAATTGAAAGGGCTTCTACCGACCAAAGATTGTCAAATTAATTGAGCATTAAAAAAAAAGACTGTGGTTGATTCAAGCACATCAAATATATAAAATTCTACAACTTCATTATTATACTCAAGAAAAAAACTCATTGATTATCATTGGAGGTTTCTAGAGCAACAACTCATTAAGCTAAAAATTAATAAAGGTAAAGAATTAAGCATTGATTCTGCATTTCCTGGTCAAACAGTATTTCAGGGTCACGAAAATAGTTGAGAAGGAAAGTTCTTCATCATGGAGAATGCCACTAATCAATGCAAAAGGAATGATAGGATGATAAAATCACCATTTCACAACTTCAAACGAAATAATGGATTTAGACAAAGATCATCAATGAATTCTAAACCTATCAGGTGAAAGCTTAACAAGGAACAGGCCAAACACACCTCATAATGAAATCAATCTCATGGCTAAAACTGGGACAGACACAATGTGCCTTCTGACTGATGGCAATTAAATGTACACAGAACTACCTACAAAGTATTTTGCCAAAAGAAATGAACCTGAAACAAATCAATCCTCTAGTCTAGATCTAAATACCAGTATATAGGAAATAAAAGAGATAGAGGAACAAGTTAAATGGTACCAGGAGGTAATCAGCCAAATGCAGAAAGTGGAGCATTTTAAGGAACAAATGACCCAATTTCTCCAATAGTATAGTGTCTTAGCTGATTCAGGCTGCTGTAACAGAATATGTAACAGACTGGATGGCTTATAAACAACAGATATTTGTTTCTCACATTTCTGGGGCCTGGACATTCAAGATCAGGGTGAAAGCATGGTTGGGTTCTTGGTAAAGGCCTGCTCCCTGGTTGCAGACAGCTGTCTTCTTGCTGTGCCCTCGCATGGTGGGAGGGGTAAGAGAGCTCTGTGGGGTCTCGTCTATAAAAGCACTACTCCTATTCACAAGGGCTCCACCCTCATGACCTAATCACCTCCCAAAGGCCCAACCTGCAAAGACCATCACAGGGGAGGTTAGGATTTCAACATACGAATTTGGGGAGGGTGGGGACACAAACATTCAGCCTATAACACATGGGAAGAAAATGAGGAGGGGAAATTGTTACAGAATAAAAAAGACTTAAGAAACACAGCCACAAAATGTAACGTGTGGCCCTTGTTTGGATCCTGATTCAAATTAACCATTTCTTAAGATAAACAGGGAAATTTGAATATGAACTGGGTATTAATAAATTACTGTTAATTTTGTTAGAAGTGATAATATCATTGTGGTTATATATTAAATAAGTCCTTAGTTTTTAAAAAGCGGGGTCAATTATATATGTATCTGTGTGTATACATACACACACATACACACACATATGTGTGTGTGTATACATATATATATGTAACTTTTTAAAAAGACTTTGACTCTAAGAGTAGAAAGGTTAAGTATTGGTTGAAAGAGCAGCTTTTTTTTTCTTTGCTTGATTGCTAGAGCACATTAGTGTCATAACAGCAGAGACAGACAGAGAAGCAACTAAAGACTTCGATATTGGGTTAAAGGAAATGGGTGACACAAAGCACTCTGCTTGCAAACCCACTGACTGGAAGGCCCCCACGAAATTAGCTGGCTACTAAGGCTGCCAACGGCGTAAAAGTCTTGTCTTACAAGCTGGAAATCAATAGAGCTCCTGAACCAAAAGCTTTCTTTCCAGAAGGTGGTAAGGGAAATTGTCCAGGACTTCGAAATAGGTTTGAGTTTCCAGAATACAGCCTTAGGGTACTTCGGAAAGCCAGTGAAGCATATAGGGTGGTTTTATTTGAAGATTTTAACCTGTGAGTCATCTGTGATAAGAGAGTCTCTGTCATGCCCTAAGATGCCCTGTTAGCCTGCTGGATAGAGTGAGAAAGACCTTAAGCTAAGGCAGTTTTTATGTGTTTAATAGTAAATTATGCAAGATATTTTGTTTTCAACTTATGACTCTTTTTACAAAGAAATGGTTATACGTTGCATTTGAGCTTACATCATCCCATCATTCACTCAAGATGAGTGTGAAGAGTGACTACCCAGATTAATGAAGGGAGCACTGTGGCTCAACGGTGGCAAACTGCTAACCTATAGAATGGATGCGTGATAGTTCTTGCTCCTCATGATGCATGTTTCTGTATATTAATGAGTTGTTGGGTAGCAATTACAATACTAGAACATGTAGTGGGCTCTTTTGCAATAATATTGCTTATGATTTGATCCAAGTAGTTAATAATTGAAACTGTTTTTTAAAAATTGAACCTGAATCTGAGTACGCATCTAGATCCAACTACTAATTTATAGGAAATACAGAAGACAGAGGAACATGTTAAACACCGTGGGATAGCTTTTAGCAAAATCCAGGCTGTGGAAAACTCTACTGGACAAACAACCCAGTTTCTTCAATAAATAAATTGCAAAGAATAAAAAGGTATGAGAGGAACCTATAAATTAAAAGAAATGTAAAAGACATATCAACCAATTACAGTGTATGGACCTTATTTGCATCCTGATTCAAATAAACAGGAAAAAAAAAGACATTTATGAGACAACTGAAAATTTATACATGAATGAATATTTTATTATAATTAAAGACATTAATTTAGATGTATTATGAATATTTTGTTGGTTTTTATCCTTTTTCTTTTACAAATATACACAGTCATAGTTACAGATGAAATTATACAATATCTTTTATTTGACTCAAAACTATACAGGAATGGATCTGCTCTCATCACTCCTATTCAACATTGTGTCGATGGTGCTAAATTAAAGAGAAGCTAAATAAATGGAGAGAGATACCATGTTAATGTGTTGAAATACTTAATTTGTGGGACTTCCCTGGTGGTTCAGTGGTAAAGCATCCACCTTCCAATGCAGGGGACATGGGTTCGATCCCTGGTCAGGGAACTAGGATCCCACATGTCACGGGGCAACTAAGCCCATGCACCACAACTACTGAGCTCATGCGCCTCAATTAGAGAGGCTGCATGCTGCAAACTACAGAGCCCATGCGCTCTGGAGCCTGTGCACCACAACTAGAGAAGAGAAAAAATCTGCACGCCACAACTAGAGAGAAGCCTGCACACCGCAACGAAGAGCCCTCATGCCACAACAAAAGATCCTGTGTGCTGCAACTAAGACCCGATGCAGCCATAAATAAATAAATAATTTGTTAATATGTCAATTCTCTCCAAATCGATCTATACTTTAAACATAATTCCAATCAAAAGCCCAGCAGGATATTTTGTAGAGCTCAGCAGGATATTTTATAGAGCTCAACAAGCTAATTCAAAAACGTATATGAAAAAGCACAAGAAATAGAAGAGCCAAAACAATTTTGAAAAAGAACAAAGTCATAGGACTCATGATACATGCTCTCAGGGCTTTCTATAAAGCAACAGTAATCAAGAGAAGTGTCAAGATAAACAGACAGATGAATGGGACAGAATATAGCCTAGAAGTAGACCGACACATATGTGCTCAATTGATTTTTGACAAAGGTGCAGAGGCAATCCAAAGGAGAAAGTATAGTTGTCTCAACAAATGAAATTGGATCAAATAAACATCCATATGCAAAAAAAAACAAAACAAAATGTTGACTTAAACCTCACACACTATACAAAATTAACTCAAAATGAATCTTAGAAAACATAGAAGAAAATCTTCTTGATCTGGTGCTCAGTAAAGAATTCTTAGACATGTCATAAAAAACATGATTCATAAAAGAAAAAAATGGTTAATTAGAACGTCAAAATCTTTTAATTCTGCTCTTGAAAAGACACTGTATTGAAATGAAAACACAATCCATAGACTGGGAGAAAATATTTGCAAACTGTATATCTGATAAAGGATTTGTATTCTACCTATCTGTCTATATCTCAAAACTCAACAGTAAGACAAAAAACATTCCAGTGGGAAAAAATGGGCAAAAGGTATGAACAGACATTTCACCAAAGAGGAAATTGAAATTTGTTTCCACAGAAACCTGTACACAAATGTTCACATCAGCTTTTTTCATAATAGTCAAATTTGGCAACAACCCCAAAGTCCTTCAATGGGTGAATGGACAAATTGTGGTACATCCATACCATGTGATACTATATACTATAAAGTGTCATAAAGGAACATTTTAGGGTGATGCAAATGTCCTATATCTTGATCACAGTGATGCTTATACAACTGTATGAGTTTTGCAAAACTCATAGACCTGCACACTAAAAGAAGGTAAATTATCCCTCAATAAATGTATTTTTTAATATTTATTTATTTATTTATTTGGCTGCACTGGGTCTTAGTTGCAGCATGCAGGATCTTTAGTTGCGGCATGCAGGATCTAGTTCCCTGACCAGGGATCAAACCTGGGCCCCCTGAATTGGGAGCATGGAGTCTTAACCACTGGACCACCAGGGAAGTCACTCAATAAATATATATTTTAAAGGAATAGAATTGCCAAGTTTGTATAGATTGAATGCTTGTGTCCCCCCAAAATTCATAATTCATACGTTGAAATATAATCCCCAATGTGATGGTATTTGGAGGTGGGGCCTTTGGGAGGTGATTAGGTCATGAGGAAGGCGCCTTCGTGAACGGGATTAGTGCCCTTATAAAAGACCTCAGGGTGTTTGCTCGGCCCTTCTGCCATGTGAGGCCACAGTGAGAAGATGGCCATCTATGAACCAGGAAGCAGCCAGCTCTCACCAGACACAGAATCTATTAGCAACACCTTGATCTTGGACTCCCCAGCCTCCAGAACTGTAAGGAACAAATATTTCTTGTTCAAGCCACTCAGTCTATGGTATTTATGTTATAGCAGCCCAAAAAGACTAAGACACAAGTATAGAGGGAGTAATGGGGATATAGATGTTACAAAATTGACCATGGGTTATTAATTATCAAAATGTCTGATGGGAACATAGGGGTTCTTTATACTGTTCTGTCTACTTCTGTATCAAAATCTATAATATACCGACCCCAAAAAATGGAATCTGAGAAATCTAGCCATACACATTTGTGATAGAATATGGGCTTTTCCATAGGTGAAATTTACAGTTTCCTTAGATAGATGATGATGATGATGTTGATGATGATAGATAGATAAAATATTTTTAAGCAAAGGAAATCTGGTAGCTAAAGAAAACATTATAGGTGTTTATATAAGAGCTATTTTTAATATATTGTAGAGTAGCATTTTTAAATTAAATGTTTTACAGTTTATAAAATATAAGTATGCTCTGTCCACACCTCAGAACAATTAAATCAGAATCCCTGGAGTTTGGGGCCTGGACACGGGCATATTTTTAAAGTTTCTCAGGTGATTCTAGTATATAGTCAGGGTTGACAACCATTGCTTTGGGAGAATTGCATTAAGAAAGTCAAGGCTCACGCTTTAGTGTGAACAGCACTCAAAGCCCACTTGTTCCTTGAAGCAAGTACCACCACTATAATCACTCACCCAGCACAACAGCTTCATTCACACCCTGCCCTGTCCTCACACACACCGAAATCTCCCTGTCTTAAAGCCTCTGGAGATCTTGATTTATACACCCCCTTGTCCTCTTTCATGAGTCTCCTTCTCTCCAGGATACTAAATGGACATAGAGGTATCTAAGCAACTCTGCGTGAGCATGTGTGTATGTGTGTTTCACAGATCGAAAGGTCACAGAGAATAGATTTCCCAGGGACATAGAAAACTGTAACAGAGAACAGGTCACTGAATCAATTCCAGAAGTGGTATCAGTAAGTCAATAAGCAGAAGCAAAGTACAATTTGGTTGATGTCACACTGCTAGCTTTTAAATTGGGGCTGCTTTGGAGAAATAAAGGAGAAAAACACACCTAAGAGATCAGCCTGGGTAGTATCTCTGTTGTTTGGAAAGTTCTCTGTCTATCTCTATCTCTCCTCTTAAACATTAGATAAGATGGTTTCAGTAAACTTAGGCCCATGGATTTCAGAGTCTATGAAACCCCTAAAATTCTATGCAAAATTCTTTGTGTGTGTGCATTTTTCTAAGAAGAAGTCTCATAACTTCCATCAGATTCTCAAAGAATACCAACAATCACTATCTTAAACAAAGGTGTGCACATGTACACGTATGCACACACACACATACACTCACACACACATCCTGTCTTTAGGGATGTTTTAGTTTTTGATCCCATGCCGGCAGACCCCATAGCTATTTCTGCATATGAAAAATAGCTGACCTGATCTCACCTCTGTTTCTTTTCTTTTCTTTCTTTCTTTTTTTTTTTTTTTTTTTTTTTTTTTTGGCACTTACTTTTAGAATCTGCCCTGTCCTGATGTTCATTTCTCTGGCTATCAGGCCTTGCACTGCATGCTCAGGGTTATATCTCAAGTTGTAAGCCATTAGTATTCCCACACATACTCATCCTGAACTCTACCTCCACTTCATCCTGCTTGAGTTGCCCCACTCCCAGGTTCCTGCTGTTGGGCCTTCCCTGCTCACAAATGACCACTACCTGAAGCCTCAGATCTTGGTCCCCACCCATTCTTGGCCTACTTCCTCCCTTGGTCCTTAATAGCTGAGGAGCACAGAATGATGAGCAGATCAATCTATTGTTAGGGGGAAATGGGCCACGTAGGGAAGCAGTGGAAAATGAAATCAGGCTCAGTTAACTTAGGACCAGGTTGCAAAGGTCCTTGAAAGAAGGCTGGCAAGGTGGACATCCCTCCCCAAGGAGAAAATGGGGAACCACTCGAGATTTCTAAACTGGGAAAATGGCATGATCAAAGAGATGCTTCAGGGCAACATTTCTGAAGAAGTTTTGTATGTAATATTAACTGATGTTTCATGAAAAAGAAGTTTTGTGGTCAACTAAGCATGGGAAATGCTGGGTTAAAGAAAGTTAAAAATGTTTATCACAGAACTTCTCAGACCCTTTAACATGCTAATCATGTACATCATGAATTTTCAAATTTGAACACTCCCTGGTTTCTAAACTTGCGTTAGCACAAAATCCTCTTTTTAATGGGGGCTAACGTTCCTCAAAGCACAATTTGGGAAACACGACTTTAGGAAGTCCCGTTAATCTGGCAACAGTGTACAGGTGAGGCGGAAGTGAGATGAAAGTGGGCTGGGAGACTATGGGCAGCAAAGCAGGTCTAGTGGAATAGCAGCCCACACTACCACCTGGGCAGTGAGAATTAAGTGGAACTGGCGAATCAAGAGACTATGTGAAGAAGAACAGTGGGGATTGGGGTTAAGCTTCTGGAGGAAGGCAGAAACTGTGTCTTATTCCTCTTTTATCACCTACACTTTAGCATCTAGCAAAGAGCTTTGCATATGAGGGAAATATACATACTTGCTGACCATTACTATATTCCAAACACCAGAGATTTAATAAAATTACTTTTTTCTGTTCCACTTTAAAAGTAGTTTACCTGGTGTTTTTAAATATAATTAGCACAATTTGCAAAACTAGTTTACTGTTCACATTGCAACTGAAGAGGGGATTGGGGTTATCTAAACAGAGTTTCTTTTTATCCACTTGCAAGACAGATTGTATATTTTGGTGAGAGTGTTGGACTGAGAGCTTTTGTATGAAAGAGAAGAGGGAGGAAGAAGATAAAGAAAGAATACTCTATCCCAGGGATGTTTTGATTTGTTACTCAGCCCACCACCCAAAAGCTTTCATGGTATCTATATAGTTTACAGTGTTATGGTTACATGAAAAAGACTCAACATTAACAGTTAACAAGTTCACTAGCCAGAGAAATCTGACTGAGGTAAGAAATTCCAAAGCACAATTAGGGGAAATTTTGCTTGGTTAATCAGGGTTTACAGAATTAGTCCCCATAATTTATTTTTCCTTTGGCCGCACAGCTTGTGGGATCTTAGTTCTCCGACCAGGGATTGAACCTGCGCCCTCGGCAGTGAAAGCGTGGAGACCTAACCACTGGACCGCCAGGGAATTCAGTCCCCATGATTTTAAAATCCTCATGTCACACAAATGTAAAATAGATAGCTAGTGGGAAGCTGCTGCAAAGCACAGGGAGATCAGCTCGGTGCTTTGTGACAACCTAGAGGGGTGGGATAGGGAGGGTGGGAGGGAGGCTCAAGAGGGAGGGGACATGGGGATATATGTATACATATAGCTGATCCACTTTGTTGTACAGCAGAAACTAACACAACACTGTAAAGCAATTATACTCCAACAAAGATGTATTAAAAAATCCTCATGTCATGGATCTCTCAGTTGATGTTAAGTCAGTTACAACAAGTTGTGGAGTTCAGATTGTTCCCCCAAGATTTGACATTAACATCACCTTTCTGGTCACATTTTTAAATTAACCAACATGTTTCTGACTTTTCATAGCCCCTTTTAGCAGAAGCAGTCCCTGGTGATGGTAGAAGAAGGTGGTTTCCCAAGAGGGTTCCAGCAGCCTTCAGGACATCATCCATGCCAACAAGATCAACATGGTAGCCAGAGATTCTTAGGCAATAAATACAGCCCCAATTCCAGTGGAGCTTAACTGTACTGCCACCCCCTTGAAAGGAAACAGCTATCCCCAAGGCTGCTGCACTATCTATATAAACCTATACACGGGGGTGGGGGGGGACCTTCAAGATGGCGGAGGAGTAAGACGTGGAGATCACCTTCCTCCCCACAAATACATCAGAAATACATCTACATGTGGAACAACTCCTACTGAACACCTACTGAACGCTGGCAGAAGACCTCAGACCATAAACAAGACGAAAAGACAACTCTCAGAATGCGAGGAAATGTTTGCAAACGAAGCAACTGATAAAGGATTAACCTCCAAAATATACAAGGAGCTCATGCTGCTCAATATCAAAGAACAAACAACCCAATCCATAAATGGGCAGAAGACCTAAATAGACATTTCTCCAAAGAAGATATACAGATTGCCAACAAACACATGAAAGGATGCTCAACATCACTAATCATTAGAGAAATGCAAATCAAAACTACAATGAGGTATCACCTCACACCAGTCAGAATGGCCATCATCAAAAAATCTACAAACAATAAATGCTGGAGAGGGTGTGGAGAAAAGGGAACCCTCTTGCACTGTTGGTGGGAGTGTTAATTGATACAGCCACTATGGAGAACAGTATGGAGGTTCCTTAAAAAACTACAAATAGAACTACCATATGACCCAGCAATCCCACTACTGGGCATATACCCAGAGAAATCCATAATTCAAAAAGAGTCATGTACCACAGTGTTCACTGCAGCACTATTTACAATAGCTAGGACATGGAAGCAACCTAAGTGTCCATCGACAGATGAATGGATGAAGAAGATGTGGCACATATATACAATGGAATATTACTCAGCCATAAAAAGAAATGAAATTGAGTTATTTGTAGTGAGGTGGATGGACCTAGAGTCTGTCATACAGAGTGAAGTAAGTCAGAAAGAGAAAAACAAATACCATATGCTAACATATATATATGGAATTTAAAAAAAAAAAGGTTCTGATGAACCTAGGGGCAGGACAGGAATAAAGACGCAGACATAGATAATGGACTTGAGGACATGGGGAGGGGGAAGGGTAAGCTGGGACGAAGTGAGAGAGCAGCATTGACATATGCACACTACCAAATGTAAAATAGATAGCTAGTGGGAAGCAGCTACATAGCACAAGGAGATCAGGTCGGTGCTTCGTGACCACCTAGAGGGGAGGGATAGGGAGGGTGGGAGGGAGACACAAGAGGGAGGGGATATGGGGATATATGTATACATATAGCTGATTCACTTTGTTATATAGCAGAAACTAACACAGCATTGCAAAGCAATTATATTCCAATAAAGATGTTAAAAAATAATTAATTAATTAATTTTTTAAAAAACCTATACACAGCAAAACCAGCATATCAGTCCGTGCCTCTGTTTCTTCATCTGTAAAACGGGGATAATAACAGCACCTATTTCATGTGATTGAGGCAAAGATGTAATGAGTTCATATATGTAAAATGCTTAGTACAATGCCTGACAACAGTAAGTGCTCACTGTTAACTATTTTTACCATTATTATTGTTGTTTTCGTTGTTAATGGAATACATTATCAAAGCCCAACAATCTATCAAGATCCAACCATACAGTGGTTGGCAGATGGAAGATTTTCTTATAGGAGCATGCCCTATTTCCTTCATTCAAATCTATACCTTTCTCACATGCATCCTCAAAGCCCATTTCCTCTATGGAAACCTGAGTGTGAAATCTTGAGTTTCTTTGCCATGTAGGCCCCTTCAAATGTCCTCAGTTACCAATATAGACCAAAGCACTCAAGTTTCCATAAAGTAATATGGCAAGGCAGCAATGAAACAAGACTGTGATGAGAATGCTCCCAAGAATAAGAACCAAGTCTTTTTCATCTGTCAATCCTCAGTCCAGTGCAGGGCCTGGTCCGGAGTAGATGCTCAGGGAAATTTCATTGAATTGCACGAGAAGAGAAGGAAGAAGCGGTTCTCAACCTTCCCTAGCAGGTATCACAGCATTAGGCAGTAGACGAACTGAGATGGAGATACTGTCACCCACAGCATGAGTGGGGACATGGCAAGGCTTTCATTCCAGAGTCACTTTCTCTTACATTAGATGCAAATTCATTACTCTTTCGAGATGGCCTCAGCCTCCTGTGTTGTCACCATCAACCACTAGCAGCATGGTGTTGTGAACAGAAAGTGCAGCTCTGAAAGTGCTTCCTACCCAAAGTGATGCCGCACACTGGCCTGCCATGCTGCCTTATCTTCTCAGTACAGTCTTCACTCTTTAAAGGGTTAAGATGTATACTTTATACCATCCTTTATCCTATACTGTCGGGTATATACTTTATACTATCAAGGATTAACATGCAGCAGAGGGACTCCCCTGGAGGTCCAGTGGTTAAGAATCTGCCTGCCGATGAAGGGGACACGGGTTTGATCCCTGGTCTGGGAAGATCCCACATGCCGCGGAGCACATGTGGCCCCAACTACTGAGCCTGCGCTCTAGAGCCCCCGAGCCACAACTACTGAAGCCCACGTGCCTAGAGCCATGCTCCGCAACAAGAGGAGCCACAGCAATGAGAAGCCCACGCACTGCAACAAAGAGCAGCCCCCGCTCGTCGCAACTAAAGAAAGCCCGCGCGCAGAAACGAAGACCCAACGCAGCCAATAAATAAATAAATAATAAAATAAAATAAAATTCTAAAAAAGAAAAAAAGACTCTGAGCTTCCACTGCAGGGGGCATGGGTCTATCCCTGGTCAGGGAACTAAGATCTCACATGCCACGCGGCCAAATAAATAAATAAATAAATAATGTTTTTTAAAAAAAACGCAGCAGAGATTGGGTCATCTGATTAACATGGAGAGAGCCAGATCTCAGCTCTTATAGCTCTTTTGTGGGCAACCTATGATTCTTCAAGCCTTCTGAATTCTGTTTTACAATATCCTTCTATACTTTTAATAAATGATATTATTACACAATTATATATATTATACTCTTTATACTTTTATCCTTTTATATTTGATTAGGCATGTGGTAGGTACATGGTTCTCCTGCATAATAATGTAAGAAAGCATCCTTCTCTTAGAGTTGGTGACCAGTCTTCTGGTACTCTATGTTTATATCTGATATCTTTCTCTGACACAGTGGCATACAGCACATAGGTTAAGTGACTCTTACTTGCAGAGACTTGACGGGGCCAATGTCCTAGCTGCGTAACCAATCCAACAGTGCAGATTTTTTTTTAATTTATTTATTTTTGGCTGTGTTGGGTCTTCGTTTCTGTGCGAGGGCTTTCTCTAGTTGCAGCAAGTGGGGGCCACTCTTCATCGTGGTGCGCGGGCCTCTCACTATCGTGGCCTCTCTTGTTACGGAACACAGGCTCCAGATGCGCAGGCTCAGTAGTTGTGGCTCACGGGCCTAGTTGCTCCGCGGCATGTGGGATCTTCCCAGACCAGGGCTTGAACCCGTGTCCCCTGCATTGGCAGGCATATTCTCAACCACTGTGCCACCAGGGAAGCCCCAGATTTTTTTAAATGGTAGGAACAATGGTATGAAGCCAAATTTGGAGAAGGAGCCAAGAGAATTTATGAATCAAGACTGTCAAAAGCAGTAGACCTTAATATATACCATATACAAAAATTAACTCAAAATGGATCAAAGCCCTAAATTCATAGAAGAAAACATAAGGGCAAATCTTCATTACCATGGTTTGAAGCATGTTTCCTTAAATATCACACTAAAAGCACAGGTAACGAAAGAAAAAAATTAATTAAATGCACTTCATTAAAATTGAAAGCTTTGTGCATCAAAGGACACCAAGAGAATGAAAAGACAAGCCACAGAATGGGAGAAAACTACTCGCAAATCATATATCTGATAAGGGTTTAATATCCAAAATATATAAAGAACTACAACTCAACAACAGAAAGACAAACAACCCAATTTAAAAATGGGCAAAGGATTTGAAAAGACATTTGCCAAAGAAGATATACAAATGGCCAATAAGTACAAGATGCTCCACATCGTTAGTCGTTAGGGAAATGTAAAGCAAAACCAAAAAACGATACTACTTCACTCCTACTAGAACAGCTATCATCTTTTAAAAATCAGAAAATAACAAGTGTTGATGAGAAGTTGGAGAAATTGGAGCCCTCATGCATTGCTTATGGGAATGTAAAATGGTGAGGTCACTGTGGAAAACAGTGTGGCAGTTCTTCAAAAAGTTAAACATAGAATTACTATATGATCCAGCAATTCCACTTCTAAATTGAAAGTAGGGTCTCAAAAAACAGATATCTGAACACCAATGTTCATAGCAACCTTATTCACAATAGCCAAGAGGTGGAAACAACCCAAGTGTCCATCAACAGATGAATGGATAAATAAAATGTGGTATACCCATACAATGGAATATTATTCAGCCACAGAAAGGAATTAAATACTGATACACGCTACAATGTGGATGAACCTAGAAAATATTATTCTGAGCAAAATACGTCAGGCACAAAGAACAAATTTTACATAATTCCACTTATATGAAATATCTTGAATAGGCAAACTCATAGGGACAGAAAATAGATTAGAGGTTACCAGGGGCCAGAAATGGGAGGGGTGAAAGAGTGGGGAGTTATTGTTTAATGGGTACAGAATTTTTGGGGGGGTGACAAAAATTTTTAGAAATAGTGGTGATGGTTGCACAACATTGTGAATGTAATTAATGCCACTAAATTGTACACTTAAAACAGTTTAAATGGCAATGTTTATATCATATATATTTTACGACAATTAAAAAAAAGCAATTGCTTTATTCATGTCACTGTTTATATTTGAAATGAGAAGCCATAACAGAAGCAGAAGCAGCTCAAGGGCACTTTGACAGGGGGCCTGAGAGGACCATGCCAGCAATTCCAACCTTGCTTTTGCACAAGGATGGTGGTAGTTCAGTGTGGTGGTTCAACCATCCCCATTCTCATCAGATGCTGTTTTGCTGAGCTGCAGGTAGGATGCATGATCCATGACTCTATACAAGAGATCTCTGGAGGCCCTGGAAATTGAATGATCTCAACACTTGTGTTAGGCGGGGATGGGGTGGGGTGTTCCAACAACTGTGGGTGAAGCCAACATGTTTGCTGCCCAGGGTTACAAGGCACAGAACCAAGGAGAAGATTCCAAATGTAGAGTCTTGAGGATGCCACGATGCAAGTTGATATAGAGCCCAAAACATAGATCACCCAGTCTGAGGGCCTAGCAGAAATGTAGAATCATGATATGAAAGCAAAAATGGGAGAGATGCCAGGAAGCTAACCCAGGAAGTGAGTTAGGGTGGGCCTAAATTAATCCTGAGCTGTCTGCCTCAGATTTTTTATAGGATTCTCATGCCTGATTTTGCATTTAAAGACCTGAAAAGAACAGGAAGTTGAAGGTATTTTGACATTATAAACCACAATTATTAGATTCTTTTAAGAACATTCCCTTTTAAAAAGAGAAGTTACCTGGGAAACTGACAGGAGCTGTTAGCCTGAGAAGAGAAGAATCAGGGTATGTAAATCTTTTCTCCTCTGCAAATGATCTATAGAAATAGTGGCATCCCTCAGATGCAATAAAAGAACGTAGAGGACATTTCATTGTAGGCACAGGGACTTTAAAAATGGAAGAGATAACAATTGTCTATTGCATGACAATTGGATATTGGATATTGGAAAGTGGATACTACATGAAACAGATGTTCCTGGGATGTTAGTACCTGCTATGGAAGCCCTACCCCCAGAGTGACCAAACCCACAAGCTAGTTGTCCAAGTCAGATCAGTGTGCTAAAGGCTAAGAGTGGTAAGAGGTAGAGAAAATGAGGACAGTTGAGTGGAGCTGAGGCAAAGAGGGAGACAAAACCTCTGGTAGAGGAGACTTATTACACAACTGGGAAGGCTGCCCCCTTTCAACCTCAGCAGTGCTCCTACAGCCCATGCTTATCAATTCAGTGCAGGGACGATCAAATCATGAGGCTCACTAGATTCTTCTATTGCCACCTAGCAAAGATCTGGGACCAGAAGGAATGAAAACGTCTTTGAATGTAAAGGGAGAGGAGGCAGAGAAGGTATAGAAAAGTGAGGGGAAGCATTGATAAAATAAAGTGGGGCGGGGCATAGAACCCAGTCTGCTTCTTCCGTTACAATTTCAAGGGCTGGGGTGGGGCTGGGGGCTGGGGGTGGGGGTGCCTTGCCAGAATCCCAGAAGAGTCAAGGATTAAATATTTACCCATCAGTCAGAGGCTAAAATAGATTATAATGTGAAACTAGCTGATTTATGAGAATTACTTGAGCAGTAGAAAACTGAAATATATTAAAGTCATCCATCAGGTCTTCCTATTGCTAGTAAATGATAATTGGCTGAATCCATTTTCTGGGGTTGCCAGCCAAGGTTGCTCAGGCTCCTCTTCTGGCAGAGAGTAAAAGGAGCAGGCCCTGGGCAGTTAGCCTTGAGGGCAGGATTTGGAAGAGAGGTCCTTCTTTCCTGTATTAGGCAGAAAACAATAAATAAACCGTATGGTGGCAAGGGGAGAGGGATGGGGTGGGGAGGAAGACAGCAAGTCAAAGTTAGAATAGGGAGTTCAAATATGCTGTCAGTCAAAGTGTTTAGACCTGAGGTTCTTAACCTTTTTTGACCCATAGACTCCTGTGACAGTTTGGTGAAACCTATGGATTTCTTTTCAGAATAATATTTTTAAATGCATGAAATAAAACATAATGATTACAAAGGAAACCAAATATGCCGCTATACAATTGTAGAATATTTTATACATGATATAGTAATATGTGTGTTTTCTTATTAACACATTAAATAATAAGATCTAGTGGTGGGTGTAATCACTACCGTAATTTCAAAATCAGTGATGGGCATAAAAGGTATTTGGAAATCTCTACAACTTCTGTAATATGATATAAAAGGATTCCTACTGGTTTCAAAGTTGCAGGTACTGTGAATACTACTGTGGTTCATTGCTTACATTCATGATAGAAGAAAACGTTAAATATCAGTTAGAGGGACATCCCTGGTGGTCCACTGGTTAAGCCTCCATGCTTCCAACACAGGGGTTGGTGCGGGTCCGATCTCTGGTCAGGGAACTAAGATCCTCCCACATGCCACAAGGTGCGGCCAAAAGATTAAAAAAAAAAATCAGTTAGAGGTTAGTGAAAACAAAACTGTATTCTTTTTCCCCATGCAAATTTTTTTTTTTTTAATTAATTAATTTATTTATTTTATTTTTGGCTGTGTTGGGTCTTAGGTTCGTGCGAGGGCTTTCTCTAGTTGCGGCAAGTGGGGGCCACTCTTCATCGCGGTGCGGGGACCGCTCTTCATCGCGGTGCGCGGGCCTTTCACTATCGCGGCCCCTCCCGTTGCGGGGCACAGGCTCCAGACGCGCAGGCTCAGTAGTTGTGGCTCACGGGCCCAGCTGCTCCGTGGCATGTGGGATCTTCCCAGACCAGGGCTCGAACCGGTGTCCCCTGCATTAGCAGGCAGATTCTCAACCACTGCGCCACCAGGGAAGCCCCCCATGCAAATTTAATGACCCCTTGATTTTCATCCATGGACTCCCTGGGAACTTGGGCACCCACATTAAGAACCCCTAGGAGAAGTGAAAAATAGGAGACCAAAGAAGAAATGATGAAAAGTTAAGAACAAAGAGTCACACAGAAGGGGCGAGAAGGAGTTCTAAATGAATTCAGATGATGAAGAGCAGATACCTATAGTGGCTTTTTAAGTGTTCCCATCTTGCACTTGTTTGGCTGAACTGCATTCAGTTAAAGGGCCTGGCAAAAGGTAGATGGGGTGAAAATGAAAGAAGAGTGGCTATGTGTTGAAAACCACAGAAACTGGGTGATGAGTACATCAGAGTTCTTTATACTACTCCCTCCACTTTTCTGTATATTTGAAATTTTTCATACTAAAATGATTTCAAAGTAATAAATAAACTAGAGGATCTCACATGCTGTTTGGGTATCACAATTCCTGAAATTCACTCATTTACCTATTCATTCAATAAATACTTATTGTTACCTCTGGCACAGTGTAGAGTCTAGAGAGGCTAAAACCAGACTCACGTAGGTGTCAGACTAGGAGAAACAGTAAGGAGGCATCAGTTCCAGTCCATAATAAAAGCAAGAGAATGGTAGGATGAAGCCAAGGGATGGAGTAAGAGGTCTTGAGGGAGGACATCTGGATGAGATTTAAGTTCTTAAAAGAGACAGGGAGAAGAGGGTGGGCACACTACAATGGAGGTGGGGCAGATTGAGCAGTATCTGGGCACAAGCTGGCTGAGGCAGGAATGCGGGGAGTGGAGAAAAATGGCTGAAGAAGGAGGGAGCCACCAACAGCAGCTTTTGCCTCCTCCTTCACAACTCTGCCTAGCCCTGCATGGAGGGATCTACATGGTAGCTATTTTCTGCCCCCAAAAACAAATTCAAGAATATACCACTTGGGTAAATCCAAAAAGGCAGGTCACATCAAAGCTCTCTCCTAGAAACATGAGTTTTAAAGTTTATTATCAATCTCAAAAGAAAAACATATATATTTAGTTTTGTAAAACAGAGCTTTAAAAGGAACACAGTATAACTTGGAACTAATGCAAATCAAATGTCAGAGAGAAGAAATTAATTTCTGTGTATATTTCATTTACTCTAACATTTGCCTAACTGGGAAAACAGCAACTGGGTTTTAATAACATTGGAGGAGTAAAAATTCCCAGGATATAACCCTTTAAATGTTTTCTTCCAAAGCCCGTTCCAATAACAGCTTAGTAATTATTGCGCTCACAGGAGAGCTCTGACTGGTACCTTCCAATAGGGGCCTGAAGGACTCTGCTGGCAGCCAGGTGCCTGCATTCTAAACTTCTGACTCATTCAAGAAAAGAAGCAAAGTCCAGACAAGTTTCATCAGGAAACCCTTTGGTAAGAAGTTTGGCAAATGAGAGGAACTCTGCTTCAATGTGTGCTTCTCCTTTACTCGCTACTAACTGTGCCTCCTTTAGCACTTCCAATGGCTCTGTTGACCATGACACGGTGACTTGAACTTGCCTAATTGGCAACTACTCCAATTCCCTTCAGATGCCCTAGTTACATCTGCCACGACATCTGAACAGTAGGTGGTCCAGCCCCTGTCCACAAAGGTACACGATTCGCAAGGGACAATAATACCTCTTAGAAACCTTCTTACGCCCACAGTCAGCAGCAGAAAAAAAAAAAAAAGTCCTATTTGCCAGTAGCAGCGTTGAAATAGTTTACTGATTTAAAATCAAATTAACCTAACCTATCCTGGTCAAGAACACAGGCTCTGGAGACAAACGTGAGTTTTAATTTAAGACATCTCTTCTTACTCAGTAGCTGTGGGACCTTGGACAAGTTACTTAACTCCTCTGAGACTGTTTCATGATCGGGATAACGATAGTTATGTATCTCCTAGAGTTGTTGTAAGAATTAAATGAGAGATTCTGGTGCAGCTCCTCCCCTGGCATGCCACTCCCTCAGAATGCAGGCCCACCACTCCACTAGCACTGGACTCCCTCCGGGGCATGAGCCCCAGTATGAGCACCCAGAGCTCTTAGGTGCCCTAGGGCAATGTGAACACTTACTCCACCCCCACCCCACTACCAAGGCCAAAAGACAAGAGAATGGCCACCTGAAAAGCAATAAAGATTAACATCTATAGGCAAAGGGGAGTCTCCCCACTCTGAATAGGACAGAGGAGGCAGCCCAGACCACCAGAGGTGCCACTGAGTCAGTATCTCCCAGTCTTGAGTCCAAGAGAGAGCCCATAAGAGACTCAGAAGAAGAAAGGAAGAGGACAAGGGGAAGGAGAAGGGAAGAGAGATGGAAAAGAGGAGGAAGAGAATGAGAAGAAATAATTTCCCTTACAGGAGCCTTTCAAATAGAGGTCCATCCTTCAAAAGAAACCAGAAAGGGGTTGAAGATGTTGTGTCTCCTGCCTCATTCACCAAGAGGATTAGGAGAAGGAGGAGGTCAGGCTGGTAGTATTAAGCAGCCTGCCAGGAAGAAAAGCCCACCACCACCACCCCGATCCCAAGAGCCAGGAATCCCAGGCAGAGGTTACCTCTGCCAGTAGTGGCAGAGACACAAAAGAAGAGACAGTGATCTAGGCCAAGAGCTGTCCAGGCCGGAGACCAGCACCCGCACCAAGAGCCAGGGAGCTGGGTGGGGGCACACAGTTGATTTCTAAGCTGCAACAATTTGTCCTATAGTTGTAGAGTCACTGGCCAAACCTGGTGCTCTGGCTTTCTCCTCATGCTAAAAAAGGAACAGACTGCTGACCCCTCCCAGCCACGTTTACCCCCTTCTCCTTCCTGAGGCATCTCCCATTATCCATCTGGCCTTCCTTCCTCAAGGACAGTTGAAAATGGTCTCTCCCAGTTTCCCAAGTGAGTTTAGGGAGGTAAAATTCTCCTGTCCGTGTCCCTACCTCCTTCTCTGGCTCTATACCTGCAGAGGTCAATTTCTGATTCTCCTCCCTACTTCTATTCCAGGTAAGTTTTGTTGACCCTGTCCACTAAGCCCCTGAGCCAGTAGAGTGCCTAGACTCTGAGCATCCACACCCGCCACACCATGTTGAGGTTTTAGCCTCTTGTGCTGTTCCCAGGGTCTCTGAGTTAGAGCACTGGCCATCACTAAGTTTATGCCTCCAGACTGTGAAAATCAACTCTGTGTTCCTTTTAGACATGATAGGGAAGTGGTTAGGCTTTGGGGAGGGGGCAAGAAAATATCTAATGTAAAACAACTTCTTGTTATCTCTTTCCCCCCTTGTTGTAATTAACATATAATGGCAAACCCTGGATAGATACAGAAATAGATGATACAGATATAGATAGAAAGATATAGATGTAGATGTACAGATAGAAATAGATATAGATAATTGCTAAAACCATTCTATCCCACTTGACTTTACTGTAACATTTTTAAAAGAAATAAATGCTGATTCCTTTAGGAATCAAATAAATAAATAAATAAATAAGTAGATAAATAACCAAGCTCATAGATACAGAGAACAGATTGGTGGTGGGGGATGGGGGCAGGCAAAGTGGGTGAAGGGAGTTAAAAGGTACAAACTTCCAGTTATAAGATAAATAAGTCAGAGGATGTAATGTACAGTATGGTGACTATAACTAATAGTATTGTATTGTATATTCGAAAGTTGCTAAGAGAATAAATATTAAAAGTTCTCATTACAAGAAAAAAATTTTGTAACTTTGTATGGTGATGGATGTTAACTAGATCTATTGTGTGATCATTTCAAAATGTATACAAGAGGGATGGACTGGGAGTTTGGGGTTGGTAGATGCAAACTATTACATTTAGAATGGATAAACGACAAGGTTCTACTGTATAGCACAGGAAACTATATTCAATATCCTGTGATAAACCATAATGGAAAAGAATATAAAAAAAGAATGTCTGTATGTGTATAACTGAGTCACTTTGCTGTACAGCAGAGACTGCCACAACATTGTAAATCAACTATACTTCAATAAAAAAATAAAAATAAATAAAAACAAAATGTATACAAATATAAAATCATTATGTTGTACACCTGAAACTAATATTATGTTGTATGTCAATTATACTTCAATAAAAAAGAAAGAAATGCTGATCCCTCTAAAAAGAGAGAGAAATTCAATAAGATAGTCTATGTATGGTCCTTAGCAAAAACCTGGCACAGAGTAAGTGTTTAGTAAATGTTGGCTTTTGTTATTATTCATTTTAAAGATTTCAGAGTGCTCTTTTATTTCTCTATTCATTTGCTCATTCAAAAAAATTATTGTTTGGGGGCTTACTTTACCATGAGCATAACAAAATACTAGATACTGGAGTTGGAGTACAAAGAAAGATAAGAACACCTCTAAACAGTTTCTACTCGCCAGGAGTTTACATTGTAATTGTGGAGACAAGCTGTATGCATGAGCAATAGTTTCAGGAACCCTGGCAAGGCATTAAGTCCCTAAGTGAATGATTCAGATTGAAAGGGTACACTTGATGGAGTTGAAGGCAAAGATGGCTGCGTGCAACTTGTGTTGACCTTTGAAGGATGGCCAAAAGTTGTGGTGGCAAAGGACACTGCAGAAAGTGGCAATAGCATGGGCATAGACTTAAAATTCCAAATGAGTAAAACATATTCCAAAGTCAGTGAGAAGTAGGACGGTGGCCATGGAAGTCGGAATCCGCTAAGGAGTGTGTAACAACTCACCTGCCGAATCAACTAGCCCTGAAAATGGATGGCGCTGGAGCGTCGGGCCCATACCCGGCCGTCGCCGGCAGCTGGAGCATGCAGCTCAACATCAAAAAACAAACAACCCAATCAAAAAATGTGTGGAAGATCTAAATAGACATTTCTCCAAAGAAGATATACAGATTGCCAACAAACACATGAAAGGATGCTCAACATCACTAATTATTAGAGAAATGCAAATCAAAACTACAATGAGGGGGCTTCCCTGGTGGTGCAGTGGTTGAGAGTCTGCCTGCCAATGCAGGGGACATGGGTTCGAGCCTTGGTCTGGGAAGATCCCACATGCCGCGGAGCAACTAGGCCTGTGAGCCACAACTACTGAGCCTGTGCGTCTGGAGCCTGTGCTCTGCAACAAGAGAGGCCGTGATAGTGAGAGGCCCGCGCACCGCGATGAAGAGTGGCCCCCACTTGCTGCAACTGGAGAAAGCCCTCACACAGAAACGAAGACCCAACACAGCCAAAAATAAATAAAAATATAAATAATTATTTTAAAAAAGTGGAGATAGTAAAAAATTTAAAAAAAACTACAATGAGGTGTCACCTCACATCAGTCAGAATGGGCATCATCAAAAAATCTACAAACAATAAATGCTGGAGAGGGTGTGGAGAAAAGGGAACCCTCTTGCACTGTTGGTGGGAGTGTTAATTGATGCAGCCACTATGGAGAACAGTATGGAGGTTCCTTAAAAAACTAAAAATAGAACTACTATATGACCCAGCAATCCCACTACTGGGCATATACCCACAGAAAACCATAATTCAAAAAGACACATGCACCCCAATGTTCATTGCAGCACTATTTACAATAGCCATGACATGGAAGCAACCTAAATGTCCATCAGCAGAGGAATGGATAAATAAGATGTAGCACATATATACAATGGAATATTACTCAGCCATAAAAAGGAACAAAATTGGGTCATTTGTAGAGAGGTGGATGGACCTAGAGAGTGTCCTACAGAGTGAAGTAAGTCAAAAAGAGAAAAGCAAATATCGTATATTAATGCATATACGTGGAATCTAGAAAAATGGGATAGATGACTTTAATTGCCAAGCAGATATTGAGACAGAGACAAAGAAAACAAATGTATGGATATCAAGGGGAAAAGGGGTGGGGTGGGAGGAATTGGGAGATTGGGATTGACACATATATACTATTGATAGTATGTATAAAATAGACAACTGATGGGAGCATACTGTATAGCACAGGGAACTCTACTTAAAGCACTGTAGTGTCCTAAATGGAGGGAATAGGTGTATATGTATGGCTGATTCATTTTGCTGTGCAGTAGAAGCTAACACAACATTGTAAAGCAACTATACTCCAATAAAAATTAATTAAAAAAAAAAAACTCAGTGAGAAAACCAGCCTGTAGAGGGACCATGGCAGAGGGCAGCATAAAGTACAGCTAGGGTTATATTAAGATTAATGCCTAACAGGAGTTGGGGATACATAGCTCAGCTTCTAACATGTTGGGGCCAGGAAAAAGATGGTGTCTGTGGGGAAGGGGCACTGATGGTGAGGAAGAACAGTAGAGGGTAAGAAGCAACTGTATGTGGAGATGATAAACTAGGTAATAAATGTCAAGTACAGGAAAAATCTGTACTAACTGGAAAGTTTGGAGCAATTCTTTTGGGCAATAGAATATTCTAGCAACTAAGTGTTAAGCAGAAACCCCTTTGGATTATTCCCCACAACCAAGCACACCCCCCTTAGAAAGACTTTATAAAATTGAGCTCATCCTTTCTTAGTAAGCAGACTCTGGGTGAGACACAGTATTTTTCTACTGGCCAAGAGCCTAAGGGTCATTGCTATCAATTATGAAAAATTAGGGACATCTAGGGCATATAGTTCTCAGATCAGCTGAGTGTGGACTGAGCCTAGGACATGCTGTACAAATTAATTTTTAAAATAAATTTCAGATACAGCCTGTATTTGTATTCTTTGCTTCATTCTCCTAAAAGCTAAGCATAGCAAGGTAAGAAAAACAAAAGTTAAAATTCAGTTAATTAAATTCTGCTTCCAGCCAAGATGGATTAACAGGAACTGGATACCCTTCCACCTTGAAAACTATGAAATTGTATAAATACATGAAAGAATGTTTTTCGGACATTGGGCAACAAGCAGTGAAGGACTGCAAGTCCCAAGCGTGTAGAAACAAAGTGAGCCCTACAACTGCACCAGGTGACTGCACTGAGGCAGTTTCCAGGATGCAGTGCAAGGAGAAGGAACCCAAACAGAGCCCAGCAGTCTCACTGAGTTGAGTAGACAGAGAGACTGGTGTTCAGGGGGGCCAAGGCAACTATAATTTGTAGGGTAGACTATCAGAAAAGAAGGAGCTACACAGAGAAAGAGCTCTAGAGATATGCAAAAGGGTCCCCTTAAGTCTTTGGCTGAGTATTGACCTGCACAGATGTGAGAGAAAAATACCCAGGGCCAGGGAAAGAAACCCACAGAAAAGAGTAATTAGAATAACTCCTGGAGCTCACATAAGGCTGGTAACACTCCATGTCCTAACCAGCCAGAATAGAAAGATCTCCTAATACACAGATCATCCAGTGGAATCCTCAGAAGGATGGTACCTTAGTAGGGGGACAAAATTAACCCTAGTCTAAAGAATGTTCTGAACCTGTCCTGACAAAGTTTAAAAGCAAGACTTGAAAGGATCAAACTAATTCTGAGTAGCTTAACTGTGTATCAGAAAAATAAATCCAACATTATTTAAAGGAATGCAACAAAATCCAGCAACCAACAGCTAAAGTCTAACAATGTCTGGTGTTCAATATAAAGTTACTAGGCATACAAAGAAGCAAGAAAATATGACCCCTAATGAGGAAAAAAGTCAACAGAAAGAGATCAAGATATGACCAAGATGATGGAAACAGCAGACAAGGACATTAAAACAGCTGTTATAAATATGCTGCATATGTTTAAGAAGGTAGAGAAAAACACGAGCACAATGAGAAGAGGAATAGAAGATATAAAAAAGACTCAAAAGGAGCTTCTAGAGATGAAAAATAACAGCATCTGAAATGAAAAGTACACTTGACAGATTAAAAGCAAATAAGACATTGCAGAAGAGGAGTAAATTTGAAGAAATAGCAATAGATTTTTTTCAAAACTGTATACTGAGAGAAACAGATGGAAAATTTAACTAGGGTTACTAAATAATAAAACAATGAAAATGAAAGTAAAACATCAAAATTCTGCTAAAGCAATCCTTAGAGGGAAATTTATAGCATTGAATGCTTATATTAGAAAAGAGAAAAAGTCTCATATCAATAATATGAGCTCCCAAGAAACTAGAAAAAAGAAAATGAAAGAAATTAAAGATGATACAAATAGATGGAAAGATATGCCATGTTCCTGGATTGGAAGAATCAACATTGTGAAAATGACTCTACTACCCAAAGCAATCTACAGATTCAATGCAATCCCTATCAAACTACCACTGGCATTTTTCACAGAACTAGAACAAAAAATTTCACAATTTGTATGGAAACACAAAAGACCCCGAATAGCCAAAGCAATCTTGAGAACGAAAAATGGAGCTGGGGGAATCAGGCTCCCTGACTTCAGACTATATTACAAAGCTACAGTAATCAAGACAGCTTGGTACTGGCACAAAAACAGAAATACTGATCAATGGAACAGGATAGAAAGCCCAGAGATAAACCCACGCACATATGGTCACCTTATCTTTGATAAAGGAGGCAAGCATATACAGTGGAGAAAAGACAGCCTCTTCAATAAGTGGTGCTGGGAAAATTGGACAGATACATGTAAAAGTATGAAATTAGAACACTCCCTGACACCATGCACAAAAATAAACTCAAAATGGATTAAAGACCTAAGTGTAAGACCAGACACTATCAAACTCTTAGAGGAAAACATAGGCAGAACACTCTATGACATACATCACAGCAAGATTCTTTTTGACCCAGCTCCCAGAGAAATGGAAATAAGAACACAAATAAACAAATGGGACCTAATGAAACTTAAAAGCTTTTGCACAGCAAAGGAAACCATAAACAAGACCAAAAGACAACCCTCAGAATGGGAGAAAATATTTGCAAATGAAGCAACTGACAAAGGATTAATCTCCAAGATTTACAAGCAGCTCATGCAGCTCAATAACAAAAAAACGAACAACCCAATCCAAAAATGGGCAGAAGACCTAAATAGACATTTCTCCAAAGAAGATATACAGATGGCCTACAGACACATGAAAGAATGCTCAACATCATTAATCATTAGAGAAATGCAAATCAAAACTACAATGAGATATCATCTCACACCGGTCAGAATGGCCATCATCAAAAAATCTAGAAACAATAAATGCTGGAGAGGGTGTGGAGGAAAGGGAACCCTCTTGCACTGTTGGTGGGAATGTAAATTGATACAGCCACTATGGAGAACAGTATGGAGGTTCCTTAAAAAACTACAAATAGAACTACCATACAATCCAGCAATCCCACTACTGGGCATATACCCTGAGAAAACCATAGTTCAAAAAGAGTCATGTACCAAAATGTTCATTGCAGCTCTATTTACAATAGCCAGGACATGGAAGCAACCTAAATGTCCATCGACAGATGAATGGATAAAGAAGATGTGGCACATATATACAATGGAATATTACTCAGCCATAAAAAGAAATGAAATGGAGGTATTTGTAATGAGGTGGATGGAGTTAGAGTCTGTCATACAGAGTGAAGTAAGTCAGAAAGAGAAAAACAAATACAGTATGCTAACACATATATACGGAATCTAAGGGGAAAAAAAGCCATGAAGAACCTAGTGGCAAGACGGGAATAAAGACACAGACCTACTAGAGAATGGACTTGAGGATATGGGGAGGGGGTGGGGTGAGATGTGACAGGGTGAGAGAGTGTCATGGACATATATACACTACCAAATGTAAAATAGATAGCTAGTGGGAAGCAGCCGCATAGCACAGGGAGATCAGCTCGGTGCTTTGTGACCACCTAGAGGGGTGGGATGGGGAGGGTGGGAGGGAGGGAGATGCAAGAGGGAAGAGAAATGGGAACATATTGTATATGTATAACTGATTCACTTTGTTATAAAGCAGAAGCTAACACACCATTGTAAGGCAATTATACTTCAATAAAGATGTTTAAAAAATAAAAAAAAGAAAAAAAAAAAGAAAAAAGAAAATGAAACTAGAAAAAGAAACTAGAAAAAAAAAGAATGAAATAAATCCAAAGCAAACAGAAGGAAGAAGAAACTAGAAAAAGAAGAATGAAATAAATCCAAAGCAAACAGAAGGAAGGAAATAATAAAGATAAGAGGAAAAACTAATGAAATTAAAAACAAAATAATAGAGAAGATAAATGAAAATCAAGCTAATTAATTTAAAATATTAATAGAAGTAATAACCTGACAAAGACTGATAAAGGAAGGAAGATAAGACAAATATCAATACCAGAAATCAGAGAATGACTATCAGTAGAAATGCCTCACACATTAAAAGGAAAATAAGGGAGTACTACAAACAGCTCTATGCACATAAATTTGACAACTTAGATATAACAGGCAAATTCCACAAAAAACACAAACTATGGAAATTCATCCAAGATGAAATAACCTGAATATTTCTATAACTATTAAAGACATTGAAGTCATATTTTTAAAACCTTCCAAAAAAGAAATCTCTAGGCCCAGATGGTTTCACTGCTAAACATTTAAAGAATAAATAACATCAATTCTACACAATCTCTATCAGAAAAATAGTAGAGGAACAAACAATTGCCAGTGCATTTTATGAGTCCAGCATTACCTTGGTACCAAAACCAGACTAAAACAGTACGAAAAAAGAAAATTACAGACCAATATTTCTCATGAACCTAGAGGCAAAAATCTCCATCATGGTAATAGAAAAACATGGACTTTAGAGGTACACAGGCCTGGGTTAGAGTCCAGAGTCTGCCATTTACTAGCTATGCCATCTTCACCAACTTAACCTCTCTGATCTTGTTTCTCATCCATAAAATGGAGATGACTGTAACTAATTCCATAGCTTTATTGTAAAGATTAAATGAGATAATATAAAATTTTAACATAATTCCTGAAACATAGTAGCATGCAATAAATGTGGGATAGTAGTCCTACTCCTATTATTATTGATGTTCCCACACATGTAAAAATGTGAGTTCCATTTAAAGCAACTGAAACAGAGTGGACAGTAGTACATGCCTCTGATCTTGTGGAAGTTGGACAAGATGATACATCCAGGGTTATAAAGCAGAGGTAGTGTGCATACCAGGAGCAAAGACCTGGGCCAAGTGGTTAATAGAAGTGGAATGAGAGAGTGGAATTCCTCCGTCCAAGGATTGATAGGAACAAAGGAGGAAGCATGACTTCCCCTCAGACACAAGTACTTCGGTGAGGAGAGAATGTGAAGTCCTGCCAAACTGAGGGATTCTGGAGTCAAACAACCCACGTGACCTCAGACTCATGATAAGTAGATTCTGAATCAGTGGATCTGGGATGGAGCACAGGATTTCAACATTCTCAACAAGCACTACAGATGTTTCTAGTGCACATGGCTCATTGTTAGGGGCTGAATAATGGCCCCCCCAAAACCATATGCTGAAACCCTAACCCCCAGTACCTCAGAATGTAACTGTTACTTAGAGGTAGGGCCTTTAAAGAAGTGATTAAGATAAAATGAGGCTGCTAGAGTGGGCCCTAATCCAATCTGACTAGTGTCCATATAAGAAGAGGAAATCTGGACACACAAAAAAGACACCAGGAATATGCACACACAGAGGAAAGGCCATATGAGGATGGCCATTTGCGAGCCAAGGAGCCAGGCCTCAGCAGAAACCAAACATGCTGATACCTTGATCTTGGACTTCTAGCCTCTAGAACTATGAGAAAACAAATTTCTATTGTTTAAGCCATTCAATCTCTGGTATTTTGTTATAGCAGCCCTAGCAAACTAATACACTCCTGAACCATACTTCTTAATTTAAAAAAATACTAAAAATCACAGGTTTCAAAATTCAAAACCTATAAAGGATTATATAAAGAGAAGTCTCCTTCCCACCATGCACCCAGCAACTCATTCTCTTCCCTGAAGGCAATCAATTTTATCAGTTCCTTACATTTCCTTCCAGAGATGTTTTATGCAAATGAAAGCAAACACATATATTTGAGCAGAGTCATGAGCCACACTTTAGAAACCCTGCTGTAGACAGTGGGAGAGCTGTTAGGGTTTTCTGAGCTGCAGGATGACATGGTGATGGGATTGGCAGGCCTGCCAGCAGGGGAAAAATGACTGATGGGTCCCAGCTCAAGCATGTAATGGTTGGAAGATGGGTAGGGAGCATAGTGAGGGGACCATGATTCACATGTAGGTAATAAGGGCCTGAACAAGGCCAGTAGCTGTGAGACTAGAATGTCAGAGACATGTAGGAAAAACACATCCAAGGGCAAATGAGCAGGACTTAATTAATAAAATGATTTTGTTTGTACTCCTCTAAATTTTAAAATTAATTGACTTGACTGAAAAATACACCTCTCCTCACTCCCATTGGTTCCAATATGGCCAGTGAGCCAGAGAAGAGTGGAGGTTTTTCCCAGACTTATTTTAGATCTCCTGAAAGACATATTGTCCACAGTTGTCAGAGATTTGTGCTGCAATTATTATTTCTGAAGAAAAAAATTTTTAAATCCTCTGTGGGAAAAACCTTTAGCTGCTTTAACCATAGAAAACAGTGAGAATGATAAGCTTTCTGTGGACAAGGACTCACTGCTGGGTGGCTGAAGCAAGTGTTAAAACAAAATTTGTATCATGGCGCATTTTGCTTAAAACCTGTTGGTGACTCTTGCTGCTCTGAAGACAAGATCCAGACTCCCTCCCACAGCGTCCAAGGCTGTGCAGTGGCCTCATGGATGCTTCCAGCTTCATTGCCAGCCACTCTCCTCTCTGAAACAACAAGACCTTCTGTCAGGTCTTCAGTGGTGCCGAACTCCTGCCTGTTTTGTGGTATTTGCACATGCTGTTCCCTCTGTCTATAAAGCTCTATCCCCTCCTATTTGCCTAACTCCTATTTACTTCAGGCCCCAATTTAAGTGTCACTTACACAGGGAAACTTTCTCCTAGATTAGGAAAATTTTCCTTTTTTTTAATTGAAATATATTTGACATACAGCATTGTGTAAATTTAAGGTGTACAACATGTTAATTTAATACATTTATATATTGTAGTATGATTGCCATTGTAGCAAAAATTAGTACCTCTATCATGTCACATAATTATCCTTTCTTTTTAGTGGTTGGAATAATTAAGTTCGAGTCTCTTAGCAAGTGTAATGATTATAATACAGTCTTGTTGTCTATATTCACTGTACTATGCATTAGATCTCCAGGACTTATTTACTACTAGTTGCAAGTTTGTATCCTTAAACATCTTTCCTGTCCTACCACCCCGACCCCAGCCCCTGGTAACCACCATTTTACTCTCTGTTTTTAAGAGTTTGGCTTTTTAAAAAACACAAACACTAATTCGAAAAGATACATGCACCCCAGTGTTCATAGCAGCATTATTTACAATTGCCAAGGTATGGAAACAACCTAAGTTTCCATTAACAGAGGAACAGATAAAGAAGATGTGGTACATACATACAATGGAATACTACTCAGACATTAAAAAGAATGTAATTTTGCCATTTACAACAACATGGATGCACCTAGAGATGATCATACTAAGTGAAGTAACTCAGACAGAGAAAGACAAATACCATATGTTATCACTTATATGTGGAATCTAAAAAATACGACAAACTAGTAAATATAACAAAAAAGAAGCAGACTCACAAATATAGAGAACAAACTACTGGTTACCAGTGGGGAGAGGGAAGAGGAGAGGGGCAATATAGGGGTGGGGGAGCAAGAGGTGCAAACAATTAGGTATAAAATAAGCTACAAGGATATATTGTACAACACTATACTTCAATTAAAAAAGAACAGCCACACCCTTGTGGTCGGCCATACAATTGATTAATTGAATCAAAAAAAAAAAAAAAAAGAGAGAGGGACTTCCCTGGTGGTCTAGTGGTTAAGACTCTGAGCTCCCAATGCAGGGGGCCCGGGTTTGATCCCTGGTCAGGGAACTAAGATCCCACATGCCTCACAGCCTGGCCAAAAAAAAAAAGTTTGACTTTTTTAGATTCCACACATAAGTGAGGTCATACAGTATTTGTCTATCTCTGTCTGAATTCTCTCACTTAGCATAATGTCCTCAAGGATAAAGAAGATGTGCTATTTATACACACAAACACACATGCACACATGTGTGTGTGTATATATATATATACATATACATACATACATACAATGGAGTGTATATATATATATATACACTCACACACACACACACATATATATATACATACATACAACAGTGTGTGCATACACACACACACACACACACACACACACACACGATGGAGTATTATTCATCCATGAAAAAGAAGGACATTTGTAACAACATGGATGGACCTTGAGGAAAAGTTTCTTTAGTGTTTGTTTTCTTAGCACCCTCTTATTTTCCCTCATAATATTTATTAACGTCTGGCTCCCCAAGTCAACGGTGAGCTCCAGGAGAGCAGGGGCTACGTGTCCTTTATTCATGACCATATCCCCAGTGCCTGGTAGCATGCAGGCACTCAATGAAAATTTCAGTTGAAGGCAGAGAAACAGTACAATATGCCCTAGGAGTGGTTTCCCCATGAGAAGCCTGGTAAGAGGAGTGACCCAACTACCTTCTCCACTTTCTCCCTCCGCCATCTCAGCAGTTTTGTCCAAGTTCTCCATCCCTAGCCTAACCTAGTCTTCAGCCCACTTCTGTCCTTTATTTCTTGAATCAACAGTCCTCTCCCCTCTAAGTCTAGCTATTGTTTTCCCAATTTTTATAGAAACTGGATATAGAAAAAGATTTCACTTTCTTAATGTCGCTAGAAGAACAACAATGCCAGTTCTGTTCTATAAAAAACAGTAACAGACTTTCAGATTCAATGTCAAGTTGATAACAAGGGCAGCCACTGCTCAGTTCCAGTCAGTTGTTGTCATGAGGAAATGGGGGCTCTATGTGCCAGATTCCGTTTTTGCAGAATTAAGGAATCCATGTTTTTGTATGAACCCTCCTATTTTTGAAATATTGGCAACTATCTTTTTAAATGTGAACACATGTTAGCTTAATACAGCACATCTATGGGCCAAAGGTGTCCCATATGCCACAACTCTGTGACCTCAGAATAGTAAATAATTTAACTATAATGCAAATCAGAATGAAAACAGTGATATTATGGGAGTAAAAGCAGCATGTCATAGGAAGAAAACAGTGATATTATGGGAGTAAAAGCAGCATGTCATAGGAACACCATAAAGTGGAACAATCACAAAATGGACATTGTCATATTAATGGATCCAGTTTTTAAAAAATAGGCCAGGTGACCCATTTGTGTAAGAGCATAGCCAAGGCAGGGTTTCTGTGCTCCAACCTTTGTTTGGAGTCACACAGCTTGTCCTATGATCCATGACATGCTCTCTTGCCTATCTTTGCCTCCTGGATCTTGGCAATGACGGCAGGAAGTAAGGGAGGAATGATGATCAAAACAAAGAAAAAATAAGCTTAGAAAAGAGCATGGTGTTCTTTCAGAAAAGCACTACAGGAAATAAGTTCAAGAAAAACGATTCTTAGGCATTTGTATTCATTAATAGTTCATTCCTAGGTACACCTGTTCAGTTTAGCCATTTTGGTTGTAATTTCCAATATTGCACTTTAAGATCCTCACTTTAGTCCCTTGCCTCATCTCTTCAGTCTCCTAATTAACCAGAACATTCAACCATGTGTTTGCCACTGAATATTACCTAACCTCAATACTCTAATTTTCCTTTAGTAAGGGTACTCCTAAATGCTACTTAAATCTAACCACTTCCTCAAAGCTTATCTGGACTATTCTCACTAACTCAACTTATTTCTCCAGCCATCCTTCTTCCTTTTCATCTCCTTAATCTGTGATGCTTTGTGAATACCTTTGTGTAGCTCCATAATTCATGGACTCTTTTATGATTTACCTTAGGTAATTAGTTTCCTGGAATATAGCCATAGTCCACAAAACTAATGTTCATAGCTCTCTTGGGACTACCTGAAATCCTAGATGAGCATTTCTGAAGACAAGTTACATAAAGAGGTTTGAGAACATATGGGACATATAGAGTCAAATGCAAGAATGTTCAGTGAAGCACTGTTTGTAATAGAAAAAGACTAGATAAATCCATCACTTGGAAAATGGTTAAATGTATCAGGGCACAACCATCCTGTGGATTACTATGAATCTTTCCTGTATGAATGGACACAGTTTGTCTTAAGTTGGGTTTGCTAGAAGCAGGGCCTGAGGCAAGGATTCTTGTGCACGTGATTCATTGGAGAGATGCTCTCAGGAGAAGGGAGTAAGGCAGGCAAGAGAGAACCAGGGGGGAAAAGTTGGCAAGAATTTGGTCTTAGCTGGAGACTAGCTTCAACCTGACCCCACAGAGATCCTCTGGAGTATACATTGCACTACAGAGCACCCCTCCCCCAACTCGAGGAAAAGGCCTTTTGTACCCCCATGCCCATCAGTCCAACAGTTCTCAAAATGTTTGAGTTCCCTTTCTCCAGTGTACCCAATAAACGGCCATGGGTCCTTTTGGGAAAGGATGGAAGGAATCATTACTACATATACTTGCAGTTTATGTATGTATATGCCTTGCACTGGTATTGCAGGGTCCTTTCTACCTGGAGACTTGGACCCCCATTTAGTCCATGGGTTCCAGGTCTGAAAACTCTCATGTCCAGAAGCTCAGCAAGAGGGCATGACTTTGTATTGGAGCAACTGCTCTCAGCATCCTGATTATTCAAGCTTGATTGCTTTTGATTTTGCAGATTGAGCAGTGTCCTTGTTGCCTGCCCATCTATTTTGCCCCTAGGGATATCATATGATATGCACCACCTCCTCAACTCCCACTGGGTCAGGCCCCCTTGGCTGCCACTCTGACCTAGTTCCTTATTATGATTGTTGCATCCACCTAGCTTCTAGCAGTTGAGCATAACCACCTGGCCTCTATTACTTCAGTTTCCCCATCACCCCCTTTGCTAGTTATGAGCCTAACTCTGTGATTGCCTCTCCTACTATCCACCCTGGCCTGCATGTGGCCTGCACATGAACTTCTTAGTGATGCTGGTGCCCTCTCACCAGCACATTCCTCATGGCCTTGGTGAACAGTGTGTTTGTTCCCTGAGCCCTCATGTGCAACTTAATCCTCCAGTGGATCTTCTGGCCTCACATAACATATCCACTCCCAGGGTCCACTCTGAGCCTTCTAAGCCACTGTCTGTCATGGCAGTTCAGGCATTTCTACCCAAAGTTAATATCAACCAACATGTTTTCCATGCTTCTAGGATCCAACCTTCTAGGTGTGTTTTTATCGTTATACAGGGTCCTTGCCAGGGTGTTAAATCCTGTATCCCAGGAGAATATTCCTATATTTATAAACTATCTTTTATCCAAACTTGTGTTCTACCCCTTCATGGTTTAGCAAAATCTTTGCCCATACCTACTGTCCCAGCTCCCACTGATACATTTTGACAGATGCTGCAGTTTTATCAGGGTATTGTCCCTTTCCTATCTTAGCAGCATAGCACATCCCCAGTTGGATTACATGGTGATTTAACCCTTGTTATTGGAGAAGCAAGGTGGGGAGGTGGGGAGGCAAACCCTGAGGGGGGCAGGCACATATTGTCTTGTAAGGGAGAGGCCTCTGTATTGTGTTCAAGCAAATGAGGCATGCTAGCTCTTAATAAGGAGGAATGGGCCACTTCTACAGGCTCAGAGGGTCAAGGGAATCCAGAAATTCAAGGTTTTCAAGGCCCAGAAGTCCCTTTTTCATATGTCAGTCTCATTCTTTCCCCACCAGAGCCCTGACCTTGGCATTGCAGACCTGCCTTAGTTGGGATTTTAACTACCTTTGAAGATTGACTACCCTTATGACTAAGTCTTGGGCCTGGTCCTTCCCTTTCTCTCTCATCCTGCTGCAGGAGTGACAGCCTCTTTATATGCTACCAAAGAGGTTCTATGGCTTTCACACTTAACTTTAAATTGCCAACTAATCGCTTTCAGCTTTTTGTAATCTTTTCCCAGAGTGTCAATCAAACTTAGAATAACCACCAAATTCTATTCTTTTACAGATTACTAGTCTCCCCATATTTCTCAAATATATATAAGCCAATAGCTAATATATTCCCTTGCACCAACGAAAGTTTTAACTGCACTGTGACCTTGTATCAGGGAATATCCATGCTCCATCTACCACCAGTATGGCGTCTTCAATGCCAGCCAGGCAGTGGGTAATCCAGGTCCAAAATCCCATAACATGTGCTTCCACAGACCACTCCGGGCACCAACTATCACAGAGTCTGGGTTCCCCAGGCAACAGACTCTGAGATAGGGACTAGTGCGTGAGATGTTAATTTGGGAGTGCCCTTGGGATCAACACCTGTGGAAAGGCAGTGGAGGAGACAGCATTGGTCAGTGAAGCTATAATGCAGTCCAAACAAAGACCTCAACCAACCCCATGGTAAGCTCTGGAAATAGAATAACTGGTTGTCCCAAACTGGGTTAAGAGGCCTGGGCCTCTATACCCCTGCACTGATTAGTCATCGGATGTAGGCTTCCCTTGGGTGAGGCACTTTTCTTTAGCTGAGGTAATCCCTAAGGAAAGCTGACACCTGAGGGCCATCTTCTAGATGCGCTCCCAGCAGCTGAGGGAATAACATCTTCATTGCTGAAAGGAGATCTAGGCAGCACATTAGAGCATTCAGCACATGTGCTGATAGCCACACCGTGTGAATGCAAACTTTCTGATCTGCTTTCTAATGGGTATAGAAAATAACACATTCACTAGATCAATAGCCACATATGTTAATCTGCTCTAGTGATGATACCACATTTGACACAGCAGTTGGTACTACTACTTAGTAAAAATTTTGGTACTTCATTTTGTCACCTGCCGTGATTCATCTGTTTTTTTTTCAGGGGCCACACTAGTGAATTAAATAGGAACCTGATGGGGACTGCACGGTATAAGTTGTTGAGAGCACTAAATTCTGCAATTCTCCCTGGGATGCAGAATGGTTTTTAAATTTTATTCACTTACTTAACTTACTATCTTGATATGCGGGAGTGAGGAATTTCTGAGGCTTCTATTTGGCCTTTCCTACCACAATAGTTCTTACTCTACTGGTCAGGGAACCAATGTGAGAGTTCTGCCAACTGCTGAATTTCTCCAGTCTAGTTATACAGTCTGGAACTAGGGAAATGACAATCAGGTAGGTCCATACACCCGGCAGACCCATGATGAACCACTCCTGGGCCAGGACTCCATTAGTTATCTGACCCCCAAATGTTCCCTCTCGAACGAACTAAGGGCGCTGGGTTTCTCCACTGTAAAGTTACTATTTTTCCCCTTGCAATCAGTAAGTATCTTGGGGGAGGTACTTTGAGACTACACAAATATCCCATTTCTTCTCAAACTTTTGCCCACTGATGTTAGCATCTATCTTATCCACAACAATTATTATTATGATATTTGTCTAATGGTGATTTTGTATTTTTCTCATTTTTTCTACATTTCTTACTTGGAATTCATCAGTAAGTAAGGCTTGTCCCTTCTCCCCAATATTTAGGTGATTTCTAAGCTCACTTAGGGGTCATTGTATGCATCACAATTTGTAATTTCGTTTTTCTGTGTAATTGGTATGGGTCTGTCCCTACTATCAAGTAGTCAAGCAGTCCCTAAGCAGCAATGCATTGGCAGCTGCTAGGTTGACTTACCACACTTTCATGGATTCAGCCAATTGGAAGACGACGAGCCCCAATGGATACAGACAGTTTATTACTTACACAGGCAGCAAAAGCAAGATCATCATGGTGTCGGCACCCCACGTCCCTAGTCCCACAGGATGACATTGAATTGGAGGGGCCAGATGACAGATGACATGAGCAGTGGGTCACTGTTGCAGAGGAGCCAAATCTAAACTACAGCCAAGCCGCTTATACTGCAGCTATACTGAAAGGGATTGTGTCCGTGATGGTGGAAAGCTCTATGCCTTACCAGAAGCAGAGAGGCAGATGAGACAGTTTCACGGTAGCCTCCCACAGGATAGGGAGGTGGATCAGAAATGGTCTTGTAACAGCTCCTCACAATATTGCTTATCTTGCCATGTTCCAGAGAGGATTACAGGGCATTCCTCTAAGGCTTGAGTCAGACCATTGTTGAGCCTTGGCTATGTGGCCTGTGTGGAGACATTCAAGGTCACCAAGGCACCGTGGAGGAACTATTCCCCTGCACCCACAACTAGGGTGAAAGTTCCATGATTCTAAATTCTATATCTGGCTTGTTCACTGCTATACCCCCAGTACCCAGAAGAGTGCCTGACATATAGGAGGTGCCCAGTAAACACTTGATTTATGAATTAATTAATTAATAGGGACATAATGTCTGCTCTTCTGAAGTGAGGAGATGTCTGCCATCTCTCTCTCTACCTCAAAGTGGGATCCATGTCCTTCTCTTTCCTGGTTCTTCTTTAGCTCTAATGATTTACCTCTGTCACTGCTATTCAGTTTGCTTGCACTACTAAAATCAGACTCAACAAATGACATTTCTAAGATGTTTTTTCACTCCCCTTCCCTCTTCCCCATTGAATGCTCTAAGACCAGTCTCTGAGAAAGTTGGTCTGACTCTTAGAATGTTGAGTCACTGACTTTCTGCTAGAGCAGTGTGGTTCTCAACCCAGGCTGCACCTTCGAATTAGCTTTAAAAGACAAGAAAAAGGAAACTTTTTCCCAGGCTTCACCCTTAGACTCTGATGTATAATAATTACTCTGCTGTGGGGCCAGGACATGGGTAATTGCTTTAACTCTCCAGATAGTGTTAATGTACAACCGGGGCGGAGCACCACTGCCTGAAGTAGAGGACAGTAACCCACACCAAGTGCTTTTGGGGGCACCTGCTTTTGAGACCTTAAATATTTTTAACAGGAAACAAAATGTTTCATTCCACAAGAGAGAGAACAATGAAATGTAAATGGCCCCAGAGATTAATTAGACTGGACCGAAAGACAGTAGTGCTTGAGCACTGGGTTCTGAAGTCAGATGACCTGGGTTGGAGCACAGACTCAGCCATTTACCAGCCAGGTGATCTTGGGCAACTCACTTAACTTCTCTAACCGAAGTTGGAAAGCACCGATCACCATGCCTGGCATGTAACAGGTCCTCAATATGTGTTTATTTACTCCAAACATGAATCTCTGAACTTCATCTTAAATTGAGGGCAATAATGCCCACCTGCCTGCCTCCCTCCTAGACTGAAAATAAATAATGGCTGTAAAGGCACTTTACAGATGTTTAGGTGTTATACAAATGTAAAGTATAAACATTATTTTTCTTTTATGGAAATGTTAAACATATATATCACTTTTTTGAAACTTTTCTAAGAATTTTCCTGCCTGTAGTCTCACAGAGCCTCACAACAGCCCTAGGATTAAACTGGGCAGTAAATTAACTAATAAGAAAACTGAGACAAGAGAAGATGTTGCTCAGCAAAACTAAGAACTGGATCCTAGAACGGTTAACTCCAAGGCAGAGATTCTCTTCACCAGATGACTGTTATGAAAGGTCTATTCATAGATCCCCTAAATAAGTAGGTTGGTCATCTGATCAGTGCTCTGGACTGTTGAACATGTTGGGACAGTTTCTATTACTTGTCCCTTTCAAAGCAGGGAGGAAATCCAATCACTATTCCCTGGGTCTGTGTTCAGTCCTTAGGTACACAGTTAATTTAGTTTTTGGTTTCCCTCCGTCTCTGTTTTCTCATATAAAACATTTCAGTGACCATGCTGCTGATACATTGAGAAAAAAAGAAAAAAAAGACACCTTCCCCACTTTGCCACCATCACCTTAGTTTCTTGCCATGTGCCACTTTTCTAATTTCAACACTGAAAAACGCTGTGACAATGGCAACACTGAAGACCAATAGCCACAAGATGGCAGAGTTTACCATTTCATTTTTTTCTTGCTTACATCATTCATTCATTCATTCATTCAAGAATTATTCTTCAAATGTCCACTATGTGTCTAGTGCTTTCTAGGAATCAAAAGGATTACAAAAGAGGCACACTATGTGATATGGTTCCTGTCCTTGATGAGCTTGGGGGAGGGCAGTCTGTGGGGAAGAAAAAACACACCTGAGAACATTTAAATGAAAGTACACATTAATGTGTGATTACAGGCCAAATGAATGATACAGGCTGCTGTATGACTTTACAATGAGCCAGAATGGGCAGGAAAGTCTGCATGCAGGGGGTGAAAACTGAGCTGGGGCTTGAAGGATTAATAAAATAGATAGGTTGGAAAGAATAAATCCCAGGCAAAGGGACCAGTGTGGGTCATGCTACTGAGGTAGAAATGAGCAAAACATGTGCCCAGGTCAGTGATGAGACTAACCTGGTTATAACAAACGGATATTGGGTAAACAAGATTGAAATAAATTAGATCTCCATTGATTTTGCTAGAATGATGCTCACCATAAAAGCTAAAGTTGTCTATTAAGTCTGCCAATAACTGTAGCCTTTGGGCAGGCAATTTGGTCTAGCTTCAGTTCTGTCGTTTGTGAAATGTGCAGGTTGGACAAGATGACCTCTAACAGCCCTTCCAAATATCCTACCACCTTTTTTTGGAGCCCCTATGTATTTAGATCTATTATTATTATGTAACTATAGTTACCACAGGCAGAGTTAGGAGACTCTGAAGTCAGACTAGAACTAAGTCCTCATTCTGCTACTATCTTTGTGACTTTGAACAAGTTGGCCTTTTCTGGGACAGTGTTTGTTCTCAGACTCATGAGACTTTAATGAGATCACACATGGAAAGTGCTTAGTACAGTGTCTGGAATATAACATGCACTCAACAATATTACTGTTACATCTTACAGATGATTGATTAGTCTGAGCAAGTACCTATTAAAATGTACAGCAAAGCCAGAATATCAAAGGGCCTGTGACAGTATGCTGTCTCAACCTGCTGGGGAAAAAACTCCCTCATGATATACAAACATGATTGAATCTTCCTGTAACCTTGAGAAATAAAGGGAACTTTGAAGGAGGCAAGAAAAGCTACAGAAGGTTGAATTGGGGCCTCCGAGAATTAAAATGTATTGTTTACTTTATATGCTAATAACATCATCTGGAATGCAGAAACAATGGGGTAGGCCCCAAAGGATTGGCTTTCTAAATGGTAGCAAACCTCTGAGGGTACCAATATAAAATTTATACTGGATCTAATCTATCCTACTTTGGATCTTTGTGTCCCTGATTCTCCAAAGCTCCCTGATTACCTTGAGAAAACTGAATTAATTTCCCATGTCCTTTGTTTGGGGGAATTAGCTAACAGCCCATTTTCCTCCACTCCAGTGTTATCTGATGTGCTTAAGCCACTGCTGCTCCTTTGAATAGATATCATTTTAAAAGGGATCTTTGGGTAGGAAAAGCCTTCATGAGGCAAGGGATTGAATCTCCAAAGGTGGAATCTAAGAAAATAAAACATGCAATGGAGGAAATAGATTCAGGAAGAGCACATCACTCTGTGTGCTTCAAATCAGGCAGTGGCTAGGAGCAGGTGTTTAGAATCAGACCTGATCTACAACATACTAGCTGGGTGATCCAGGTAAATAAATTAAGTCCATTTCTGGAACTGTAAAATGAGGATAATAAGGATCTATCTTACCAGGTTAGAAAAGATTAAATAAGATGACATAAAGTTATCCAAGAAGAATCTGGTATAATTTTTTGAGTGCTTACATATTGTTATTATTTAATCACATCTGGTGATTAAATAGAACTGACCGTGTCCCAGTCTTTTCTGAAACCACGGTGGGCTCCTCCCAGAGAGCCCTGGGGCCTGTGAGGTGGTCCACCCTCTTTGTATTTCAGGCAGAGGGTGGAAGGAGCAGCAATGATGAGAAGCCCAGACCTCTCTCTGGCCACCGGTCCCACTCCATGGGTAATAGCCACATGCAAGACACAAAGAGGGAAACTTAGAAAGACAGATGAAACCCGTACCTTCCTCACTACAAGTGAAAAATAAAAGCACAATTCAGAATAAATTATGCCCAGACGTCTGCTGGGAGAAGTTTGCCCTCTGTTTTACATAAAGGCCACCAGGTCTATTAACACCCTGAGTGCTTAAAGGAGTGGAGTTGTGGGAAGCAGGTAACAGGCAAGAGCTTTCCTCTCTTCTACCCTCCCAACAACTACCCTTCCCAGCAAACCTCAAACCTCAGTTTTTCAGACCCCTTCAGTCTGCTCCCAGAAACCTCAGATGGTTTCTGCTTCCCACTTTAGAGCCTCCAGGCTTTTCCCAAGTCCTTCCCCTCTATCAAAATGTACCTATTTGTTCCCTCAAGTCCTTACTCTTTACCAGATGTCAGTGATATAACTCGGGGTTAAAGCACACTAATATTTTGACGATTTTGTTTCCACGAACTGCAGATAAGAGTTTCAAAGAATGCATTATGAAAGATGTTAAATCAACAAATATTTTTGAGGGCTTAGTGTGCACCCAGCATTGTGCCAGATCCTATAACACTGTACCAAGGAACAGAAGATTTGCCACAGTGGGTCTACCCAGCCTACTACCCAGCTGCTAACATTAGCAACAAAGAATATGCTCAGGAAAAAACAGAGATGGAACATTCATAAAACCTTTCTGGCTGGCAATTTAGCCAAACAAAGCAAAAGCTTTAAATTTTTATATAATCCTTGACCCAGTAATTTTGCTCCTAAGAATTTTTACTAAGGAAATAACCAGAGATATATACAAAGATGCAAGCACAATGATGTGTATTGCAGGATTATTATTTATAATACCAAAAACTTGAAAACAATCTATCCAGAATAGAGGACTGGGTAAATAATTCATTCTGCATCCACACGATAGAATACTGTATATACATTAAGGTCATATTAATACAAGACTCTTTAAAGAGAGAAAAAAATGTATTTATTGCTGAGTGTGAAATTTTTTCTTTTAATTTTATGCATAGAAAAAAGATTGAAAAGATATATACCCTAAATGTTGAAAAAAATGATTATCTCAAAATGATAGGATTACTAAAGACCTTTTTTTGAACTACATGTTTTAAATTTTCCTGAAGAAACATTTTTTAATTGGAAAAAACAATAAAACTTATCTATTTTTTAAATTTAATATTCCCTGAGGACTGTTTGTCTTCCTTATAACATCAAAGAGTAGCTAAAATCCCAGCTTCTCCTAATGTAGCCATTTATGGTTTTGCATTTATAAGTGTGTCTAACACTTTTAATCCTTTTGATTTCTGGTTAGTAACTTCTTATATTATTATTTTTTTAATCACTATACATTCAAAGAAAGTTGCAAGAAATGTATAGGGAAGTCCCATGCAATGTTTCCTTGGTATCCCCAGTATTAGCATCTTATACAACTATAATGCAACATCAAAACCAAAAATTGACATTGGTACAATTCACAGTGCTTATTCAGATTTCACTAGTTATACATGTATTCATTTGTGTCTGAGTATGTGTATGGGTGGGTGTTTAGCTCTATATAATTTTATCACATGTATAGCCTTGCGTAACCACCACAACAATGAAGATATAGGATATTTTCATTACCACAAGGATCTTTCATGTTGCCACACTTACCTCCCTCCCTCTCCAATTCCCTAACCCCTAGCAACCACTAAACATTCTTCCATCTCTATAATTTTGTCGCTTCAAAAATGTTGTATAAATGGAATCACACAAGATGCAACCTTTTAGGAGCAGCCTTTCTCACTAAGCATAATTTGGTGATTCATCCAGGTTGTCATATGTATTCATAGCTCGTTACTTTTTCTTGCTAAGTAGTATTCCAAGGTATGGATGTGCCAGTTTGTGCAACCATTCATCCACTGAAGGACAGTGGGCTGTTTCCAGTTTTTGGCTATTACAAATAAAATTTCTATGGGCATTCATGTACATTTTAGTATTTTTTTTAATTCGCAATTTATGTCACCCAAGAACCCAAGAAAGCCTCCTTCTCCTGTATACTAGGACTTGTTGAAAAAATCCATGTTTACCTTACCCATACTGGCACAGTTTTATGAGAAACAAGTTAGACTAAGAGAAGAACATGGAGTTAACACTGTATTTTCTCACTGAATTATATTTTTTAATTTATCTGTCTCTGTCTCTGTCCCTTGACTATGAACTACATGGTGGCAGGGATCATGACTGAATTGCCTCTACTCCTAAGGCAGGGCACAGGACCTAGCATAGAGTAGGTGTTTAGAAAATGTTAGGATCTCTAGGGGTGGGTGGGGCCCAGGGATAGATGTTCTATGAGAAACTCCATGGATTATAATAGGCAGTCAAGGTTGAGAACTACTATTCAGCTGAATAAATGAATATGTAAAGGAGAAGAAGGAAAGCTCATGATAGGAGAGGGCAGACTCAGGACAGGGGTGTGGATAATGATGTTCTATTATCCTTCTCCACCTTAAAGAGAGAGTTCTGTGTCCAGATTAACCTCTAGACTGCATGGTAGAGATCAGTAATTTCCAGTGCTGTGTTTGAGAAGTGCTATTGTTGAATTCCTACCTCTGACTAGGGCAAAGAAAAGCCAGCTTTTGTCTTCCCTGTGGGGTTTTCCCTATTTGAAAGGCTGCCCCACACATCTCTGGAGGCCCAGACACATTGAGGAGTTTGATGGAAAAAGCAATTGGTGATATGAATTACCTGGAGGCGCTTATTTGTTTACATGGCATAATTACATTTGGCAGAGCTTTGGAGGAGAGGAACAATGGCTCCTTATATTACTGGATCGCATGGAAAACACAGCCTAAAATTGTCCCTTGACAAATGCCAGTCCTGCCAGACCTCAATAAAATACGTTGGACATATAAAATCACAACAGGGCCTGGGCACAGACTGGGGAAAGATGACTGAATGTCCAGGGCCCAGTATTTAAAAACACTGGGGGGATTCTGTAGACACTACAGGACCTGATTGAAGGACTGTTCACAGATTGCAAAACACCTCAGTGAGTTGGCTCCTGAGATCAGAAGCAGAGCACAGAGCTGAAGAAGGAGGGGAAGGCCTGTACAAAATACCAGGGCCTGTCAGTCAGGAAGACTTGTGCTTGGGGCTCAACTATGTTGCATATCAAAATAAAGCTGCTGGGGGAGGCCTTCAAGATGGCGGAGGAGTAAGATGTGGAGATCACCTTCCTCCCCACAAATACATCAAAAATACATCTACATGTGGAACAACTCCTACAGAACACCTACTGAACGCTGGCAGAAGACCTCAGACTTCCCAAAAGGCAAATAAATCTACATGTACCTGGGTAGGGCAAAAGAAAAAACAGAGACAAAAGAATAGGGACGGGACCTGCACCTCTGGGAGGGAGCTGTGAAGGAGGAAAAGTTTCCACACACTAGGAAGCCCCTTCACTGGCAGAGACAGGGGGTGGGCATGAGGGAAGCTTCGGAGCCACGGAGGAGAGCAGCAACAGGGGTGCGGAGGGCAAAGCGGAGAGATTCCCGCACAGAGGATCAGGGCAACCACCACTCACCAGCCCGAGAGGCGTGTCTGATCACCCGCGGGGTCGGGGCGGGGTGGGAGCTGAGGCTCGGGCATCGGAGGAGGTCAGATCCCAGGGAGAGGACTGGGGTTGGCTGCGTGAACACAGCCTGAAGGGGGCTAGTGCGCCACAGCTAGCCGGGAGGGAGTCCGGGAAAAAGCCCGGACCTGCCTAAGAGGCAAGAGACCATTGTTTCGGGGTGCGCGAGGAGAGGGGATTCCTTCCCTGTCTGCCCACAGAAGGCAGAGCACCACTTAAACGAGCTACAGAGATGGGCACAAGCGTGGCTATCAGCTTGGACCCCAGAGACGGGCATGAAACGCTAACGCTCCTGCTGCAGGCACCAAGAATCCTGTGTGCAAGCACAGGTCACTATCCACACACACCACCCCCTCCGGAAGCCTGTGCAGCCCACCACTGCACTGTACCATTTTTCTAGGTTCCCATAAATGCGTTAATACATGATATTTGTTTTTCTCTTTCTGACTTACTTCACTCTATATGACAGTCTCTAGATCCATCCACATCTCTATAAATGACCCAATTTCGTTCCTTTTTATGGTTGAGTAATATTCCATTGTGTATATACACCACATCTTCTTTATCCCTCTGTCAATGGGCATTTAGGTTGCTTCCATGACCTGGCTATTGTAAATAGTGCTGCAATGGACATTGGGGTGCATGTGTCTGGTTTTCTCTGGGTATATGCCCAGTAGTGGGATTGCTGGGTCATATGGTAATTGTATTTCTAGTTTTTTAAGGAACCTCCATACTGTTCTCCATACTGGCTGTAGCAATTTACATTCCCACCAACAGTGCAAGAGGGTTCCCTTTTCTCCACACCCTCTCCAGCATTTGTTGTTTGTAGATTTTCTGATGATACCCATTCTAACTGGTGTGAGGTGATACCTCATTGTAGTTTTGATTTGCATTTCTCTAATAATTAGTGATGTTGAGCAGCTTTGCATGTGCTTCTTGGCCAATCTGTATGTCTTCTTTGGAGAAATGTCTATTTAGGTCTTCTGCCCATTTTTGGATTGGGTTGTTTGTTTATTTAATATTGAGCTGCATGAGCTGTTTATATATTTTGGAGATTAATCCTTTGTTGATACGTTTGCAAATATTTTCTCCCATTCTGAGGGTCGTCTTTTCATCTTGTTTGTAGTTTCCTTTGCTTTGCAAAAGCTTTTAAGTTTCATTAGGTCCCATTTGTTTACTTTTGTTTTTATTTCCATTACTCTAGGAGGTGGATCAAAAAAGATCTTGCTGTGATTTATGTCAAAGAGTGTTCTTCCTATGTTTTTCTCTAAGAGTTTTATAGTGTCTGGTCTTACATTTAGGTCTCTAATCCATTTTGAGTTTATTTTTGTGTATGGTGTTAGAGAGTGTTCTGATTTCATTCTTTTACATGTAGCTGTCCAGTTTTCCCAGCATCACTTATTGAAGAGACTGTCTTTTCTCCATTGTATATCCTTGCCTCCTTTGTCATACATTAGTTGACCATAGGTGCATGGGTTTATCTCTGGGCTTTCTATCCTGTTCCATTGATCTATATTTCTGTTTTTGTGCCAGTACCATATTGTCTTGATTGTTATAGCTTTGTAGTATAGTCTGAAGTCAGGGGGTCTGCTTCCTCTAGCTCCGTTTTTTTCCCTCAAGACTGCTTTGGCTATTCGGGGTCTTTTGTGTCTCCATACAAATTTTAAGATTTTTTGTTCTAGTTCCGTAAAAAATGCCATTGGTAATTTGATAGGGATTGCATTGAATCTGTAGATTGCTTTGGGTAGTAGAGTCATTTTCACAATATTGATTCTTCCAATCCAGGAACATGGTATATCCCTCCATCTGTTGGTATCATCTTTAATTTCTTTCATCAGTGTCTTACAGTTTTCTGCATACAGCTCTTTTGTCGCCCTAGGTAGGTTTATTCCTAGGTATTTTATTCTTTTTCTTGCAGTGGTAAATGGGAGTGTTTCCTTAATTTCTCTTTCAAATTTTTCATCATTAGTGTATAGGAATGCAAGAGATTTCTTCTGTGCATTAATTTTGTATCCTGCAACTTTACCAAAATCATTGATTAGTTCTAGTAGTTTTCTGGTGGCATCTTTAGGATTCTCTATGTATAGTATCATGTCATCTGCAAACAGTGACAGTTTTACATCTTCTTTTCCAATTTGTATTCCTTTTATTTCTTTTTCTTCTCTGATTACTCTGGCTAGGACTTCCAAAACTGTGTTGAATAATAGTGGTGAGAGTGGACATCCTTGTCTTGTTCCTGATCTTAGAGGAAATGTTTTCAGTTTTTCACCACTGAGAATGATGTTTGCCGTGGGTTTGTCATATATGGCCTTTATTATGTTGAGGTAAGTTCTCTCGATGCCCACTTTCCAGAGAGTTTTTATCATAAATGGGTGTTGAATTTTGTCAAAAGCTTTTTCTGCATCTATTGAGATGATCATATTTTTATTCTTCAATTTGTTAATATGGTGTATCAGATGGATTGATTTGCATATATTGAAGAATCCTTGCATCCCTGGGATAAATCCCACTTGGTCATGGTGTCTGATCCTTTTAATGTGTTGTTGGATTCTGTTTGCTAGTATTTTGTTGAGGAATTTTGCATCTATCTATATTCATCAGTGATATTGGTCTGTAATTTTCTTTTTTTGTAGTATCTTTGTCTGGTTTTGGTATCAGGGTGATGGTGGCCTCATAGAATGAGTTTGGGAGTGTTCCTTCCTCTGCAATTTTTTGGAAGAGTTTGAGAAGGATGGGTGTTAGCTCTTCTCTAAATTTTGATAGAATTCACCTGTGAAGCCATCTGGTCCTGGACTTTTGTTTGTTGGAAGATTTTTAATCACAGTTTCAATTTCATTACTTGTGATTGGTCTGTTCATATTTTCTATTTCTTCCTGGTTCAGTCTTGGAAGGTTATACCTTTCTAAGAATTTGTCCATTTCTTCCAGGTTGTCCATTTTATTGGCATAGAGTTGCTTGTAGTAGTCTCTTAGGATGCTTTGTATTTCTGTGGTGTCTGTTGTAACTTCTCCTTTTCTGTCTCTAATTTTATCAATTTAAGTCCTCTCCCTCTTTTTCTTGATGAGTCTGGCTAATGGTTTATCAATTTTGTTTATCTTCTCAAAGAACCAGCTTTTAGTTTTATTGATCTTTGCTATTGTTTTCTTTGCTTCTATTTCATTTATTTCTGCTCTGGTCTTTATGATTTCTTTCCTTCTGCTAACTTTGGGTTTTGTTTGTTCTTCTTTCTCTAGTTCCTTTAGGTATAAGGTTAGGTTGTTTATTTGAGATGTTTGTTGTTTCTTGAGGTAGGATTGTATTGCTATAAACTTTCTTCTTAGAACTGCTTTTGCTGCATCCCATAGGTTTTGGATCGTCGTGTTTTCATTGTCATTTGTCTCTCGGTATTTTTTGATTTCCTCTTTGATTTCTTCAGTGATCTCTTGGTTATTTAGTAACGTATTGTTTAGCCTCCATGTGTTTGTGTTTTTTACGTTTTTTTACCTGTAACTCATTTCTAATCTCATAGTGTTGTGGTCAGAAAAGATGCTTGATATGATTTTAATTTTCTTAAATTTACTGAGGCTTGATTTGTGACCCAAGATGTGATCTATCCTGGAGAATGTTCCATGCGCACTTGAGAAGAAAGTGTAATCTGCTGTTTTTGGATGCAATGTCGTATAAATATCAATTAAATCTATCTGGTCTATTGTGTCATTTAAAGCTTGCGTTTCCATATTAATTTTCTGTTTGGATGATCCGTCCATTTGGTGTAAATGAGGTATTAATGTCCCCCACTATTATTGTGTTGCTGTCGATTTCCTCTTTTATAGCTGTTAGCAGTTGCCTTATGTATTGAGGTGCTCCTATGTTGGGTGCATATATATTTATAATTGTTATATCTTCTTCTTGGATTGATCCCTTGAACATTATGTAGTGTCCTTCCTTGTCTCTTGTAACATTCTTTATTTTAAAGTCTATTTTATCTGATATGAGTATTGCTACTCCAGCTTTGATTTCCATTTGCATGGAATATCTTTTTCCATCCCCTCACTTTCAGTCTGTATGTGTCCCTAGGTCTGAAGTGGGTCTCTTGTAGACAGCATATATATGGGTCTTGCTTTTGTATCCATTCAGCAAGCCTGTGTGTTTTGGTTGGAGCATTTAATCCATTCATGTTTAAGGTAATTATTGATAGGTATTTTCCTATTACCATTTTCTTAATTGTTTTGGGTTTGTTTTTGTAGGTCCTTTTCTTCTCTTGCGTTTCCCACTTAGAGAAGTTCCTTTAGCATTTGTTGTAGAGCTGGTTTGGTGGTGCTGAATTCTCTTAGTTTTTGCTTGTCTGTAAAGCTTTTGATTTCTCCATCGAATCTGAATGAGATCCTTGCCAGGTAGAGTAATCTTGGTTGTAGGTTCTTCCCTTTCATCACTTTAAATATATACTTTTTTCCTATATTTTTTGGTTGCATGACTTTTGATCACCTCTTCATCCAATACACCTTTTGTAGTACAATTTCTATAGAGAGAATAGAAAAACAACTCGGTTTTCTTCTGAGAGTTTGAAAAGTCTTTTTCAGCTTCACAACTCACCACCACTGGTTAATGTCATGTAAATTTTCTGGATTGTTATAAAATTTGGGAAAACCTCTCTCATTTCTTTTATACGTAAGCTGTAAGATTTTACAATGTGTCGAGTTTTTTAAGTAATAACTAATCTTAAATAAGCTTTAGATTTACCACTTCAGAAATGTTTCCACAAGTCATTCCTACACTCGTACAGCCAGCAATAACTTAACTATATGCAGAAGTGATAGCAAACCACATAAGTATATCCCACTAACTCCAAATAAATGTATATGCAATTCAGTTTCTCTTTGGTTTGATCCCCAAAAGAATAGCTCTGATAAAGACAGAACTCTCCCTAGAAAACAAAGCAAGGTAGGGAATTCCCTGGTGGTCCAGTGGTTAGGACTCCACGCTTTCACGGCTGAGGGCCCAGGTTCAATCCCTGGTCAGGGAACTAAGATCCCACAAGCCGCGCAGTGCAGCCAAAAAAAAGAGAAGCAAGCAAAGCAAGGCAGAAAATATGGAAAGGCAGAAGTGTTTTCTGGGTGGGAAGAAGGTAGAAAATACTCATTCTTAATATACCTTGTATCATTCAAAGTTAATAAAAGTATTCCCATGTACGTTTGAAAGTATTCTAATGTTGTGAATTCCATGGTAGAATTTGGAACACCACACCCCAGAAGAATGAAGCCTCAGAGGAAAGCTGGTGGACCTAACCTAAGGTAGGAGAGGTTTCACCCCCATTGAACTTCAAACCTATGCTGTGGCAAAAGACTTTCTAAAGGAAGACAGCAAGGGAATTCCCTGGAGGTCCAATGGTTTGGACTCTGCGCTTCCACTGCAGGGGGCACAGGTTCAATCCCTGGTCAGGGAATTAAGATCCCACGAGCTTCACAGCGTGGCCCAAAAAAATAAAGAAGAAGAAGAAGAAGAAGACAGCAAAGACCAAAATCCTAAAGGAAAAGATGAACAGATTTAACTGTATTAAACTTTAAAACATCTGTGTGGTTAAAGCAAACAACATCAAACAAAAAAACTAGAAGAAAAAGTACCTGTTATTCATATTACAAAGGCTCAATAGCCCCAGTACAGAAACCCATTAAAAATGTTAACGCATGAGGAATCTAACAGGAGAACCATCAAAGAACATGAACAGGCCATTCACAGAGGAAGAAATACAAAAGGCAAAAGTTGAAAGAACTGGCAAGGATTTAGGGAAACTAAGCCCTCTCACCCTGCTATCAGGAATGTAAATTAGTTCACCTTTATATGGGGCAATTTGACAATATAAAAATAACACTAACATTTATAAAGAGCTTACTATTTGCCAAGTACTCTGTGAAGTGCTTTATACTGATTGAGCTATTCAATCCCCACTCAACTTGTATGGATATTCAATGTGCATCATGTGTAATAATGAAAAACTCGAGATTCCTCAGACACCCAACAATAGGGTTTGGTTAAATAGAACATGGAATCTCTATACAATAGGATTGAAATGATTTATATTTACCGACATGGAAAACCCTGTAAAATGTAGTAAGTTTTTTAAAAGGTGACAAAAGAGAATGTACAATATACCTGTTAAGTAACAAAATTCAACTAAGTTGTTTTTTAAAGATTTATTTATTATTTATTTATTTATGGCTGTGTCAGGTCTTAGTTGCGGCACGCAGGATCTTTGTTGAGGCATGCAGGATCCTTTGTTGCAGCGCACAGGCTCTTCGTTGTGGTGCGTGGGCTTCTCTCTAGTTGTGGCATGCAGGTGTTCTCTTCTCTAGTTGTGGTGCACAGGCTCCAGGGCACGTGGGCTCTGTAGTTTGCAGCACGTGGGCTCTAGTTGAGGCACGCGAGCTCAGTAGTTGTGGCGTGCGGGCTTAGTTGCCCCTCGGCACGTGGGATCTTAGTTCCCTGACCAGGGATCGAACCCACGTCCTCTGCATTGCAAGGTGGATTCTTTACCACTGGACCACCAGGGAAGTCCCTCAACTGAGTAAGCTTTAAAGATCTTATTGGCTTTATTCAACAATTCATGAATTGGGCAGCATCCCATCTAGCAAATAGAAAGGAGCTCTGAAGAGCAGTACAAAATAGAAGACTTTTACAAGCAGAAGGCGGAGGGACAAGGAAATTACTAAAAACGAGTGGATTGTTTCAAGCAAGGTCACCTTCCTTCGGGGGACAGCAGGGGTCTATCAGGTGGATTACCTCACTACGGCTGACCAGACAATTCCAGACTGACTGGAATTACATTCCTGGGAGAGGCTGAAACTGCAATTAGGTTAGGTATTAAGTCTCAGCTTGGTGATGTGGGCTTAGCACAAGTGACTCCATTTGGGGCCTATTGTCTCTTTTTTAACAATTCCCCCCTTCTGATCAGACTCTCAGCTTAACTGGGAGATGTGATCAAAATTTAAGGCATTAGTGGCACTTCCAGCTACCACTCTGAAGTTCCCACAGTTTTTGCTGATCCTCTGTGTAGTATTCACAGGTCATGACTTTTTTTGCTGAACCTCTGTGGCATTCAAAGGTCATGACTTCAGGTTCACAATTTTTTAGCTGGTCGTTCTCTTTGTTCTTTCCTGACATTCCAGTCTTAGAACATTTGCTTGGTGGTGAGCAGCTGCAACCATGCATTTAAAGCTTTTGAGAGAACACAGCACACCAGGGAGACTACTATGGCTGTGGTAAGCAGGATAATTCCCAAAGTCTGGAGTGCACTTTGGAGTCATGGTCCCCAAGACCCAAACCAATCAAAATCAACTGCATCAAAGAAACAACCCGTTGAAGGAGTTACTTTCTTAAGCCAATGGCATATTCAGTGATCTTATACAGCTGAGTTTCAACTGCAGAAGTGCTAATCCAGGTGCAGCAAATGGTGCTGGCCACAGCACAAACAACTCCTTGCTCAGCTAAAAGATAATCAAGGGTTATCTTTTTATCAAGAGCAATCTTGATCAGAGAGTGTAAGGATTTTTGTTGGGCAGCTATGGCTTTTGCAGTAGATTCTGTAGTATTTTCGAGAGTTAAGGAGAGGTTCCTGATCATAGCCTTACTTGTATTCACTCCTAACCAGGGAAGTAGGGACCTGCCAAAGGAAGTGAATCCTGAATCATGAACACCTCCTGGGAGGTCTTTTCTAACTGGACGATGTAAATTCAGGGGAGTTGACCAATGAGGTGTCTCGGTTTGATTGTGGACAGCTAGGGGCACAGTTAGATAACCTAAGGGGCATTGATTGCTCAGTTATGCACCAGCCATCTAGGCATTCATAGGCTCAAGGAGAATGACAAACACCACAGACAAAGATAACTCCTGTCAGGGCACAAACCATTCCCACCAAGGTGGTATTGTTAATGGATTGTTGCATTTGTCCATTCAAGCCAGGGGTCAGTTAGGTTTTCAGCACAATTGGAAAGTAAACCTCCGAGCCTGAAATGAAAAGTTGTTCTAAATTCCTTGCAAAGATGAGTGCTGCTGGTGAGAGCTTTTCATGATTGGGGGAAGATCTGATTTAGATAATCATAAGAGCGTGGGGGTGCATATGTACTATGATTTACACAGGTATTTGTGTCTAATTGGGCAAGTACAGTTATAATTGAAGAAAAGTCAAAGAAGGCACAGGATGTTCTGGCCATGAAAGTCAGACTCTAAGTGACTCCTGGTGGCGGTGGTGGGGGGGATGTCATTTGGGAATAGAAGAGAAATTGGTCACAGGGAGGACCAGGGGGTCTCTGGCATCACAGACAGGCATTTTTGATGACAAATCCAGCCGTCTGAAAGGTTAACTCTATTAGCAATGGCCTGGAAGAGTAAAGGAAAGAAAGAGAAGGAGAGAGAGTTTCATGTTTAGCTAAAGTATGAAGTCTTGATCTGGCATCTTGGCAGTCTCCATCAATGTTAGCTACTTCTCTTCCTCTGATTGGGAGTCTCCAGTGTCTACACAGGACCAGTTGTCAGGTGCAGCCTTCTTTAGCTGTGAGATGTGTACCCAAGGTTCAAGTCCCTCAAGTTTGGCTGCCATCTGGATAAATGAGGAAGACCTGGTATAGTCCCTTCCAAGAAAATTTAACAGCAGCCTTTATTCTTAGTGATTCCAAATCACAAGGGTGGCAGAAAATTGGAAACGTTAGTTTGGAGAGTTATAGCCAGATATTTGAGGAAACTAAAAGAATTGAGGATCCAGTCCAGTTTACAGGTATATAACAAAACTTCAAAGACAGTTAACAGGACTAAAATCTAGTATCTACAAAGGTGCAAACATAATTTTTCTCTCTACAATCACCCCCATTATTTTTACCAAGATAATCACGGTAAAACTAATTTGTTTGCATTAAAACTGGCTTTGTTATTTACATAAATGCAGCAAGAATAGTGATTGACCATATAAGTTCTTTTTAAGACAGCTTTGCTGGAACTTTTCATAAGAAATCTCAGCTTGAACTCTTAAAAGCCTCTGAGGACAGGAAGCCTAGCCAAGATTTTGCCTATAGTTGTGTAAATTCCTCTCTTCTTCAGATCCCCAAAATATCCTGAGCTTTCTGAGCCTGCCAGGAAGTGACCTTCCTTACTTACCTGGTAAGGCTGCCGGGAATCCAGTAAGCAAAGTACCAGGTCGATGTTTCTGAGAGGCTTTATTGGCTCCATGAAGTCAACCTTAGTACCTTAAAGCTGTCTGGTCATATCTGAGTCTATGCATGTCTCTCTCAAATATGACTTTCCTGTCAAAGCCTTGGTATTGTAATATAGCCAATGTTTCTAATTGTGTTCTGTTACAAGGAGAACAAACAGATCCTTATTGAACTTATTCAAATAACTAATTATATTGACATGAAAAGAATATTCAAGAGTTTCTAAATTATGGAGGGATTGGGTAAGGAGAAAAAGTACATGTTTCATCTTTGCTTACAAAGGTATACTTTACCAAATTGCTGCATGTCATAGCTAGCTTAAGAGGAAAGGTTTCCTTAAATATGGAAAAACAAAACATTAAGGAACCAGCAATGTTTCAACCAAAAAGTCATTAAAAATTATAATCATCCTCCTCAGTTCATTCAGACCCATGTAATTAATACTTGTTCTGCTTGAATCCAATTTTTCCATTAGCTCTGGAAATTCTCACTGAGTTCAGCTTTATGATCTTAAAGTTATCAGAAACCTGTACTTGTCAAAGTTCTTTCCGTGAATCTCCTTGAAGATGGAAGTACTTTGCAGGAACATTTTTACAAAAGTATCAGAGTAAAACAGTAACTGTCTGTAAAAAGACTTAAAAAATGCTCATTGTTAAAGATCTGATTAGAATTAATTACAATGGAATTGATGAGGAAATTTGGTTATTTCTGTGACATACAACATTTTAAGATAATAACTGGAATTATTACTGATAACATACCAGGACACTTCAAATTCCCAGGAATTTCATACAATTTCTGGAACACATATATCTATACAAATACAACATAAAGAAGGCTTAGTACTACTTATTTGACAATGCTTCCCATGTAATTTAGCATATCAAATATGCCTAATAAGTTTAACATCTCTCTTTTTCTAAGGAGAGTATTTCTTTTGTGATTTTCCAGGGGCTTCTGGAAAAATCTCAAAGTTACTTCCAGGTCAAAAAGACTTCATTTAGAATTTGATTTTTTTTTTGGTGGTGGGGGGGCAGTTTTCAAAAATATCAAAAGGCTTTAAAAACATTTGGTCAAATAGGATCATAAGTCACTGAAACAATACTTAATTATCTATTTAGCCATAGTGACAATTAGACTTCACAGGCAAATACAGAAAGTTAAATACTTGTAAACAAACAAACAAACAAAATATCTTAGCTCTTTTAATAGAGAAGACTCAATTTTCTTAAGTAATCAGAGACTTGATAAAGACAATGTGAGGGGCTTCCCTGGTGGCGCAGTGGTTGAGAGTCTGCCTGCCAGTGCAGGGGACACGGGTTCGAGCCCTGGTCTGGGAAGATCCCACATGCCGCGGAGCAACTGGGCCCGTGAGCCACAATTACTGAGCCTGCGCGTCTGTAGCTTGTGCTCCGCAGCAAGAGAGGCCGCGATAGTGAGAGGCCCGCGCACCGCGATGAAGAGTGGCCCCCGCTTGCCAGAACTAGAGAAAGCCCTCGCACAGAAACGAAAACCCAACACAGCCATAAATAAACAAATAAATAAATTAAAAAAAAAAAAGACAATGTGAAATAGGAAATTATTTTGATAAGACACAAAATCTTTGTCTTCTAGGCAAGTTACTTAAAAGATAAAGAAAAACCATTTGCAATCTCTTACAAGAGCAGATCAATAGTGCACAAAATCTTTGTCCTTTTAACAGAGAGAAAACCAAATTCTAATATTGCACCAGCTACTTTTGATATTAAAACTCATTTTTGGGACTTCCCTGGTGGCGCAGTGGTTAAGAATCTGCCTGCCAATGCATGGGACACGGGTTTGAGCCCTGGTCTGGGAAGATCCCACATGCCGCGGAGCAACTAAGCCCGTGCGCCACAGCTACTGAGCCTGTGCTCTAGAGCCTGTGAGCCACAACTACTGAGCCTGCGTGCCACAACTACTGAAACCCACGCACTGCAATGAAGAGTAGCCCCCACTCACCGCAACTAGAGAAAGCCCTCACGCAGCAACGGAGAACAAATGAAGCAAAAAATAAAAATAAATAAATAAAATAAAAATAAAAAAAACCAAAAAAAAAAACTCATTTTTCACTCAAATAAATTCATTTTAATCTTAGCCAGCTTGACCATGCATAAAATTATTTCCCAAGATTCTTTTCCCATAAACTTTTTACAACTTTCTTTTTTTACTTTCAGATTTTGTCCTATGTTTTCCCTCTTTTCCATTCTGAAATAACCAGGCTTAGGACAAAACTACTTTCCTTTCCCTCAACAAAAATGCATTTCCATTCCTCATACCTTCTTTTACTGAAAACATACATCCTACTTTCCTTGCATACGGAAACTTTCCCTTATTATTTCTAGTAGTTTTAATTACATATAACTTAAAAACTTTAATTTCTAGTGAAAATAAATAAGTAAACAATTGTGAACTATTTTATACATTAGCATTTTGTGGCAAATTTATAAACATTTTATATTTTCTAGAAACATATGCTTTTTCATAGTGATTTTTTTTCAGTGTGGCACAAAACATGTTTACTAATAAACCCAAATATCTTTAGCTGCTCTGTAAAACAAAACCAAAAGTGGATAAACCTACATTCAGTAATTAGTGTTTCAGTATTTCATCTTATTTGGAAATTATCTAGATATTTAATGACTATCATTTAATTTAACTTAGCAAAACTTTAAGGTTTCAGGTTACCAAAAAGATTTGGGGAAACTGCTTAAGTATATATACTGTAAAATATAATTATTGCTAAAAAGTTCACCTAAAAACTCTTACCTCACATCTATTTAATTCACTTGTTTTCAACAATTATGCTTAGATTACTTCATCATACCAAGTTATGTTTCTTACTGACAAGTTTTATAACAGAGGTAACATGAACTTATTTGACTAATAAACCTAGGTAGAATAAAAGTTGTATGTCTGCATTATATTCAATGTTGATAACTCTAAAGACATGTCTATTTTAATTAAACCAACAGATTTAAATTAGCTTTAATACCAAATATTTTCCTAGATCACACGAACCTGAAAAGCATTTGGGTTAGTTTCTATTATATTTTTTGAGAATTTTATAAATACTTAATTCATATAGGCATTCATTTTCTTTAAGCCAATTAAACAGAACTCTTTTACAAATTAATTTTGGCAATACCATCTGGAGGTAAAAAAAAAAATACCACACATCTACAACATATATAGAGAGACACACATAAACATACAGATGCAAACTTTATAGTTGAGACTTTATAGTTCTTGCCCTAAAATTTTAACCATGAGACAGATATGATAATATAAAACTCACTAGCTTATAAAAGAACAGTTGAAATAAGTATACCTGCTCCAATGGCTATGGCTAAAGCTTCTTCTAATAATATTTGTGGAGAAGACACTGAAGATGTGTATTTGTCTTTAACAAGTAACCTTATAGAAGCTGTGGACCAGATTTGGGGCAAGAGAGCTTTTATAGCAGTTTGTATTTTTTAAAAGCCTTCCCCCTACTTTTTTCTTTCATTCTCAGGAATTGGCGATGGTCTAGATAAGAGTTCCCAGAGAAAGACTAGGTAAAACATTTACTTCTCAAAGGCTCAGGGAAAGAATGCAAGTTCCTCCAAGAAGGACTTTTGTTCTTTAAAGACCAGAATTTTTACAATACTTACAAGCTTTCTGAGATAAGTAGGGGAGGTTTTGGGATAGGTAAAAAGGATAGGTGGACTTTGCATTTTTTCTGGAGCCACATTTCTGGTTTTGCAAAGATCTGTAAGATAAGGACAGTTGCTTTTAATTTCTCAAGAAATTGGGTTGCAACTTAAATGGCATCATAGGTTGTTCCACTCATCCAACCACATTATCTTCAATTTGCTTTTCTGTATCAGGGAGAAGATTCCCAACTAAGATGAAAACCAAAATATTTCTATGTTCTGGATTTAGAAATATTTGTCTTTGGAATGTTTTAGTAAATCCTTCCACAAAGGCTTCAGAAGGTTTTTCTTTCCCTCTGGTTGTATAGTTTTCATTTTAGCTTTGGGGAGAAGGTCTTTAAAAAAGTTCCCAATAGGCTTTGAATATCAGCTTCAATTTGGCCAACTTCTGACCGCAGAGCTACTTAAAAAAAAAAAAATCCTTTCAAATATCTTGTCAGGTTTCATCTGGGAAAAACAGTAAATATTTCTGGCAGTACTGAACAATTCCTTGGACTAAAGAGGTGCCCCCAAAGAGGGTGCAAACGGTATTTTATTTTCCTTTCTCTACAGGATACAACAGACAGAGATCTGGGAGAGCCAACTCTAGCAAGAATTATTACCCTTAGCCAGCTTCTGCCAGTTTTCCCAGGATCCCATCTGCAGGCTCTGAGTGGGGTTTAAAGTAGAGAGTGTAAGCTCTGGTATCTACCAGAATTTGGTAAAGTTTTTGATTGATTTTAACTTTAGCTTCCCCTTGGCTGCTTAAGGGAATAAAGTAGCAGTTTACTAGAAAAATCCCTCAGAGTCTCATCAACTCTGGAGGGGCCCATATAGGGCCCCTCCTTAGAAGGTAGATACGGGGGCATTCAAGCTGATGTTGAAGAATTTGCATAGGACCTTTGAGGACGATCTCTTTTCCAGTATCCCAGTTGATTACAATAGATATCAATCTCTAGGACAGCATTTTGATGATGGACCCTTAGGAGGGTGTAATTCGGGAGGCCTTGGTGTTGTTTTAGATACCTTTTGTGTCTTTGATTTTCCATTAGCCTTTTACAACAAAATTTTCACTGAAGCTATTTTGGAATCTAGAAGCCTTTTGGAAGCTTCTACATACCAATTAAAATAGGTATCCCATTCTGTTTGTTTGATTTGGGAACCTTTGCTTTTTAGTGAACCTCTTAACTGAACGATCTTATCTAGTTGGAACATTCCCCATAATGGCCATTGTAATTCTAGGATTTTTTTAGTAAGATTCTGCCAGTTTTGTAGATATTTATAGCTTCCGGGACCATAGTTCTTAGACATAAAATAAGCAGGTGTGCCAAAAGGTGGTGCATTCAACTCTTTGGAATTTAAGGATCCCATTTCTTTTAGCTAAGCCTTTTTGGTCTCTTGGAGCCAAACTACAGTAGTCCCTCCTTAATCACAGGGGATACATTCCAAGAAAGACCCCTAGTGGATGCCTGAAACTAAGGATAGTACCAAACCCTATATATATTTTTTCCTATACGTACATACATACATATTGTAAAGTTTAATTTATAAATTAGGCACAGTAAGAGAGTTACAATAATAACTAATAACAAAATAGAACAATTATAACAATATACTGTAATAAAAATTATGTGAATGTGGTCTCTGTCACAAAATATTTTATTGTACTATACTCATCCTTCTTGTGATGATGTGAAATGATAAATGCCTATGTGATGACATGAAGTGAGGTGAATGACATAGGCATTGTGATGTAGCGTTAGGCTACTATTGACTTTCTTATGATATGTCAGAAGGATCATCTGCTTTGGGTGATCCTAGATCATCGAGCCATGATGATGTAGATGGCTGGATGTCAGGAGCGGACAATGTCACTGGTTGGGGATCCTGGGCAGGATGGAGCTGGAGGGCTCAAGGTTTCATCAAGCTACTCAGAATGGTGTGCAATTTAAAATGTATGAATTGTTTAATTCTAGAATTTTCCATTTAATATTTTCAGACCACAGTTGACTAGGGGTAACAGAAACTATGGAAGGTGAAACTGCAGATATGGGGGGACTACTGTAATACCTAAGAGGGTTGTGCTGCTGCACTGGGGATTGTGTGGTGTTTTACAGCATACCTCATTGCATGGAAATTTTCTTGAGGTTGGTGATCAACTTATCCTAACACAGGAATCCTAGAGTTAGGTGGTGAGTGCTCCATCAGTTTTTAAGTGCTCGACCCATGCCCACCAATTTTGCGACTTTTGGCTTCCAAGAATCCCATTAGCAATAGCCCTTATCTACACAAAACAAGACAAACAAACATGTGCACCTTAACACACCAGCAGCAACCAAGAGATGTTACTGTGGCCTGGACAAGAGAAGGCCCTGTACACACCACCAGCAATTCCCAATGTGGAACCTGGGACTCGGGAAAGGACTGAACCAGCAGACCCAACAAGTGGGGACTACAGACTGGGATTCTAAACAAATGGGGAACTATTGACAGAATCGCCAGCAGTTCCCAACGTTGAATCTGGGGACTGAACTAAGGGCTGGGGTTTTCCAGTCAAATAGGGGATTGTGGTCTAACTACCAGAAGGTCCCAACGTGGAACTGCAGAAAGCCAATTAGATTGGAAGCTCAAGGCAAAGAGAGTGGAGCTCAGAACCAAGAGGAACTTACCCACGGCCCCTGGAAATGGCGAGAAAGAGAACTCAAGGGGTTCACAAGGTATCACTCCTGTGTTTCTCATTGTCCCTGAAGCCATCAGAAGTCTCCTTCAGTCCCACTGCTGCCACCGAATCTGTTAAATAACAAAGTTCAACTGAGTAAATTTTAAACATCTTATTGGCTTTATTAAACAATTCATGAATTGGGCAGCATACCATCTACCAAATAGGAAAAAGCTCTGAGGAGCTGTACAAAATGGAAGACTTTTACAGGTAGAAGGAGGCAGAACAAGGAAGTTATTCTAGCAAAGAGCTGGTTGTTTCAAGCAAGGTTATCTTCCTCTGGGGGACAGCAGGGGTCCATCAAGGAGATTACCTCTTTAGTGCTAACCAGGAAATTCCAGACTGACTGGTTAAGATTACATTCCTAGGAGAGGCTGAAACTGTAATTAGGTTTCGTACATATTAAGTCTCCATTTGGTGACATGGGCTTAGCACAAGTGACTCCATTTTGGGCCTTATCTCCTTTTTTTTTTAAATAAATTTATTAATTTATTTGTTTATTTTTGGCCGTGTTGGGTCTTCGTTGCTGCGCACGGGCTTTCTCTGGTTGCGGCGAGCGGGGGCTACTCTTCGTTGTGGTGCGCGGGTTTCTCATTGTGGCGGCTTCTCTTGTTATGGAGCACAGGCTCTAGGAGCACAGGCTTCAGTAGTTGTGGCACGTGGGCTCAGTAGTTGTGGCTCGTGGGCTCTAGAGCGCAGGCTCAGTAGTTGTGGCGCACGGGCTTAGTTGTTCCGCGGCATATGGGATCTTCCTGGACCAGGGCTCAAACCCATGTCTCCTGCATTGGCAGGCGGATTCTTAACCACTGCACCACCAGGGAAGCCCCCTTATCTCCTTTTTAACATACAATTTCCATAGTATAAAAAACTGTATGAATATGTGTCTATATATGTATATGTATACAGAAACATCTCTTAGATATATACACCAAAATAACAAGGGTTGTTTCTACATGGTGGGAGTTTTAGATGATCTTGATTTTCTGCTTTATACCTTTCTATTATGTCTTCTGAATTTTTGTTATCACTATTCCTGCTGCCCAGGAGTAAGGTCAGCTTGATGGGCATACAACCTGTGCTATCACACAGGGTCCCATGCTTAGAAGAGCCCATGTTTGGTTTAATATTCTGCTGTCACTATTTTGAAATTCTGAGTAATTCATGAACAAGGGGCCCCACATTTTCATTTTGCACTGAGCCCTACAAATTACATTGCTGGTCCTGTCAGGAGTATAGCTTGCCTCTTCAGCTCTCATCCGGAAATGTGTTGTTCTACAAACACCACGTGAGAACTTGCTACTCTCATTTTTGTTCCTTCAAGTAGAAGGGTAACACCTCTCAACAAGGAGGCTTTTGACCTATTTTTTCCACTGTCAGCAAGACTATCAATCCTCTCCCTGAAGGGAAGGGAAAGCCTCTGAGGGCAGATTATTTTTTCTTCCCTACTAGATTTTAGTTTTACACTCTCTCCCAGCCCCTGACAGGATGGATTGCAGGTGTCCATAATAGAGTACCTACCTTCCAACATGCCAATTCTAGGAAGAGAAAAATCTGTTCTCCTGTGATCCACAATCAATCCCAGCCACTACTCTAGCATCAAATGCATATGTGTACATTTACATATGTGAATTATTGTTAAGTCATTCTATAATGAGCCTTCATGCCTAGAGCCTTGCCAAGCAAGGTTTTCATAATATCCCTAAGTAGTTTAGCAACAACTCAGAGCAACAACTAAAGCCAATCTTCATAGCTACCAGTGAATATACCCACGCCCATATTCATGAGATTTCCTTAGAGTTTATTCCCATCACCTAAGCTTTTTATTGTCAGGAAGTTTCATGTAATTCTCCACTTGGAGATTTCACTGTGCATTCCTTCCTTTGGATCTTTTATAAAAATTTTTTTTAAACTAGCCCCCCCACCAATCCCTAAGAAATCATATTTTCAAAATGTCAAAATAATGTCCTTAACCTCCTTTAACTCTATGTCTGTTTCTTATTTCTAAGGTGATATCTACTCAGAGGAAGGAGGGTCACGGTCCTATAGTGACTCAACTCCCTTAAAAACAGTGGTCGTGGGAATTCCCTGGTGGTCCAGTGGTTAGGACTCTGTGCTTTCACTACTGTGGGCCGGGGTTCAATCCCTGGTTGGGGAACTAAGATCCTGCAAGCGTGGCATGGCCCCAAAACAAACAAACAAAAACCTAAAAAAAAACCAAACAAACCCAAAACAGTGGTCGTAAGATCTTGTCAAAAACTTTTGGAGGTCAATTCATATTATATCCATCAAATGTCTTATCTGCATGCTGTTTAATCCTTCAAATAAATCCACTTAGCTAGATAAGAATTATAGAAATCACCACATTTCCTCTAAGGAGTTCTTTTGGTTCAAATATCCTCTACTAGCTTTACTGACATGACATCAAACTCCCCAGTTTTTGAGTGACCTCCATTGTCCCATAACTGTCACATAAACAAAAAACTTTTAATTATGGATGTTTTCAAACACACACAAAAGTATAGAAAATGGTGCAATGAAGTTCCAGGTAGCTACTACTCAGCTTCAGCAATTACATTTGCCTATCTCAATCATCACTTTTTAATTTTGTTTCTCGATTTAGAGGAAATTTTGAGCATTAGATTCTAACTAGGAATACAGCCAAATTCATATTCTCACTTGAAATAAAGCTGTCACCCAAGTAGCAGTTATCTAGTTAAAATCAAAGAGCATCCCCATTCCCAGATTTTCCATCTCTAACCAACCTGCTTTCTAACTCCCTCTCCTCCCGCCCCTGAGCTGCAACTGGCACTTGTCCCAGCTAACTGGTCTAATCCTTTCAACTACTTAAATGTAGGACAGGAGGACTTTGAGAATAGATTTGTTTAGCATACCACAGAAGAGGCAAAATTGCCCTCTGACCACTGCATCCCAGGGCAATTCCATTTCAATTCTTTAACTTCTGTAGAAGTGAACAAATAACAGCATTGGAATAAAGCTTATTTTTCAGAACTTTTGTTCAAAGCTCAGTGTAAAAGCATGCCCACGTCTATCCATGTGAAAGTGGATATTACACAAAGTAGGCAAGAAGAGCCAGGCTCAGAGGGAATAAGATGGAAGATTAAGTTATGGATCAAGGGAAAGGAAGCAATGTTTCTAGGCTCCCTCTGGGAGACTTTATCTCCTTTATCTTCCCAGCAACTTCAGGTATAATCTAATTCCCATTTTACATATGAGGAAACTGAGGAAATTCAAACCTCAGAAGTCCTATGGCTCAAGACACCAGTTTGTTAATGTTGCAGGAGGAACTGAATCTGATCTATTTGACTCCAGAGCCATGCCTTTCTACCTAAGTCAGGAGCACTGGAAATTGGTTGGGATCCCCAGAACAATCCCTTCTGAGGCCTGAGACTGCAAACAAATGCCACTTTGTAATAAGACTTTCTCTCTTTCTCACCAGATGGTCCCCTAAATTAGTTGAAGCCTGTGGGCCTTAAATATAAAACAGGCAGATGCATCTTGATTATAATACAGCAGTTTGGTTTTAGTTGCAAGTGTTATGCTTAAAATGCAAGAATGTGATTGATTTACAGAATTTTTTTTAAAGGATAGGGGGGTTTTTTGTGCTCGGTCAGCCCAGCTCCTGAATGCCTGGCTGCTCTCCAAAACAGACAGAACTACACCTAGGCAGGCCATCAAAAGTAAGGGTTCTATTTCTCTGGGACAGCCCTGAGCAACAGGACCTTCGCCCAATCCATACTGCTGATGCTGCTTCTATGAGACCCACCGGAGGCAGTTCTTGCTCTTCCTCCCTTAGCCAGACTAGGCAAGAGGTATTTCCTCAAGAAGTCCCCAGCTTGCTGGAAAAATATCCACCCAGCTCCTTCTTTGCCATTGGCATTTACCCTAGCCTGCCTGGATCTAGAAGATGATCCCTCTGGACTAGAGATCTTGCCTCTTCTTCTCCAATGAGTTGAGGGGACAGGAGGCAGCTTTAAAACTTGCTTCTCTTTTACTCACACTTGGTATGCCTGTTTCGTCTGTACGTAAAGACTCCACTCACCTACAGCTATGAAAAACCCCACTCTAACTTTGGAACTGAGAAATCATTCTTTATTCAGACACATGCTTCCTCCACAAAGCATAGCAGCTGGGTGGATTGGAGGCAGCAGTGAGGGTGCAGGATCCAGGAGGGACGGGGAAGAAAGCAATTCTGAAAGGGAGTGAGGAGCAGTCTCAGGGAAGGGAGATGTCATCAGAGGGTTAAGCAGGCAGCAGGAAGGAAGAGGAATTCACTATTGAGGAGAAATGGAGACGGGACTAAGTACCAAGCACTATGCTAGATGCTTCACATATACCAAGTGAGGAGGGACTGGAAATGGAGAGAAATTTATGAATGCTATTAAACTAGTGCAGGCAAGAAGTAATTAGGGACTTAAGAGAGTGGTGGCAGTTTGAATGGGAAAGAGAGGATAGAAGCAGGATTCACTGTGAAGTGAGGCTCGGCCTGACTTAGCAATTGATTGGGTGTAGAGGTCAGGGAGAAGGAAGAAACCAAGAGCTTTGGTTTTCATAATAAGTGACTGGGAAGATAAGAGGAAATGATTGTCAGGAGATGGATGTAGACAAGGTTAATCAATTCAGTTTGGGGCCTATTTAAGCTTTTAAAATTTTTATGCAAATTTCAAAACATAGAGGAAAAGAGAGAATAGGATATTGAAGTCCCATATAACCACTACCTAGCTCAACAATTATCAACTCACAGCCAATCAATACCCTTACCTATTCCTTCTCTCCCCAACGGGATTATTTTGAAGTAAATCCCGGACATCACATGATATTATCCATAAACACTTCAGTATGTATTTCTGAAAGATATTCCTAGCATAGCCACATATAATTATCTCACCTAAAAAGGTAATATTAAGCCTTTAATGTCATCAAATACTTAATGTCATCAGTAATTATTCAAACTTCCTCAATCGGCCCCTTGTTTGTTTGATTTATATAGTTGATTGGTTAAAACCAGGATCCACATAAGCAGACCCATTGAATGTAAGATTCTGTCTGAAACAGCCATATGGAGATATCAAGCAGGCAACTGAAATTTTGGGTCCAAAATTCAAGAGGTAGAGGCCAGAAATACAGATGTGGAAATCATCTTCCCAGAGGGAATCGTTGAAGCTATTTGAATAGATGAAGCTATTGAATAGATATTAAAGGGGAAGAATATAACAATAAAAATGGCCCAAGGATAGAACCCTGGGGAACGACTACATTTTGAAGAGAAGAAAGAGACTGAGGATGGGGACGAGGAGGGATTAGTCTGGGAAAGAAACAAGAAGCTGAAAAGTTGAAAAAGAAAACAAGATAGTGTTGTCCCTGGAACCAAGAAATGAAAGTGTTGCACAGAGGGAGGACCACACAATTTTCCTCACTCAGTGTTTTCCCTCAAAAGAGCCTTGTACTAGGACTCAGCCCCTACTCTACTGTGTGACTTTCTAGCTGTGTTACAAGTTGAGCAAGTCACCTCCCTAAGCCCAAGATTCTTCACATTTAAAAACAGATAGGACCAGTCCTTCTGATTAACAGGCTGCTATGAGGATCAAATGAGAATGGAATCATGTGAAGAAGGCCTTTGTTAACTGCAAAGCACTGGACAAATAGGAGAGGCTGTTCGTTCAATACATCCTTATTGTTATTTTTATTAATTATGTGAAAATATAACTGCTGAGTGGAGGATTTAAAGTTTTTAATATTGGGAAATCCTGAATTTGAAAGGCCATAATTCTTCAAGAGTCTCATTAGATATAATAGCTGGCTCTTAGGAGCATCTACTGTGTGCTGGACACCGTTCTAAATCCTCCACATACCTTAACTCATTTGATCCTCAAAAAAAAATCTTATGAGATAGGTACTATTATTAACCTTGTTTTACAGATGAGGAAGCTAAGGCTGAGAGAAGTGACCTAACTTGCCCTAGGTCACACAACTAGGAAAGTAGCTGAGCCAGAGCTTAAGCCAAGTCTTTCCTATGCCAGAGCCTGACTTCTTAATCACTACACCAAACTTCCTCTTAAAAATATGCCTTGGAAAATTAGAAGATCACCACATTGCAACCCTAATGAATTATGGATCTAGGCATCAATGGCAGCTATCATCACAAAGACAACCAGACACTTCCCTGGTGGCGCAGTGGTTAAGACTCCACCTGCCAATGCAGGGGACATGGGTTCGAGCCCTGGTCCAGAAGATCCCACATGCCGCGGAGCAACTAAGCCTGTGCGCCACAACTACTGAGCCTGTGCTCTAGAGCCCATGAGCCACAACTACTGAGCCCACGTGCCACAACTGCGCCTGCGCACCTAGAGCCCATGCACCACAACAAAGAGCAGCCCCTGCTCGCCGCAACTAGAAGCCCTTGCGCAGCAATGAAGACCCAATGCAGCCAAAAATAAACAAAACAAAATAAATAAAACATTAAAAAAAAAGACAACCAGATATAATGTTCCTGAAGGAAGCACACGCCACCACCTATGAAGTAGTTTTGCACCCCCTCCCTCCCCCCCAAAAAATTGAACCTGAATCAAACAAAGCTTTTAGATTAGGGTTATGGTTGCCAGATGAATTTCAGGATGCCCAGTTAAAACTGAATTTCAGATAAACAACAAATAATATTTTTAGTGTAAGCATGTCCCATGCAATATTTAGTATGTCCCATAAGCTAAATTTGGGACACAGTTATACTAAAAAAGTATTCATTGTTTATCTGAAATTCAATTTTAACTGGGAACTCTGTATTTCTATTTGCTAAATCTGGCAACCCTACTTTAGATCCAACTACCCATTTATAAGGAACACAAATGGCAGAGAAACACATTAAAGGAACCAGAATGAGGTTATCTGCACCAGACTGTGGGTAAATGTACAAGACAAACAACCAGACTTCTTTAACAAAGAAATGTCAAGGGGGAGAGAGAAAGAGAAAAAGAGAAACATATAGACTAAAGAGACTTAAAAGACACAAAACTCAATCACTATGTGTAGACTATTTAGATTCTGCTTCAGATTATTAAAATACCATGACACTTGTGATATTATTGGTAATTTGAACACTGTCAAGTAATTCCATTAGTATATTAAGGAATTATTCATTTTTTAGTTTTCTAGTGGTATTGTGGGGTTTTTTAAGAAGCCCTTATCTCTTATACATTTTGAAATGTTTATGGATGAAATGACATGTCCCAGAAGTGCTTCACAATAATATGGAAGGGAGGGAAGTGGAAAGAGTATAGATGTAATAAGATTGGCTTTGAATTGAGGATGTTGAAGCTTCCTTAAAAAGTACACGTGATTTCATTATACTTTTCTATTTTGGTATATGTTTGAAGTTCTCCATAATAAAAAAAGGCTTTTGAAAAAAACAATACCTAACACAGAGCCTGACCTACTGTAAACACTTAATACATATTTGTTGGCAGGCAAATGGGTTTGTTAATTTTAAAAAAGGAAAGCTTCCAGATGGTCATCAAATGGAAGAACATTTTAAAATGAGATTGCAAGCATGAATATGCCTGAAAACACAAATGAGATTCATTTAGGGACCAAACTATACTCAAATGGAAACAATAATGAATTTGCTCAGACAAGGGAATTTGTTTATTAAAGATGAACAGTTGTGAAATTCTGGGCAGAAGAGGTACATATATTATAGCTATTAATTTTGGTAAACACAGAAGACATTTTTAACCCTTCAAAAAGATGTTATGCAGAAAACAATCCACCTTAGATTTTCTTCAATATTTATTATTCCACTGAACTGTTGTAGAAAGTCATGTTAATTTCCCAAAGGCCTTTGGACAGATTTCGAAAATTTGAATGTTCAAATGCAAGTGATCGCCAATTACTAAAAATTAATGACTTCTCATGCTGAATAATGCATGCACTTGGCAGGAGGACTTTACCAAAAATGCAGTGTTGTCAGTTTTTAATGCAATCTTGCCTTATCTGCTGGGTACATGAAGGCAACCAAATTCAAAAGCAACCCTCACCCCCCCACACACAAGGAGGAGGTTAGTGTGTTTACTGAAGTGTTTAGTACAGGTGAGGTAAGCTGTTTATTTTATGCTTAATATTACACTATATGGATGCGCCATAATTAATTCAACCATTCTCTTATTGATGGATATTTCCCACTATTGTCAACAACAATGCATTTGACCTTATACATTTAGCCTTACATTCTGGTGCTTTAATTTCTGGGGGAGAGATGACAAGAAATGGGTTAGCTGGGCCAAAGAATATTTATAAATATTTTTAATTTCAGCAGAAACTAATTGCATGTATTTTTAAAATTAGGGCTACGATGTGGAATGGCGTTTTAAAAATGAATCACCTAACTACAAATCAACCATCTCACTAACCTCACTTCAAATGCAAAGTATGTTTAAGCTCTGCTTTAAGTAGAGAACTGGGTTCTTAGACAACCTCTCATTGGCAGCACTTTTGCTGTTGAAAATTCCATGGTTTATTCTGTTTCAGAGCATCTTGTATCAGTACTTCCAGTTTGGTATTCCTTCCTGTACTAGAAGGAAGCAGCATGTTAAACTGACTCCTTGCCACTGTCTCTGAATTCTGACTGCCATTTCTGTCTTTCCTTGGTCCCTTTTCACAAGGAGAGACTGGCTGTCTGCACTCTTTAAAAGGTATTTTTATTGGTATCTTTTCCTCTTATTCTTTTTGTCCCTCTAATTTTAAAGATCTTTTTATTTGCTGTTCTTCAAATTCAAAAATAACAAATGCTTGTTATAACCACTGAAACAATGCAATAGGAGGATGTATAAACACAAAGCTAATCATCCACACCTCGACCTCCTGATGTGATCAATATTAACAGCCTGCTGAGCAGCCTTCCACAACTCCCCTTGCTCATACAAACAGATCAAACATATGTGCACATATGTAAAATTCTGTTTGTTTTCACCAAAGTATAATCATACTATACACATTATTCTGCAACTTGTTTCACTTAACTATATATATATATATATACATATATACACATATATTTATATATAATATGTGACAATAGACAATATATGTTATTTAAGAAAATATAGTGGAGATACTCTGCAGTCATAAGTTCTTTTCCAGTTCTAGAATTCATTTCTGTATTCCTTTGGAGAACATACCACCATGTATTTGTAATGAATTGTTTAATGTCTTTCTTCCCTGCTAGACTGAGAGCTCCTTGAAGGCAGGGGGCTAATTTTGTTCACCACTATATCTCCAGAATTTAGGGTAGTGCTGCCAGGACAGTAATTGCCTAAAATCTATTTGTTCATTGTTTCAGTGCTTCTCGAAACCTTCAGTCTACTTAAACTGGGTCATTGCCAATACTCAAATGTACGTGTCTTTAGGAACTCATGCCTGAGTAAATCACCACTCAAAGTTATTTAGATGGAAACTGGTGACAGTACATTTAAAAAATCTGTAAGACTTTGTGCTTTTTAGCAAAAAACCCTTTCTGCCACAAAAATGAATTTTAAAGGACAGATCACATGTTTAGCGGAAAGAGAGCTCTACACTTATAATTAGAGCTGAATTCTAGTCCCACCTCTGCCATTAATTAGTGTGGCCTTTATAAAGTTCCTTATCCTTTCTGGTCCTGGTTCCTCATCTGTTGCTCTAACATTCATTAATTCCACAAATATGTACTGTCCCCTGCGTGCGGCACTAGGTTAAATGCTAGTGATACAGGGGTGAGTAATATAACAGCTAACAGTTAACGGATGCTTACTGTATGCTTGGTCTTTTGCTAATGGAGTCAAAGGCACTATCTCATTTAATCTTTCATGATAGCACTACCGTGATACTTTCTGTACTTTACAAAGGAGGGAACTGAGGCATAGCGAGGTGAAGTAACTTTCCCAGCATACCAAAGGACGCGGTGAAGACAGGATTGGAAACCGGACAGTGGGGCTTCAGATGCCGTTCCAATAACCTTAGCGATCGTTGCCCTCATAATTCAACGACTATTGGCCTGCATTTAATCCCAGCCCAGTACTGGGTGGAGCGCCCTCTTGTCAATGGGAGGGTGCAGTGCCTCAGGTGCTTGTCAGAGAAACCATTGAGAGACCTGACACGACCTCAGTCAGGTGGAACACTCTACCTCACTCTCGCAGTTTCCACAACCGGAAAATGAAGCGGTGGGACTTATCAGCGGGTCGTACGCACGCACGCCTCTGTGGGCTTCCCATTGGGTACGGGTGAGCGTGCGGGTCACGCCGGCAGGACGCACTTCTCTGAACTCGGCACGGGGCGGCGAGAAAGGGCGCGCGGCGTGCGCGCGGGCCCTTCCGACGTCGGCGCGGGTGGGCGGCTCCGCCTGGCCTAGGGCTTCTTTGCCCCGCCCCGCTGCCCGCGCCGTGTGGCGTCTACTTCCGGGCCCTCACCACCTTTAGTGAAACCAACGAGAAGAAACCGCCTGCATCTAGAGCAGCCCGACCAGGAACGTAACCGAGCGGCGCGCGAACGTGAGAGGAAAGCCGTGCGCGGCTGCGCTTTCCCGCCCTTGAGCCGCTCTAGACGCGGGTGAGTGCTGGGGTATCGGCCCGCACCTGGAGCTGCCCGCGGAGCAGCCCCCGGAGCGGCCCGACCCCGCCCCTCTCCGGGGAAGGCTTGGGCCCTGGCCCACTCCCAGCATGCTCCACGCGGTGTGTCCGGGCAGGTGCAGTGTGAGGAACAGTGAGGGGGGTAGATAGAGCGCCGGCTTCCTAGAGGCGCTCCCTCGGCCCCTCATTGGGGTGTTGAGATGACCATATTCTCTCCCTCACTTTTGTTCTCCTCCCTTTTCCATACTCCACCCCAACCGCCTTCATCTAAAAGGATTCATCTCAAAAACCACTCTGGTCGTTTCTGCCTCGTTTGTGCTCGTGTGCGGTTTTAAGTTTCCCTTGCCTCTGCACCAAATATCCTATCATGTGCATTTCTAGATGCTACTCCTTAGAAAAATCTGTGCAAATGATTCATAAGTAGTATCCCCATCAGGAAGAATTCTGACATACATATATCATTATCAATCTAAGAGACACTAGTGAATTATTATATAATGGCCAGACATATTGAAAATTGTGTAATATGAAATACCAAAATCCTATATAAAATAATTCATTTTGGAGTGCATCTGACAATTCTAAAACAAGCAGAGCTTGTTTCCTGTGAATTTTCTTTTCCTTATTAGAGCTGTGTTTGTTGACCAAGTTCTCTGAGTGACACAGGAAAGCTGTCCTGCCTCTTTCCCACCCGACTCCCCACCCTCCTTAGGAATTACATCTGTCAAGTTGTTCCACACGTCCTTCTAAGGTAATGGAGGTCAAAGTCCATTTCCTCTAGAAGAAAACCAAGGGATGGTTTCCTTGTAGCAGTACGGTGATGCTGGATGCAAAATATCAATTATGGTTAACAGATCCTACATGTTTTTCCATTTGTAGGAAAACAAGGTTATTCAGTAACTTTTTATTAAATTCTCAATAATATGGGTGGAAGCACTGTTGAGATCTTTATTCTGTAATAGAAAAACCATTAAACTGATGCCAGGATATCTGATTTCTAGTTCAGTTCTATTGCTGACTGTGACTTTGGGTCAGTTACCTAACCTCTGTGGACCCTCTGTTTCCCTATCTGTAAAATGAGAAAAGTGACAGTAGATAGCTTCTAAGGCCACTTTCAACTTTAAGAAACAAAGGGAAAATCTAAGTAGCTCAGTAGAACATTCCTTGTGGAGATAGAAGGGAGATTGGGAAAATCTCAACAGTTGTATTTAATGTTGGGTTTTCTTTTAATTTCTAATTGAAATAAAAGTGTAGACTTTTCCCTTTTTACTTCCCCAAAGAATAAGAAAATGCCTTTGGAGGAAATAAAAATGTTCATTAATAGTCCCCAGATATGCCTATATTGACTCAGTTCTCATCCAAATAATTTAGCTATTTTCATTATGGACTTTTATTATTATACATCAGTTAGTTGAGATACTGTATTGGAAACCATTTAGTCTTAGGAACAAAAGGGTAAACATATATGGTATCAATTCCAAGATGTACTCAAAACACCTAAGGACAGCAGCCATCAGTTAAATAAAGCACTAGGTTGAGAACAGAGGCCAGCACAGATACCATTGGTGATTTACCAATTGTAGGTGGTTTTATCTCTTCAATTTAAGGTTTTGTTGTAAAAGTCCATTTATATCCGCAGAGGTATTTAAATAATATAATGCAAGCTTGTGAAATGAAATTCCTTTAAAGCGAATGATGGACAGACAACCTCTGTAATATCAGTTTCTGGGGTTAGTGCTTTGGTTTAGTACTTGGTTAATTAAATCCCTATAGATGAAGTGCAAAAATAGCCTCCCAGAAAATTCTACGGCGACGAGGTGTTGCTGCCAAGTTCCACTTTGTACCAAACAGTAATCAGGTATCGTTGGAAGCAAAAAATTCTTAAGACTCTCTTGTGCTACTTGCACTGACTCGATTTCAAGCTTGGGAGCCTTTTTTTTTTTAACATTAAGAGCAAAATGTAAGTATAGGGGGAATATCAAATCAAATCACTAGACTAATCCTTTTCTATTAAGTATCCTAAGTATCTTTTTCTTCTTTATAGGAAAAATGCTTTCTGAAAGCAGTTCATTTTTGAAGGGTGTAATGCTTGGAAGCATTTTCTGTGCCTTGATCACTATGCTAGGACACATTAGGATTGGTCATGGAAATAGAATGCACCACCATGAGCATCATCACCTACAAGCTCCTAATAAAGAAGATATCTTGAAAATTTCAGAGGATGAACGCATGGAGCTCAGTAAGAGCTTTCGAGTATACTGTATCATCCTTGTCAAACCCAAAGATGTGAGTCTCTGGGCTGCAGTGAAGGAAACTTGGACCAAACACTGTGACAAAGCAGAGTTCTTCAGTTCTGAAAATGTTAAAGTGTTTGAGTCAATTAACATGGAAACAAATGACATGTGGTTAATGATGAGAAAAGCTTACAAATACGCCTTTGATAAATATAGAGACCAATACAACTGGTTCTTCCTTGCACGCCCCACTACGTTTGCTATTATTGAAAACTTAAAGTACTTTTTGTTAAAAAAGGATCCATCACAACCTTTCTATCTAGGCCACACTATAAAATCTGGAGACCTCGAGTATGTGAGTATGGAAGGAGGAATTGTCTTAAGTGTAGAATCAATGAAAAGACTTAACAGCCTTCTCAGTATTCCTGAAAAGTGTCCTGAACAGGGAGGGATGATTTGGAAGATATCTGAAGATAAGCAGCTAGCAGTCTGCCTGAAATACGCTGGAGTATTTGCAGAAAATGCAGAAGATGCGGAAGGAAAAGATGTATTTAACACCAAGTCTGTTGGGCTTTTTATTAAAGAGGCAATGACTAATCACCCCAACCAGGTAGTAGAAGGATGTTGTTCAGATATGGCTGTTACTTTTAATGGACTGACGCCTAATCAGATGCACGTAATGATGTACGGGGTATACCGCCTTAGGGCATTTGGGCATATTTTCAATGATGCATTGGTATTCCTACCTCCAAATGGTTCTGATAATGACTGAGAAGTGAAACAAGAGCATGTATATGATCACCGTATAGGACATGTGGTGGTGTTATTTGTAGTAACAACTGCATATCCAACACAGCAGTATGTTTCTTTTCTTTTTTTTTCTTTTTCAGTTTGGTGGCACTGGTTTATTCGCACATTGAAGTTTAGTAATACATTTTAAAATAGGGTGGGGTTTTTTCCTTAAAACACATATGAAAATTTCAACTGTGTTGGAAAGAAATGTTTTAAGAATAATAATTTTACAAATAAAGGATATATTTATAAATAATATATTTATGTGATAAATTCTAAATTATGAACATTAAAAATCTGTGTGGCACATGTTTTTGCTGATTGGTTAAAAAATTTAACATGTCTTTTTAGCATTCTAAGATACGCAAATGAAATCTCTAGTTGTGAATTTGTGATTAAAGTAAAACTTTTAGCTATGTGTTTCTGTTCCTTCTAATGTTGGTTTATGTTCTAAGCCTTCGCAAGTGCCAATGGATTTGCTTTCTCAAAATACACAACCAAGCAATAAAGGGAATGTTCCCAACCACTGTTAAAGTGAAAGTTGAAATCTATCCCTGAGAGAAAAAGTGAAAATTACTTATAAAGGTTAATAATTTTCCTGGGAGCTAATTTAGTGGCATCCCTCAGCATACACAATTTCACTGTAACCCTCTGTACTTCTCTATGCAGATATTGAAGTTGGAGTGGTGACTATAAAGAATGTAATGTCATTTAACTGTATTGTTTCCCAGTTAATCAAGCTCTCAGCTGTGGCTTGGATAAAAATATATCAGTTGAGATTTATTTACTCCTGCAGAGCAAACGAGTTCTGTGGAAGTCTTCTTTGAAGAACTCCTTTCGGAAGTCTGGCAGTTTCACTTACTTGAATTGAGTCTGTCCTGGCTTTTGTTTACCTGTTCAAATTTTGAGATTTTTCCCATGTTCATGATTGCACCATATCCAACCGTTTTTGGTGTGGAGGCCTTAACCTCACCATTCACCTTGGATTACTATGCCATTTGCCTGATTTCAGTGGCTACCCAAAAGCTTTATGGATGGTGGATACAACAGCTTCTGTGTTTATAAACGTGTGAAATACTTGGAGCTGACTTGTCCTAAAATCGGGCCTGCACATGCCATATTAAGACAGATCCATAAGCCCCCACAGGGTGTGAAACCGTGACATTTTAGAGGTTAATTTTTCTTGTAACTGGCCTCATGATGTTAATGGTCTCCCACAGCTTTTGCAAGCCAGAAAGAGAATTTCCTCAAGAGGGCCTCGGGCTTCAAATTATTGATCATCAGAGTAGTGTGTAAAACCCTTTGTTTTGGGGCTTCCCTGGTGGCGCAGTGGTTGAGAATCTGCCTGCTAATGCAGGGCACACGGGTTCGAGCCCTGGTCTGGGAAGATCCTACATGCCACGGAGCGGCTGGGCCCGTGAGCCACAACTACTGAGCCTGCACGTCTGGAGCCTGTGCCCCGCAACAAGAGAGGCCGCGATAGTGAAAGGCCCGCGCACCGCGACGAAGAGTGGCCCCCACTTGCCGCAACTAGAGAAAGCCCTCGCACGAACCGAAGACCCAGCACAGCCAAAAATAATAAATAAATAAATAAAAATAAAAGTAGCTATAAAAAAAAACAAAAAACCCTTTGTTTTAATTTATAGATTTTCCTCACTGGGGCTCTTGATTAAAATGAAAGGTTATTAATTTTGAAAAATAATAAAACCCTTTTATCAAGCACCCAAATATGTGGTCTCAGATGTAATTACTACAAACCAAATCATATTCAGTGTGAGTGCAATGATAAACAGTATCTCACTGAGTGTGACACCCAGTTTACAAGTGTCACATTGCCCCCAACACCAGTATCTTAAAACTTTTTCTACTGTATTTATCGCCTTCAATTACATTAGTGTATCGAGGTATAGTTGTAATAAATATATCAGAAAATGCATTCCATTGTTTGATTTCCTAGTGGGTACTAAAGTAACAATTGCTTTTTAAACCAAATTGATGCTCTTGATTGTATTTTTATACATAGTATTCCTTTATAAAATGTTAGTTGTCTTAAATAATATGCTGTCTCCTTGAACTTATTTGTACCTAGTCTTGTAGATAAAATTGGAATCAGTAACACAGAAAACTGTGCTACAGGAGTCATGGTTACAGATTTGATCATCATGCATTCAACAGCCAAAAACTATAACCCTAACTCCACTCTGTTATTGGGAAGAGAGTTGGGAAGAATGGAGGTCTGATGGGACTTGATCATGATTGTGAATATATTTTACATATGGCTGGGTAATACCTACTATATTGGACAACACAGGTCTAACCAGTTCTGGAAGTGTGAGGCCCACTGGCTGAGATGTGAATGAGAGAAAACTTCAAGTTTCTTCTCAAAGTTATATTTATCTTTCTGGTTTTCTTGAATGCAGTGGAAACTGCAACCTGACTTTCAGTAGGCCCCAGGCCATCTCCTTGCACAAGTTCAATCACTAGACCTTCTTTCTCAAAACATTGGATTTGGAGCAAAATATAGATTAGACCCCTTGGCTTTTTTTTTTATGTAGCTAAAAAACTGCTTGTGTATCAAATCTGATTTATAATGCCCAGATTCAGGGAACACCTATATTAGAAAAGTTACTGAAAGCACAGAGTTTAGTAATGGTGTACCACTAATTTTCCACTCGGTTAAAATATTGTGTTCCTTTTAGTGCTAGATGACTTGGATTGATGTATTCAGTGCATGTCTGAGTGTTTATGTGAAGAGCCTGTTTGTAAAAGTTTAGCTTTCTTTTGGCATTCAAAGAAATTCAGGGAAGGTTTTGCCAACCTTCCCACCAAGGAGTCCCCCAAAGTCTAATGAAAAAACAATCAATCACTCAATTCCAATATCATCAAAGATAAAATACTATAAAGTATTCAAAGGGTAATGGGGGAAATGACTTATTTAGAAAGTATGAAATGATGGTGTATGTCTGGGGTCTCTAGCATAATAGAAAGAAAAGTCCACTTTTATTAGTGTGGAATCTATACACTATACTACTCCTTGTATATACTGAGTATCTATGAGTTTAACACTAGACCTGGTATTTTGTGTAAAGCAAAAAGAGCCCAAACACATGATTCATACAGGGAGTCAAATAATCATTTCATGTAAGCTTTGCACGAGCAATAAAACAAGCCATTGTTTGTTTGTTTACTATTAGAATATGGTGGTCCTCTTTGCCTTAAAAGTCCTCAATTTGATAAGTGCTATTTCTCTTAACCCATATAATTCCCATTTCTTTGGTAGTTTTCACTGACCATGCAAGAATGGCCACATTGGTTTTGCCATTGCTTTGGCAATTTAGTGAAAGCCCTGGCAGGAAGAGCAGGGCCTAAAAATAAGACTCAGATTTTCTATGAATGGATGGATGGATGGGAGTGAGGACGGATGCCATTAATTATGTGACAGGCTTGTGTTTGTTTGGAAAAAAGTAAGAAATGCTTCTAATGAGTGACTGATAAGAGACATCCACAAAGGTACTCAACGTGCTGAATAAATGGGGATGTTCTAACAGTCAAAACACCAGCCCCATACCATCTGAGGTGAAAAGGGGGAAAGTGGTCCTAACTTGATGAAGACTTTATTTTTTTAATTAATTTTTACTGGAGTATAGTTGATTACAATGTTGTGTTAGTTTCAGATGTACAGTGAAGCGAATCACTTATACATATACATATATCCACTCTTTTTTAGATTCTTTTCCCATATAGGCCATTACAGAGTATTGAGTAGAGTTTCCTGTGCTATACAGTAAGTCCTTATTAGTTATCTATTTTATATATAGTAGTGTGTATATGTCCATCCCAATCTCCCAACTTATCCCTCCCCCCAGTGGAAGACTTTAAATACTGGCACTGAGAATCTTCTTTTCCATATTTACCACTCTAAGGTATTCACCTCCAGAAGGAAGCTTCAGGGAATACTGCCTGTTCTCCATCCCAATGCCATCCAATAGAAATATAATGTGAGCCGCATGTGTAGTTTAAAATTTTCTAGTAGCCACATTAAAAAAGACAGAGGTGAAATTACTTTTAGTATTATATTTTATTTAACCCAATATATCCAAAATATTGTCATTTCAACATGTAATCAACAGAAAAAATGAGATAGTTTACATTCGTTTTTTTATTAAGTCTTCAAAATCCAGTGTGTATTTTACAGTTACAGCACAGATTTAACCAATTCCAGAAGTGTGAGACAACACCCCACCCCGGGGCTGTCATGTGAATGGGAGAAAACTTGAAGTTTCTTCTAAAAGGCCTGTTTATTTTTCTGGTTGTCTTGAAGGCTACGGAAATTGCAACCTGACTTTTAGCAGGCCCCAGGCCATCTCCTTGCATGAGTTCCATCACTGGGTCTTCCTTCTCAAAATTAAGTCATTGGATCCTCCTTCTCAAAATTAACTCATTAGATCTGGAGTAAAATATCGATTAGACCCCTCAGCCTTTTTCCTTAGATAATAATTGAACCAAATTGCTCCTGTCAATTTTAATATTCACTAATCCTTTTCCTGACCTATCTTTTGGATGTATTGATAGTCACAAAGCAGCTGCTAGTTCTGCCTTTGCACTTACACTCTATACCCTCATCTCCCCCACTTAACCAACCCTCCCCCTTGTATCCTTTTCTTTAAAAATCCAGGAAAGGCTTCTAAATGGCATAACCTTTAAATGGTCACAAATCACCTAGCTTGAAGGTGAGAGAAAAAGTTCCGACCTCAGGACTAAGTTCAATTTCAAAAGATTCTCCCAGAATACCCTGCTGATGAAGAGGGAAACAGAACATTCCTTAGAAGCACACTGCAAGCAACCCAGTCTTACTGCATTCTAATCCTACCCATATTTTCCCACTGTGGAATAGAGGCTTGGCCAACTTACACTTCTCTCCAATAGCCCATAAACAAAGATGGTGATGCAACTGTGGGCCGAGATTAACATTTTATGAAACGTGAGGGGAGATTTTCTGCAAAACAGGCTTTGCGGGAGGGAGGGAGGGAGGTTTAGGCAAATTCTGAGTGTAAATTCTTTATACGTGAAGTATGAATGGAAGGTAGAAAAAGTCTCTTCTAGCATGTAATCTCTTTGTCAAAGAATATTTCTCTTGACTGTTTTAACACTTTACCACTCAAGTATTTTTACAAAAGTTCTGAATTAATTCCAAGTGTTCTATGTATTTTTTCATATTTACATACCATCTTGCCCTGAAGTTCTTGCTATTTTATTCAACCGTGGTTAAATTTTAGAAAAATTCCAGCTTGTTCTAAAAACTGTTTACTTGCATATCAGTGATACTTAGCTTTATTATCAATAAATTAAAAGCTTAATTTTGAAATTTTGGTGCATTTTCAGGTGGCCTCTCATCTTCCTGAAGGTTGGTACTTATTTGCTAAAGGCCTTACAGATGTTGAGATACTTAGCTTTTAATGCATTTGTATAAGCACATTTGTAGATTTCAGAAAAATTGTCTAGAATTATCCTACTTTTAATGGTGAGAAAAGGATGCTGTGTTTAAATTTTATTTTAATACTAAAATATTAGATTTTTTAAAATAAAAAATATATGATAATGTAAAAAAAAAAAAAAACAACAGGCTTTGCAATCAGGGACACTTAGGTTCAAATCCCAACTCTGCCATTTATTAGCAATGTATCTTCAGGAAAGTTATATAACCCTTCTGGAGCCTTAGCTTCCTCACTTATCAAATGAGAATTAAAATCTACCTCATGGAATAGTCATAAAGATTAAGCAAGATATATAAGTAGAGTTTGTGCGTATAGTAGGTGCTCAAGGAATGTTATTTCCCTTTCCCTCTGACCCATTTGAACAAGTTTAACTAGCACTTTACACAGTTAAATATGTATCAATCTTTTTATTAAGTATCTTTCTGGTAAAATATTAAAATATTGATGTGAATAACAGCTGGTATTGAATATTCAAAGTCACAAGGGAACTCCTTAATTAACAGTTCTAAGATAACATCTGTACATTGAATCTGTGCCATGCAATAAAACAGCTCTTCCTCAAGCAGCTTTTTAATAAAGTAAATATTTTTTAAGGAGAAATTTGGAAGTTGCTTTTAAGAACATTAACTTAGAACATATTCCCCTTTCACAGTAAATTAGACATTATTGGAGCCGAAATTGCCCAAATCAGTATGGTTTCTATCTCCTCACACTTTAATCAAGATGCTTCTCTTTATATTGACAAAAACCACTGCTTAAGTGACACTCTTGCATCCCCAGTAAATGCATCTGGGCATTCGGTACTTGAGAGAGAATTGGATTTGACAACACCCAGAAGCTCACGAGGCCATGTGCCTTCTCTCAGACCTCTGCATTTGGGAGCAAGAAAGCAGAATTACTTTGTGGACTCCTTTCAAAACATTTTACAAAATATAAAATTTATATCTTGTAAAGCACAAAATAAGTACAGTGTGAGTTTCCAAGTTTTTACTATATTTTAGCCCCTTCTATTTTTTAAACAGAATAAAGCATTGCCAGTGAAAAATATCTTCCAGTCATATGCGTTTTTGAAAGCGATTTAGGAGATAGAGATTAATTTGATGGGTTAGAGACTGTTGTTATCCCACCAAATGAAGCTGTTTCTACTCTATATTCAGATACATTTCAGGTTGAACTTTTTGCGGGATCTTAGTTCTCCGAGCAGGGATCGAACCCGTGCCCCCTGCAATGGAAGCACGGAGTCCTAACCACTGGACCGCCAGGGAATTCCCAGGTTGAACTTTCTTAAATCCAAAATGCTTACACAAGCAAACTTTAGAAAGATCTCAGTCACGCAAAAGCATTCTTTTTCCTAATCCTGGATAAGTCAGCTCTCTAAGAAAGCTGTCCAGAGCCTACAGGGCAAAAAGGACTCTCCTCCCATCCTCCTCACCCTGCCCAATTTAATCCAGATGTTTAAGTGAACAGTGAATTTTGGCTTTAAAAAATGAATTCTGAATGGGGCAGCATTAGAACTGATGAGAACAGTGTCCAGACTAACAAGTACATACCAAATCTTTCAGATCATGAAAAACTAAAAATTTGTTAAAACATCGGTATGAAGGGACTTCCCTGGTGGCGCAGTGGTTAAGAATCCGCCTGCCAATGCAGGGGACACAGGTTCAATCCCTCGTCTGGGAAAGATCCCACATGCCACAGAGCAGCTAAGCCCGTGCGCCACAACTACTGAGCCCGTGCACCCTAGAGCCCACGTGCCACAACTACTGAGCCCACACGCCCCAACTACTGAAGCCCCTGCACTCTAGGGCCCACATGCCACAACTACTGAGCCCGCATCTGCAACTACTGAAGCCTGCGCACCTAGAGCCCGTGCTCCACAACAAGAGAAGCCACTGCAATGAGAAGCCCACACACCACAACAAAAAGTAGCCCCCACTCGCCGCAACTAGAGAAAGCCCGTGCGCAGCAACAAAGACCCAACGCGGCCAAAAATAAATTTAAAAACAGCGGTATGAAGAAACAGATATTTCACACCTCACAGGTAGGGAAACAAAATGAGAAGTTAAGTGCATGCTGCTTGTAAAAGTTGTCTCAAATTTAAGCTCATTCAAGGACTATTAATAGTATCAATCTAACATGCAATTTCATCACAAAATCATCTTATTGGTTTGCAAGTTTCCAAGCCTCAGGGTGTCATCATACATCAGCATAGAAGGACAATCCCAGCATTTGGGGACAAAGACAGAAAGTGTTCCTTTTTTTACTAGAAGTTGGTAAGAATAAAAATGGATTGCCCAACCTCAAAAGTCTCCACAGTATGGCCTTCCCTGAGACAAAAAAGTAACTGAATTTGATTTGTTTTCAAGGCATATGTTTGGAGAAATGGCACCTTCTCTAAGTGCTTAAATGATTTGTTTCTTAAAACACAGTCTTTTGCTCACAAGCTTGTGAAAATCAGAAGAAATTACATATTTCACCATAGGAGATTAAAAGAAAGTTAATAGTTATCATTGACAATCAAGTATTGTAATAAAAATTTAAAAGTAAAACTTTGTATATTTTAAATTTAGGGCTTTTCCCCCCTACGATAGACTTTTGAGAACATTTACAATGAACCTGAAGGTAGTGAAGTAAATGATTATGCCTTAGAAGTCCTCTATATTCACATATTGGCTAAAATTGAAGTATTTTAAAATTGGGGAATGGAACAAGAGTGATAAAAATTATGATGTGAAAATCATGATTTGTTTTACTTTTAAAATGGGATTTTAAAAATGTATAAGATAGGGACTTCCCTAGTGGTCCAGTGGTAAAGAATTCACCTTCTAATGCAGAGGACACGGGTTCGATCCCTGGTCGCGGAACTAAGATTCCACATGCCGTGGGGCAACTAATCCTGCGCGCCACAACTAATGAGCTCACGCACTACACACTACAGAGCCCATGTGCCCTGGAGCCTGCATGCCACAACTAGAGAGAGAAAAAGCCCGCACGCCACAACTAGAGAGAAGCCCGTGTGCCACAACGAAAGATCCCGCATGCCTCAACGAAGATCCTGCATGCTGCAGCTAAGACCCAACACAGCCAAAAAAAAGAAAATCTATAAGATAATCCATTTAATTAGAATTGGACAATAGTAAAGCATGTCATTCTCTGTAACAACTAGGGTTTTAAGTAGAAATTATTTCACTAATTGATCTTTTATTTCTCAAAATGTTCAGGGATAAAATTTGGTGTTCTTTAATTTTTCACTCCAAGAGGCAAATATTAATAGTACTAATTAGTTTGGATGTTTTTATCTATTTTTCCTCCCCATGACCTGTTCTAATGAACATGATATTATTAGGAGAAATTCCAGTGAATCATCTCCCATATCTCTTTCCATATATAAATTATATTCTCCAAGAGGCCAGCCTCCTAAACCAACCAACCAACCAACCAACCAATCAACTAGCCTAATAGCCTCAACATAGATTTTAAAACTGGTTCTCAATCCCATTCATTCACTCCTGTTCTGATGGAGTTGTAGTCCTTTACAAGTACTTAACTAGTTTTAATACAATATTAAATAAATTAGTGTTAGAGTTCATTATATCTAATCATTCTTTTACCTGCTATTTAAAAAAGTATAATAAAGCATAAATACAACATGTAAAAACATAGAATACATGGACTTCCCTGGTGGTCCAGTGGTTAAGACTTCGCCTTCCAATGCAGCGGGTACAGATTTGATCCCTGGTCGGGGAGCTAAGATCCTACATGCCTCGCAGCCAAAAAACCAAAACATAAAACAGAAGCAATATTGTAACAAATTCAATAAAGACTTTAAAAATGGTCCATATCAAAAAAATCTTTAAAAAAAGAATATAATTATATTTAGTGTAATTTTTATTGCCTTAATACAGTTAATGACACACTAAACATAAGTGTTCTGAAGGGCTTTCAAAATATTTTAATGGCCTAATTCTTACAGGTTATTGAATAATTTGAGTAAGTTTCTGATTGCTTGAGACCTCAGAAGTGATGGTTATATTGACACAGGATGCATACATACATTTTCTGTTTTTTCTCTCCTTATAAATCAGTTTTAGTAGATACTCCTTTAGAAATCTGAACATTTTGAGTTTCCTGAAGAGCCTTGAGAGACATATTCTCAAAATTAGGGAACCTAGATAAACAAAGTTAAATATTTACCACATTTTGTTTGGGCATACATTCATTTCATATTCCTATTAATATATAATTGTTACATTATTAATATTCTCATGAACAAAAGAGTGAAATATTTACTATAGTGAAATACGTCTATAAATTTAGTCATTTGCCATTCTTGTATCTTCTGAAGTACTATGCTTAGAAATATTGTATCCTCGGTAGTGGATTTGTACGTGCAGGGGGAACTTGGCTGGATATAATCATTATTTGACAAATGCCATATGACTTTATGTTTGGGGACTATCAAATCCCTCAAATTAGAAATGTTCATAGCTGTCCTTTGGATAAATCCAGCTGCTTGTTTTGGGTCCAGAACATTAAAAAAAGGAAAAATGCAGCTGCCAACAGAACACCACCAAACCACTATAATAGTCTGCTAGAAGAGGGTTTATCAGGCCTTTATATTACCACACAATGGGACAACAACCTGAGTTGGAATGCTGAATTGTTGCAACTCCAAGACATCTGGATTTTTTTTTAACCTCACATTGGATATAATCTAAGGAATATTTTTATATCTGGTTCATGTATAATTTGCAAATTTTGATGACTGAAATTGGAAATGTATTAGTAACTTCCTACTGGCTTTATAAATTGCTATTGGGCTGTCACCATTACCCAGATTTTTTTTAACGTAAATTTACTCACTAGACTGGAAGCTCCTTAAGGGCAAGGGCCACTTGTCTATTATTCATCTTTGTGCCACATGCCTAGAACCTAGTGGATATTCAATAAATGTCCATTGAGCTGAACTGACCTTGGCTGAGGAAAAGTGTGTCAGATGCACAAAAATGACTAGACTGTAGGTTGGCTTGACACAAAATGTGTCAAGCTTGACACCCTAACTAAAAATGAACTGAAGACACATTGCCTGTGAGAAAAACAGGCTCTCCCTGTATTCCTACTCTCAGGAATATGGGAAAACTAAGTTGCCTTTAAGCATAGTGAATAAAGAGGCTGATAGTTCAACCTCTTTGAATTGGCTTCCTTGCATGACCTAATGTTTAGAAACAGACTGGGCTCCAACCTATGGAGTGACACCCCGGATTAACTCTATAACCTGAGGCCTCAGACCCAGGGGGAGCAGGAAATATACATATTTAGTCCATATTACCAAGGCAACAAAGTCAATGTACCTGAACATAGTAGGAAAACAAGCACAGATGATGTTGAATATTTTAAAAGTGTTCCCCACACCCACCGTAACAGTGGTTAGAAACATGGATAAATTATTTCTGAAACCACACAATTAAAACTTCTCTAATATATGTGTGTGCTTTGTTTTTCATTGCTAACACTCCATAGGCAATTTTGGTCAATTAACATTATCTTAGTACCAAAAATAAAGGTTCAAAGTTTGGTTTTGACATAAATGACTTATTTTCTTTTTAAGCATATAAGGAGCTATAGACCTCGAATAGGCTGCCTCTCCCCCAAATGGGGAAACATCTGAATTTGAAACTAGTAAGTCAGCATAAAATGAGACTATCTGTTGAAGAAACCTACCCTGAAAGATCATTTAAAACTGTGCTACTGGGGCTTCCCTGGTGGCGCAGTGGTTGAGAATCTGCCTGCCAATGCAGGGGACACAGGTTCAAGCCCTGGTCTGGGAAGATCCCACATGCTGCGGAGCAACTGGGCCCGTGAGCCACAATTACTGAGCCTGCGCGTCTGGAGCCTGTGCTCCGCAACAAGAAAGGCCGCGATAATGAGAGGCCCGCGCACCGCGATGAAGAGCGGCCCCCACTTGCCGCAACTAGAGAAAGCCCTCGCACAGAAACGAAGACCCAACACAGCCATAAATAAATAAATAAATAAATAAAAATTAAAAAAAAAAAACAAAAAAAAACTGTGCTACTGATGAGATAATTTACACTTTTATCCACCAGGAATAAATAATAAAGTATAAAAATATAGTAAGTTGTAGAATATAACTGTCATAACAAAGAAAAATATTCTACATAGAACTTAAAAAGGACATAGGAAGAAAAGTATCAGGGCACCTCTACAGGCTAGGAAAGAAAGATTTTGGCAGACATAAGCATTCTAATTAATGATGAAGCAGGAAAAATTCTCCAAGCCTTACCCCGGCCCAGATGAAATACTCCCCCAAATTATCAACCTTCCTTTACTCTTATCCATCTTCACCAAGAAACTTCCTGTTTACTAATTGTTTACCCTAAGCAGACTTATCACTATAAATTAATACATTTACATTCTAACGTGGGACTCTCCAAGTCTTATAGGTTTTGTTACTGGAAAATAGTTTCTCAATCTGAGTCAGACCCTGGATCTATACCCTTCACCCATGTTATATCTTGGGAGGCCCAGCTGCAACAGCCAGCCAAATGGTGTCTCTCTTTTTACTATCCACCCTCACCTTTCTCACCAACTTCTAACCGTAACACAGGTCACCACAATCTTGTAAATGTCTGTATCCATCTGAAAAATAAAATCACATGTCATATATTTGTAAACAACCAAATGAAGATGGCTGAAACACAGTATTGGGTTGGCCAAAAAGTTCATTCGGGTTTTTCTGTAACAACAAACTTTTTTCCAAACAAACTTTTTGGCCAACCCAATATAACAGCAATATTATTAGGAAGAAAGACCTGTTATCACTGTATAAATTCATAACTGCTGTTTAATTCTCAAAACAGCTTACTGTTCTTACTGAAGTAGGTCCATGGTCTTCATATGCCACTTATGATAGGAGATACACATTCTTTGGGGAATACAGTGGGGACTCAAATCTGGAAGTTCTGGGCATCTGTGTAGTATGATTCAAGAGAGGGCATTAAATAGACTGAACCGGAATCTGATCAAGCCGATCTGTTTACAGGCTATAGAGGGAGTATAAAAACAAGTTAAATTACTTTACAGTGATACAATCAACAAAATTCAGAATGTGGGAAGAAACGCTATATGACAAAACAACTAGATTTCTTACATAATTAATTTAAAGGGAAAACGGAGGGGGAACTTAGAGATTAAAACAGACAAATAACAACCAAATGCAATATATGGACCTTGTCGGATACCAATTTCAAGCAAACCAATGGTTAAAAAAATAAAAAGAGAAACAATTGGGTCCATCTGTCACATAATTGAACACAGTTCAGGTATTTGACCTTATTAAGAAATAGCTGGGACTTCCCTGGTGGTCCAGTGGTTAAGAATCTGCCTTCCAATGCAGAACATGGGTTCGATCCCTGGTCGGGAACTAAGATCCCACATGCCGTGGAGCAACTAAGCCCGCATGCCGCAACTACTGAGCACACAAGCCACAACTAGAGAGAAGCCCACGTGCCACAACGAAGATCCCGTGTGCCACAACTAAGACCCAACGCAGCCAAAAATAAAAAATAAATATATTTTTTTTTTAAAAAAAGAAATAGCTAAATTTTTTAGGTGTGATAATGATATTATGGTTTTTTTAAAAAAAATACATCTTTTAAAGACACATATTAAAGAAACTGTGGATGAAATGATATATCTGAGATTTGATTCAAAATAATCAGAGAGTGGGGTGGGATGAGTGAGATAGAGATGAAATAATATTGGCCACGAATTGAAGCTGGGTGATGGATACAGAAAAGGTCCATTATACTATGCTACCCATACTTTTCTATACGCTCAGAATTTTCCATAATGAAAAGTTTAAAAACAGCAACAGCAAACAAACAAAAAACACACACAAAAGAGAAGGGGCACTTCTAGGTGCCCTGGGGTAATGGGATAAAAATCCCAGTCTAGGGCTTCCCTGGTGGCGCAGTGGTTGACAATCTGCCTGCCAATGCAGGGGACACGGGTTCGAGCCCTGGTCTGGGAAGATCCCACATGCCACGGAGCAACTAGGCCCGTAAGCCACAACTACTGAGCCTGCGCGTCTGGAGCCTGTGCTCTGCAACAAGAGAGGCCGCGACAGTGAGAGGCCTGCGCACCGCGATGAAGAGTGGCCCCCACTTGCCGCAACTGGAGAAAGCCCTCGCACAGAAACGAAGACCCAACACAGCCAAAAATAAATAATAAATAAATAATAAATAAATTTTAAAAAAAATCCCAGTCTAGCTTCCAGCCCCATTAAGTAGTCAGATTCTCTGGGGGGGGGGGTCAACCATATACTAGCAAGTTCATTTACCAAGTCTTGCCCTTCATCTTACATCATCAGCCTGAGAAAGGACATTAAGTTGTCTGAGTTTGGTTACTTACCAGATACCTTTTAATGTCCAAGTTTGTAACCCAAATTTAACTTGAGTTTAAGAAAAATTAAAATAATTTTTGGAGCTAACAATTTTAGCATCTGTTGAATTTATTCAGCATAACCACAGAGGTATTGTCTTCATGTTGTCACACAGACACAAACACAGATACAACACAATATCCATTTTTAGCCCAAGTGCATTCCTTCTGAGGCTCATTTATATGTCTTCATATGCCACAGCCCATCATTTAAATAATGGATATTTTCAATGCCAATTCCTTTGTTGACTTTCTCACTGCAGAAGGAATAAAGTACATAAACATATTGTTAAGTATTTTTATAGGCTTACTCATGGTAAATATAATTCAGGGTGCATTGCTATTTTGCAATTATTGAGCCACATGTAGGGAATTTATTTATATTACACTAACATTATCATCTACATTAAACTACATTACTCTGCTGCAGTTCATGTCTTAAAGCGATTTTAGCAATCAAACTAGTGGGTCCACAGAAACAGAGTAATGATGTCACCAAACCAGGAGAACATCAAAGTGTTATAATTAACCCTGAAACAAAATTAATAGGAATATTTTGGTCGTGAGTTCCAACATTTTTAAGTATATTGACTATATTTTGGTAATATATCTTTAATATTTCCTTAATATTTTATACCACCATGTTAAAATATAAGATAAATACTGTGTGGTACTAAGTTATGTCACTGTTTTTAAAAACTAGCAGCAAAATATCTTTCCCCACACCTAATCTACATCATACTAAATAAAAAAAGTTCCTAAAATACCACACACATACATATAATACAGCTGTGTTGGCACACAGGTTCTTTTCAGAATGCTAAAGGAAGAATGCAATCCCAGAGACAAAATAGGTTTCAATGGCTTCCTAAGTGTTACGAAAAATCAGAAATGAGGCTTCTGTGCTTAAATATTTATAAGATGTGGTATGAATGAGAGCAAATTTCGCCTGTAATTCTGATTTTTCCTGCATAGGTTACCTATATCTTAAAAGCTAAGGAGGTCTAACAGGAGACTTACATATCTTCTGCAGACATCTTCATGACTCCAACACACAGAGCATGCTGTTTTCCTTCTGCCATGATTGCCTGAAAACACACAGCTAAGAAAACTATTTATCTATCAAAATGCCTTGGAGAGGGGGTGTCACATTACTACTTAAGCCACTGTGAATCCAACTTGCATCTTCGCCTAGTCCATTAACTCCTTGAGGGCAGTGACCTAGCAAAATTTATGGGCAGATTGCAAATACTCAATACATGCTAAATGAATGAATCTAATAATCATTCTCTGTTTTTAAGTCAAATGTTAATAATACCATAACCCAATGCCAACAAAAGGAGGAGAAGAAAAAGAAGTCATGCAAAAAAGGAGACAAAATTCTTGCATATAAATATTAAAAATGGAAATAAATATCAATTGTTCTAGTGCTTTAATCACTAAATGGTGGTTTTATATAAAGAACACATTAAAACAATAATTATATCCCCAATCAATCTTTAAGAGCCCAACGTTAAGTTGCAATCTATCCAGAACAACCAGAATGTTCTTGGTTATCATTTGAAGCGTCTAGAATGTTAAACACTGCAGTACATATTTTAAAAAGTAAAGGTTCAAGGGTACACAGCCCCTCTCTGTACTAGTTTTGCAACTTTCCAAAAGTCTATAATTATTTCAAAATAAAATTTATTTTAAAAGTAAAGGCTAAGTACTAGGAAAATTTTCCATTTAGGGGAAACCCCAGAACTATAAACTTTAAAAACAGAAAAATCATAAACATAAAAGGGTAACCTGTCCTCACAGAATACTTTTCTCCATTGATTTTCAAGTCATTCATTCATTCAATGTTCCAAAAATATGTGATCCCCTATTATGTGACCAGTATCTATATCAACACAAGCTGTTCCTAAGATATAAATATATTGATACAACTTATACTACCCCTTAGATATAACTGCCACAAGAGAGAACACCCTCCTTTTGAGCACAGGACACACTCTTAAACCCACTCCAATGGCCTTTCCACTCCAGTGATTTCCCCATTCCCACCAAGTATGGTTCCTTTTCTCAACCTGAGGCAAATGGCCACTTTATCTATGACAAAGGAGAAGATGTTCTCCTGTCCAGACTAGGTGACAAAAAACTAATCTGGAATATAGCTGAAACAGCACTGTAGAAATGGAAATAATGCAGAATTATTCAGCTACATCATGAGTTGAATAGATTCTTAAGGACTATCTGGGACTTTATCGTTTCTCTTTGAGAAAACGTGTTCTGAGGCCCAAACAACCAACTTAAAAATGAACTTTAGAATAAAAGTTCATTGGAACTTTAAAATAAAACCACTGGGATTGCCAATGGTTCCCACTACTCACTTCTAACACTCCACCTGGTGCTTAAGTTCTTTTCCCTTTTGAGTGCTTTTACTCCAGGGTATCTGGGGTAATTCAAACATAAAAGTAGCAAGATGATGTCCAAATAAGTGATCCAATCATATCATATACAACCTCTCTATTAATAATTAAGAGTTTTATACTGTGTCCTGAGTCTGATAACAGTGGTCCCTAACTGACCTGAAATGCAGCTGGGACTCTTTTGTTACTTGTTCTCATTTAACCTCTAAGATGGGACATAATTTAGTCTCAAGAAATAATGTTGCTTCCCACATCTTCAAATGTAGCCAGAAAGGCATGAGATAACAGTAAGAGTAACCTCCAGAAAAGTACATCTAATGTTCTCTGGCATGACAGATCTTTCAGTAATAACAAGAATACAATGAACACATTTTTCAACAGTTAGAGCCTGGGAAGGATACAACAATCGTATCTACTGCAGCAGGGTAAAGTTTAGCTCCAGGAGAAGTTAAGCCTGGACACATGATATTTGCTCCACTGAGTACAAATTTGATGGCTCCTTTATCAACCTGCTGGTGTGGCAGGATAAAAGGATCTAGAAGAAAAGAAATACATTACATAAATTAGTAAGACTAATGACTCAACAGAAAAAGGCAAAGGACATGAACAAATATTTCCCCAAATTACAGTACTCTGTGACACATGCAAAATAAAACTGAAACACCCTCCTTCACTTATCAAATTGGTATATATTTTTAAGAAAAGTATTTCCCAGTGCTAGCAAGAGTGTAGGAAAACTGGCATTCCCATATACTGCTAGAAGACTTATAAATGGGTACAAGCTTTCTTTAGGACTACTTGGCAACATGTATCAACAGCCTCGAAAAGGTTCAAACTCTGACTCAGTAATTCTACTTCTAGGACTTTATCCTAAGAAAAAAATGAGAGATGTACAATATATTTAGGTAGAAAGATATTCATTATAGCACTAATATTTATATTAGAAATAAACTGGAATCAACCTAAATGTCCAGCAATAAAGTAAGAGATAAATGACTTAAAGTATGTCTATAATACCTACATAATAGGACCATGTTTTTGGAGAATACCCTGGGAAATATTCAAAATATATGATAAGTGAAAAAAGCAGAATAAAAACTGCCAGAAAGACCAGTGGTTGCTAGGGGTTGGAAAAGAGGGGGAGGTGGGAAGGATGAATAGGTAGAGCACAGGGAATTTTTGGGGTAGTGAAACTATTCTGTAAGATACTGTAACAGTGGATACACGACATATGCAATTGACAAAAACCACAGAATGTACAACACAAAGAATGAACCCTAATGTAAACTATGGACTTTCATTAATATCAATATTGGTTCATCGATTGTAACAAATGAAGCACGCCAATGCAGGATATTAATAAGAAAAGAAGGGTGGGAAGGAAGTATATGGGAACTCTCTGTACTTTGTTCATTTTTTCTGTAAATCTAAAACTGCTCTAAAAAAGAAAGTCTATTAATTAAAAAGCAAAAACTATGTAACAGAGAGCCCAATTTAAAAAGGAAAAAAATATGCATTTACACATAACACACAGACACACACAAAATACAGGAAATAATGGGATGGAAGTACACTGATATACTAACCATGGTTATACATCATAATAATGGCTATTATATATTGAGCACTTACTATGTTCCAGGCATTGTGTTAGGTGCAGTACACGTGTGTTACTATCTTATTTAATCCTCACAACCCTGGGAGATGTAACATACAATTGTGTCCACTTTTAAAGATAAGGAAACGAAGCTTAAGTGACTTGACAAAAGTGACATGCACTGGGAATTGAGCCCAGACCTGCCTAACTCCAAGTTCACACTTTTAACCACCATATCATCCTGCTTCTTGCACAAGAATAACTTTAAGATGTTCTAAAAGGTTGGTTCCCAGCAAAATATTATTAAACAGGAACATCTTTTTCTTCCAGCTTATTGTGAAAATGCTTACTTAACATATAGAAAAACTGGAAGAATAGTTCAATGAGCACCTGGACACCATCCACTTAGTTTCAACAATCGTTCATTAGCACTTTGCTATATTTGCTTTATCTCTTTCTATTTATACACACACATTTTTTTCCTCTACCATTTGACATTTCAGACACAGTGCTTCACCATAAATAAGCACACATGCCAGACACATACTGGCTTGAAAAGCAGAAATTTTACTTTGCAGTTCAAAAACTCTTGTACACTGGGATAGCATCTTCCTTTGGGTTTTCTTTTGTAATGTAATCAATCTAACAACATGCAAATGTGGGTACATAATAAACATTATTTTGTTTCTTAACACCTGACCTTGGCACTCAACTAACAATAACTGGGACTCCATGCTTTCCCTTATACAGAATTACCTCTATGAGGCAAACCTAGATACAAATGTAAAAGAAAATGCTCACAGCACTTATTACAGTTTGTAAATATATATTTGTGTAATTATCTAATTGTCGTCTATTCTCCCAACTAGACTGTTAGCTTCCTAGGGACAGGGACCATGTCTATCTTTGCTTCCGATCACATTCTCAGTACCTAACTCAGTGCCTGACACAGAGTAAGTTTAAAAAATACTTTTTGAATTAAGTAATGAATGAATGAATGCTCTTTCTTGGGCTTTCTGGAATGCATAATGAGAGAATTTGCATTTTTCAGATTTACCACAAGATGGGGAGGGGGGAAATCTTTTTAGTTTTATATTCCATATAACCTAGTACTAATAAGTTAACTACCAGAAGTCACTTTCAACTCCTTTTGTGTCTTTCCATATGCCCAAATACATATTTTCTAACAAGACTTACATTTGTGAAGTAATCTTAGGGTTGGATAAAAAGGCCCTTCTCTTTGTCTAAAAAATAGTAACTCTCCATTTACTGTAAGGATCTCTATATGTTCATGGCTGTAAGACAAATGTCACAAAGTACCAAGTTAGATATTTTCTTTCAAAAATGAATATGCCAAACATCCTTTAAATAATGTATAATATGAAGCATGCACATACAGAGATACAGTAAGCTTTTTTAAAAAAATTTCAATAAAGATCCATGCCAAAAAAAACACAAAACATTTTTTTTTTAATTCATACCAGTCCAGTAGAGAAAAAAGAAAGATATGACCTGCTACAATTTTATTTCACATTTTATTATTTTAATTTCCTTTTTAGATAATTAATAAAACAAATCTCTAAAGCACAAACTGAAATAAATCCAACTCTGAATAAAAACATTTAATTAACTCTTTAATAAAACAATCAGTACACAAAGCCACATTTTTCACAAACATAGAAAAACACTTGAAAATACAAATATTGATGTTTTAGAGTTACTCATTTAGAGTAGATAAATAGTTAATGTGAAGATAATTACATTTATTATGAGTGCAATCTAATCATACAATATTCAGCTTCTCTGAGCTTTACATAGAAAAAAATAAAGACTTACCATCGCACTATTTTGACAGGATCTTTCTTAGGCATGATTTGATTAAGCCATGGTTCAATACCTGGAAATTGTTCTAACAATTGGTTCTTAATACCCTTTATAACTGAGGTTTTCAACTGGATGCAGTTGGACACATTTTCTTTTTCATCAAATCTGCCAAGTGATTTTTGCAAGGAAAAAAAAAAAGGCATTTCCAAGAAGACATATCAGAATAGCCAAAGGTATTGTTTTAATTAGTCATCTATTTCCAAGCAAATATTTAGACGTCTAAAATAATTATGAAATAAATTGTTTTTTAAAATACCATTTCCCTTTTATTGTGTCCAGGACAAAACCAAAGTCTTAATACAATATTAAAATAAACTGTCATAAAGTCACAATTAGCTGGGCGGGGGGGCGAGGAGGGAAGGATATGAGGCATATTCCACATTATAATCTGTAATTAGCTACACAAATGCCTCTCCTGGAAAATCTTACTCAACTCTACCCAGGAAGAAACAGATTCCCACCTATAACAAAACCTGTGTAAAAAAACAAAAGCAAAACAAAACAAAATGAAAATACCCTCAAGCGTTGAGATACAAAAGACCAACCCAAATATAACATTGAAAATCGGCCCCTCCTAGGCTATGTAATCTGATGAGATTTTTTTTTTAAGTGATGATGACGACGGTATTTAACATCCCTATTTATTTTTGCTCCAAATGTCATGCACAAAACCCACCTTCCTTTGCCCATGATCCCCCTTTGCTTTTTGCGTCTACCAAATCTGGAAGGCAAACCCACTAGGTAGGTTCCAAAGAATTTTTGTCTTCCTCACACTGAATAGCCTATGGGGCAATCACGCTATTTTCAAGACAAGGTTCATCTGGCAGCTAGGCAATAGGTATCACAGTCCGCTAGCTTCCTGTCACCCAGACTCCTTCACTCCCATGACCCAGGAAGTCAAGCCTTCCCTTATTCAGTTCATAACTAGTAACCACAAGGCAGTGAGTGAAGGGCTCTCCTCTCTGCTAAACAGGATATGTCCCTAAATCACAGTGCAAGGATGTGATTGGTAGAACCCTAGGAACGGAGATAGGACTAGGAAAGGGGGCAAAAGAGAGAGAGAGGTAAGGAGAAAGAAAATGAGGTTGGGAGGACCCAAACCCAACTGAGGATTAGGGACGAAAAGCTTAAAGAAGTGTTGCAAGTTGCGAGTTGAGAGAATAGTACTATAGAAGACCTTAGGGAGTAAGGATGGCAGGGGCGGGGGAGAGAGAAAGAGAATCTTTGCTCTCGCCCTCTTCCCCACCCCCACCCCCACCACCTTTGTGAGCAGCCGACGGAGGCCACAGCATGTCCTTACTTCTTGAACATGATCCAAGGTGAAGGGGGCGACGATAGGGAAGGGCCTGGAATGGGGAAAAAAATTGAATTAGCAAGGGTCCGGCAGATCCCCTTACACGAGGAAGGCCGGCACTGACAGTCGGAGCTGTTGTCGTTATCCGGAAAGGGAGACAGCCAGCCGCACTTTACGGTTCTCAGAGAAATTTGACTACTTCCGCTCCTCAAAACACGTCGGCTCTTTTGCCGGCCCTTTTTGGTTTACCGATCCCTATCCAGAGCGGGTAGCTGAAAGGGCGGGACTTGAGAAGGAAGAAGAGATAGAGCAATCTAAGAGCAGGAAGAGAAGATGGAGAGGGCGGGGCAATCAATCAAGGCAGTATTTAAGGCCGTTGCGTCACTACGGGTTCCTCAAAGGGTCAAAATTCTTCCGTGTTTCATTGCTACCTACAGTTATTTTTTAGTGGGAATGGTTTTTGTTCCCTGAGACAACCGAATGGATTCGTGCTTACCGACCAGCTTGAAGCCAAGCAAGCCTCTTGACATCATATTTATGTACTCGTGGGCTTGCCAAATTTAGCAAATAAAAATATAGGACGCCCTGTGCAGGACATTTGGATTTCAGAAAAACAATGAATACTTTTTTTAGTATAACTATACCTCATCCAATATTTGGGACATACTTATACTAAAAAAAAAAAAGTACGTGCTATCTGAATTGAATTGGGCGTCCTGTATTTTAATCTGGCAACCATATTCACTGGCCACAGTGAGGTGCCCCCAAAGAATTATTCACTAGGTTGCTGTCCCCTGCCTCACCCCCATGGCTATAAGTTGAGCTATAAATATAAAGAGGTACCTTCCTTGAATGATAGAATGGCCTGTAGCCGATCGATACTAGACTAATCCGATTGAAGAGTTAACAGCTAAAGAAACACGTTTTACTTACGTGATTTTAAAAAAGAGCAAATCAAGGGTTTTGATCAGCAAAGAAAGCATAGAAAAATGCAAAACCTAAACAGGCACTACCCAGGCGGTGGGATGGGTGTGCACTGATCTGTAAAACAAATACACCAGTCTCTCCAGGGAGCAAATACTCTATATTGGGGAGATGGGCGCTTGGCGATGACAGCAAATGGTATTATGTGTTTGAATTGTACTGCTAACTCACCTTGCCTTGATTCTATGGTAGCAACAATCTTCTGGTTATAATTTAGCTTCCCATGAAGATCTGCCCGGAAAGGGCTATTTTCAAATCATATCCGCATGAACAATTGTCTTTGTAAATTAATAAATTGGCATTCTGGTTTATACATCAATCTCTTGAGAACGTCCTTAGCGTGAATCCGCATTCCCAGCATCAATCAACTCTGTGACATTTAAATATTGTTTATGAACATACAAAACTGAAGCCCAGACCCCAAGCTGTGGTTAGTGCTACACTGTTAGGCTTCTTACAAAACAGGAGAACTTTCCTCTACTGGCAACTCACATCGCCCTGGAAGCCTGCCATGTAACAGTAACTATATTATAACAACTATAGACAGTTATAATTAAGTGGTTGGAGGTAGGAGAAAATAAATATTTTGTATTCAATCTAAACATAACATCTTAGTAATAGCAATGTATTCCACTAGTAAATAAAATTTAACTTGATGAACTCCAAAATTAATAATACCTAGATGGACTTCCTAGTTTCTTGAACTTACTAATTTCTTGAACCTACTAATTTTAGACTTATTAAAAAGTATTATGCTGAGTATTTGCAGTGCTAGAAATAACAGCTAACTTTTAATTCTATAAAAATTATACATAAGGACTTCCCTGTTGGTCCAGTGGTTAAGACTCCTCGCTTCCACTGCAGGGGGTGCCAGCACGATCCCCGGTGGGGGAACTAAGACCCCGCATGCCGCATGGGGCGGCCAAAAATAATAATAATAAGGTTTTAAAAAACAAAAATAAAATTTATACATACTCTAAATTATGACAAATCCCACATGCATGGAATAGATATATAGCTACATGTGCATACATATTTTAATCCACTTTCATACACTCTGATAATCACAGAAACTGAATCTGAATTATGACAAATGCCAAGTTAGGTCATTAGTATTAACTAGGGAGATATTTAGTTCTGTATGTGTACATGAATACCTTTATTCATAACCCATCTACACAGATACATAAGCAGGGCCCACTTTTCACTGTAATGTGTTTCTGGTTTTGTGTTGTAAACAGGATCATTTTTCCAAGGTTATAATTGGGGGTTTACTCCTGACAGAACTCATCTTCAAATAAATCACTGCTACAACAAACAATATGTCATAAAAGAAGAAATACCTCAAAATAAACCTCTTCCAAAATTGAAATAATGAACTTCATTTATTCATGCAATAGTTATAAAGGACCTTTATGTTTTAGACATATATGCTGTCTATACTAGAATTCATGCATAGATGTTCTGTGCCATTTATTTTACAAGAGACATCAATGTACATGCAGCACAGGACACAGAAAACCCAAGTCTAGCATACAGTTTACTAAAATAAGTAACCTAGCTATAATAAGCATTAAACATTTAATTATTGTATTTGCTGTCTTAGAATTTTGAAACAATTTTATAGGATCATCTTGACATAAGAGTCTAAAATGCTGCCCAAGGAAGTTTACAGTAAGGCCTCCTTTTCTTCTTCATAAGCTTCCTTGAGCAATAAGCATGGCACCAAAACCCTTCAGGGTGTCCAGTAAAAAATGGTTTCTTTAGGAGGTGGGCCATAGCTTTGAACACTGGAGGAGGTGCTTTCACTGCAAGAAAGAATTGGGCCACTGCCAGACCCCTACTGGGTCTCTCATCTCTCAGAATCTACAGCCTGTGAAGTCTTCCATTAAGGTCACTTTTCCCACAAACCGCCCCGCAGCCTTATACTTCAGAGCCACCTGCAGCCTGACTTTATATCCCCCACAAGGTCAAGACATACCTAAGAATCACACCACTACCCCCACCACCAATCACTGTGCAGAGCACAGGTGAGAAAATGCATTGGCCACGGCCTGGATCCTTCCATACAGAGCAATATAAGGAACACCAACCAAACAGCATCATCCACCTCTAGTCCCAAATACAGCTAAATTTGGAGAAAGCTGAGAGACCCCTATTTATCAAAAGACTGTCAGAAGTAACCATCTTAACAAATTTATGATAAGCCGAACTCACTGTGCCTCACTCACATCCCTATTTTCTTTTGTCATCGCCCAATATGTAAGCACCCAGTTCAATCTATTATTATGTGACCTTGGGCAAGTCACTTAAACTCGTGTGCCTGTCTTCTCATCTGAAAAATAAAGGCTCTACTTCATGAGGTTGTTATGAGGATTAAATGAGAGAATACAGGCGAAGCATTGTTAAATTATTAGTATTGTTATTATTAAATTACTATTGTTGTCGTTGTTATTCCTCTCTTCTAATCTCATTCCCATATTCCTCTGTGCTTCTTCTCCTGCCACCTGACCTCTCATTTCTACCTTAATTTCCAGGTGCTTCTGCTACGCCTCCCTGGAACACAATTCCATGATTAACAAACTCTTCTACCCATCCTCCAACTTATCCCTGAATGTCCACTGATATTCCTGGCTTTCCCATGAGATTGGAGCTTCCCTTACAGCCCTTTCAAGTGAAAGTGATTTACACCAAGATGCTGCATGTACTAGGGAGTCAGGAGGTGATGTGATGCCCTCTTCCAGCCACACTACAACTTCTAGACAATTCCTCCTTCACCCTCAGGTAAAAAAAAACAAATCCCTGATTCTTCTTCCTCTAAGTTTCATACTATCTGGTTACACCTCGACTTCCTATTTGCTGTACTCTGCTCATTCATTGAAGATCCTGGTTCACAGCCTTTCCTCTCCACCCTAGAGTCGTTAAACACTGCAAGAGAAAAATCACAGTTAAATAAACAGGTACCACCCTGAATTCGTAGTCACCAGCCTCAAGTGGACCTTCAATATTCCTGGGGAAATCCTTTCATGTTTTCAGGTCACTCTCTCATTCTCCCCAGTGATTCTTTCAAAGCTTGCCCATTTTCCTCAAAACTCCAACACCTCAACAGCCCCTTCAATCTACCAAATAACTCACCTCTTAAAGATAAGATAGAAGTCTCCATGTGGGAAACCAACTTCCTACTACCTACTACTGCCAAACTAGGAATATATTCAGAGCCATCCTTCTACTGTTAAAATGAGAGAGAGCCCTCTTCCAAGCTAGGTCTAATTCCTCCATCTGTCTTCCAGATCCCTTTCATGTACAGGTCCTCAGTAACCTTACTCAAGCTGTCATTGCCTCTGTCCTATACCTTCAACCTCTCCCTCTCTACTGGCTCCTTCCTCTCAGCTCTTTCAACAGAAATACATGAATACACCCGCATCGTATAACATTCAAACAACACGGAAGTATAATGACCATAATCATAGCTAGCATCTACTGACTACTTATGCTATGTCAGGCACTGTTGTGAGTGCTTTCATGTATTAACTTATTTAATTCTCCGAGTGACTTTATGAAGTAGATACTATTATTATTTCCATTTTATAGATGAGAAAACTGAGGAAAAAAGAGGTAAAGTAGCTTGCCCAAGATTACCAAGCTATGAAGTACCAGAATCTGGAATATATATATAAATATATATATATATAAAGTCACTTTGCTATACACCAGAAACTAACACAACATTCTAAATCAACTATACTTCAATTAAAAATTTTTTTAAAAAACACACACAGGGCTTCCCTGGTGGCACAGTGGTTAAGAATCCGCCTGCCAATGCAGGGGACACGGGTTCAAGCCCTGGTCCGGGAAGATCCCACATGCCACGGAGCAACTAAGCCTGTGCACCACAACTACTGAGCCCACGTGCCACAACTAGAAGCCACCGCAGTGAGAAGCCCGCACACCGTGCAGCAACGAAGACCCAATGCAACCAAAAATAATTAAATTAAAAAAAACCCAAAAAAACAAAAAACACACAACCATGCTAACCAGCTTCATTTTAAATTCATGATCACTAATCTCAAGTGGGCCCTTAATGCTGCCTGGCAATTATAGTATATATTCTTAGACTAGTGCTGTCCAATAGAACTCTCTGCAATGATGGAAATATTCTATAATCTGTGCTCACCAAAACGGTAGCCATTAGCACATGTGGCTACTTATGTTTACATTTAAATAATTAAATTAGATAGACTTTGAAAAACCAGTTCCTTAGCCATAGTAACCACATTTCAAGTACTCAGTAGTCACATGTGGCTAGTGGCTAAGTATTGGACAGCTCAGCATAAGCCATTCAGTCTCCCCTAGATGACTATTTCTCTCCTTCAACCCCCAACACCTTTCACAGACTCCCACCACCCCATCTACCCACTTCTACCAGCATCTCAAACACATGTCTAAAACTGTACTTCTAGACTCTCTCCTTTCTGTCCCCTCACACACTCATCTGTCCCCAAACCTATTTTACCCACAGTCGTCAGTTATTGACAACTCCATCCTTTCATGTGCTCAGACCTGAAATCTTAGGCATTTCCTTCACTCCTCTCTTCCTCTCACACTCCACCCCCAAGTCATTGGTAAGGCCTATTGATTCTTCAAAATATATCAAAAATTCAACCACTTCTCATGACCTTCACAGCTACCATCCTGGTTCAAGCCATCATTATCTACTGCCTGGATTGTTTCAATAGCCCCCAAACTGGTCTTTTACCTCTGCCTCGCACCACAATCTATTTTCAACACAAGCCAGATTTTCCTATTAAAAGTGAAATTCAAAGTAAAGTCTTTTCTCTGCTCAAACCTCTCCAACAGCTCTCCATCTCAACTAGAGTAAAACCGATATCTGTACAATAGCTTACAAGGTCTTTAATTGTCTAGGTTCCTGTTACCTCTTCAATTTCATTTTCTACTACTCTTCCTTCCCTTTTCTTACTCTTCTCCAGTCACACTGACCGCCTTGCTATTTTCCAACACACCGCATCTTAGGATCTTTGCACTGGTTGGTCCTTCTACCTGGAAAGCACTACCCCGGATCTCCACATGACCAATTCCCTCACCTCCTTCAGACCTTTGCTCAAATGTTACCTTCTCAATAAGGTATTGCCATAGACCCTCCTTTTAAAAATGCCATCTAGGGACTTCCCTGGTGGTCCAGTGGGTAAGACTCCACGCTCCCAATGCAGGGGGCCCGGGTTTGATCCCTGGTATGGGAACTAGATCCCCGCATGCATGTAAAGATCCTGCATGCCGCAACGAAAAGCCAACGTGCCACAGCTAAGTCCCGGCGCAGCCAAAATAAATAAATAAATAAGTATTTTAAAATGCCATCTACCACCCCCCCGCCATCCCTTTACTCAGTTCGGTTAATAATGACCTCCGCCTTGCCAAAACCAAAAATCATACTCAGTTCTCATTTTACTCAAACCCTCAGTAGTATTTGAGTTGACCATGATCTCCTTCTTGAAACACTTTGGTACCTTGACTTCTTTAACACCACCCTCTCCTGATTCTCCTTAGCCAGTTTCATAGCTTTCCATACCATCTATATACCATGGACTTCCAATTTGAAATCTCCAGTCTGGATATCTCCTCTACACTTCAAACTATCCAAAGTTGACATCTCCACTTGAATAATAGACACTGGAAATGAAACATGTCCAAAATAGAATTCTTGATTTCAGCCCCTTCCCCAACATGCAATCTTCCTCATCTCAATAAATGGGAGTCCAATCCACCTATTTTCTTGGATCAAAAATCCCTGAAGCCCTCTCTTTCCCTTACATCCTTCATTTAGTCCATCATCAAATACTATCACCTTTACTTTCAAAATATATCCAAAATCTGATCGCTTCTCACATACCTCCAACACTATGACTCTAGTCAAATTCACTATCATCTGTCACCTTGACTACCAAACTCGTCTCTTACTTATTCTGCTTCTTGCTTTCACTCTTACGTCTGCTGCCTTGCAGTCTATTTTTTACACAGCAGGTAGGATGAACCTTTTAAAACGTAAGTCAGATCATGTAACTCCCTTGCGCAAAACCCCCAGTGGCTTCCCATCTCAGTTATAATAAGATCCAAGGTCCTCATCCTGCCCTGAAGGCTCTACACAATCTGGCCCCCATCCACCCCTCCACCTTATCTACTACTACTCTCCCTTTCTCTGCTCCAGCCACATTGGCTTTCCTGCTATTCCACAAGCATGCCAAGCATGGTCCCTTGCTTCTCAGAGTCTTATTTTTTTCCATTGGTTCTTGGATGAATAGAATTAAATTGATCATAAACTTTGATTCATGGCACATTCTCTTTATTAATACAAGTATGGTTCATTTTTAGTTAGTTTTTTAAATAATGTAATAAGTATCCATGAACCTAATAACTAAATCTAACCATATGGCCCTAATCTCATTCCTCTGTCTCCCCCAACCCCCTGGCAAAGAATCAATATCCTGAATCGTGTGTTCATCATTTTGTGGTGCTCCATTTAATACAATTTTATGTCATACATATATATGCACACACACATATATAGATATATATACATATATATACACATACATATATAGATATGTGTGCCTACATACATATATGGATATATATATATCTTTCTTAAAAGTATAATTTTTATTATAATGTATTTTAACTTTATACAGCTATATGCTGTATGTACTCTTTGGGAACCTAATTTTTCCCCCTCCATATTTACTTTTCTAAGATTCACCCATGTATAATTGCATGTTGCTGTTGTTCATTCATCTTGATTGTTGTATAATATTTCATTGTGTGAATAACACTTCAAGGCCTTGGCGCTTTTGCCCTCTGCCTAGAATGTGCTTCTCTTAGATATCCACATGACTCCCTCCTTCACTTCACTCACGCCATTATTCAAATGCCACATCATCCTAACACTATCTAAAATAGTGCCCCATTTTACACTCTCTCTTTTACTCTTCTTTACTTTTCCCCATAGCACTTATCACTACTGCGCTGAATATTCTCACTTTGCCTCTCCGGATCCACTCTCCCCCTTTCCACCCTGCTCTGTGCCCCGCAGCAGATCTTTATGATCTGAAATAATAGCTTCCTTGCCTTCTGGTTTCCCCTTTGGTTTTGCCTGTGAGAGATACCCTCAAGAGACAGGAGGGTGGGAGAGACTGGAGTTGTAGCATTTATTCCCCAGCTCCCTCCCTGCTGTGATTTTCCAGCAGCTGTGACACTCCTGTCCGGTGACTCTCTCCTATTGCCATACTTCTCTCCAGCTTGACTCAGGGCCAAGCTATGGTAATGTCTTCTCATCCCCCTCCCACCTGTGGCTGCTGAATCATTTCTTGTCCTTTCACTTAACATTGTTTACAACTTTGTAAATACTCCTTCATTAAATGCTTATCAATCCTTCTGTTTGAATGCACCTCTCTTTTCTGCCAGTACCCTGAGTGACAGGACTGCCTGACGTTAAAATTATTTATTTTTTTTGTTGTTGATTGTCTGTTTCCCCCAGTGGATAGTAAGCTTCAAGAAGGTAGGGGCTTCCCTGGTGGTGCAGTGGTTAAGAATCCGCCTGCCAATGGAGGGGACACGGGTTCGATCCCTGGTCCGGGAAGATCCCACATGCCACAGAGCAACTAAGCCTGTTGGACACAACTACTGAGCCTGCGCTCTAGAGCCTGTGAGCCACAACTATTGAGCCTGCATGCCACAACTACTGAAGCCTGCACGCCTAGAGCCCATGCTCCGCAACATGAGAAGCCACCGCAGTGAGAAGCCTGCGCACCACAATGAAGAGTAGCCCCCACTAGCCGCAACTAGAGAAAAGCCCACACATGGCAACAAAGACCCAATGTAGCCAAAAATAAAATAAATTAAAATAAAATAAATTTAAAAAAAAAGAAAATAGGGACTTTGGGACTTCCCTGGTGGCGCAGTGGTTAAGAATCTGCCTGCCAGTGCAGGGGACATGGGTTCGAGCCCTGGTCTGGGAAGATCCCACATGCCGCGGAGCAATTAAGCCTGTACGCCATAACTACTGAGCCTTTCCTCTAGAGCCTGCGAGCCACAAGTACTGAAGCCCGTGTGCCTACAGCCCGTGCTCTGCAACAAGAGAAGCCACTGCAATGAGAAGCTCACACACCACAACAAAGAGTAGCCCCCACTCGCCGCACCTAGAGAAAGCCCACGCACAGCAATGAAGACCCAACGCAGCCAAAAATAAATAATAAATAAACAAATAATTTTATTTAAAAAAAAACAAATAAAAGAAGAAGGTAGGGACTTTGTCTGACTCCCTGCTATATCCCCAAGGCCTAGAATAGGCTGAACTCATAATAAGCATGCAATAAATATTTAAGTGAATTATCAATACATATAATACTGCATTTTAAATGCTTACACACAAAAAAATTGCTTGCACATACCTCTTTCAAAACAAATGCCATTATTTCTTTAAGCTACATACCTAACAGAATTGCAGAGTTGAGGGTTAAGTGGATATTTAATTTAGTAGATAGCACCAAATTTTCCTCCATTCTCCAATAGAAGGAATCAGGGCTCCATGGAGAAATGGCTGACTCTAGGACTGGGGCATGGAAAATATAAGATGAGTCGGGAGCACCATAAAATTTTTTTTAATTATAAAAATCTGAACAAACATAAAAACAAAAACCCCCTGCAATTATAGAGGTATGTCAAAGGGATATAGGAGCCAAATGAAAGAGCTTCCAATGGCCAAATTTGAAACAATTTGAGCAACAAAATTATCATTGGATTATAATTCGAAGTATAAAATAAATATCAACAAATCCATACTGATATTAATAAATGATTGAATAAATAAATTAAAGGAGAGTACACAAATCTCTTGTACAGAAGAATTCCCAATAATTTATGTAGATACTCTCTCAAGCCAGTGGAGCATAACTGCCCACTCCTTAAGTGTAGGATGTGCATAATGACTTCCTTATAAACAGTGGAGTTTGGAAAGAGAGAAAGAGAGTAGTGTTGCAGTAGAGAGACAAGCCAAACACTGCCTCAGCCAGGCAATCAAGGTTCACCTCATCAATGATAAATCATGTTGATAGCATGTACCCTTGGTATGACTTGGTATAACTATGGAAAATGCATCAGACAAACTCAAATTGAAGGATATTCTGCAACATATCTGACCGGACTCCTTAGAACAGTCAGGGTAGTCAAAAACAAGGAAGGTCTAAGAAATGGTCACAGCCAAGAGGAGCCTAAAGAGATATGACTAAAGATGATGTGGTGTCCTGGATGGGATCCTGGAGGAGAAAAAAGGGGCATTTAGGTTAAAACTAAGGAAATCTGAAGAAAATATGGACATTAGTTATTAATAGTGTATCGATATTGGTTCATTAGTTGTGATAAATGTACCATAGTAATACTAACAATAGGAAAAACTGGGTACAGGATATATAGGAGCTCTCTGTAATATTCTTATATATTTTCTGTAAATGTAAAACTATCCTAAAAGAGTTTGTTAAATGTTTTAAAAATACCCTATCAGGATGGCTATGATTAAAAAGACAAATAATATCGTGTGTTGGCAAGGATGTGGAGACACTGGAACCCTCACACATTGCTGTGGGAAGATAAAACAGTACAACCTCTTTGGAAAACAGTTTGACAGTTCCATATAATGTTAAATATGGAGTTACCAAATGGTCCAGCAATTCCACTCCTAGGTATCTACCCAAGAAATGAAGACATATGCCCACACAAAAACTTGTACATGAATGTTCATAGCAGCATTATTCATAATAGCTAAAAAGTAGAAACAACACAAATATCCTTCAACTGGTGAAATAAACAAATATGGCTTACCCATACAATGGAATATGATTCAGCCATAAAAAGGAATGAAGTTCTGATGCATGCTACTACATGGATGAGCCTTGAGAATATTAGGCTAAGTAAAAGAAGCCAATCACAAAAGACCACATATTGTATAGTTCCATTTATATGAAACGTCCAGAATAGGCAAATACATAGAGACAGAAAGTAGATTAGTGGTTGCCAGGGTATGGGGAAAGGTGGGAATAGGATGTGTCAGCTAATGAACACAGGATTTCTTTTTTTTTTGTCAGCAAAGAGCTCTGCTCTTTATTGAACGTGTTACTAAAGAGGTTTAGTCAAAAAGACCAAAGCCCATGTCATCATCAGATTCTTCACATTCTTCTTTCTTTGCTTCTACTTTCCTCAGCTGGGGCAGCAGTGGTGGAGGAGGCAGGACCTCCTGCTGGTGCAGGTCCACCAGCCCCCACATTGCAGATGAGGCTCCCAATGTTGACACTGGCCAAAGCCTTTGCAAACAAGCCTGGCCAGAAAGGTTCAACATTTACACCAGCTGCTTTAATGAGGGCATTGATTTTATCCTCCGTGACCGTCACCTCATCGTCGTGCAGGATGAGGACGGAGTAGATGCAGGCGAGCTCTAAGACGGAGGCCATGGTGCGGGCGAGTGCTAGGCAGGGGCTGCCTGGCGTGGTTCTAGTCGCCCGATGATGTGAGGGCCTCACCCCAACGCGGCCTTAGCCACCTAAGTGGCAGCTGAGGAAAGGGACAGGATTTCTTTATGGGGTGATGACAAGGTTCTAAAATTAGAATGTGGCAATGGTTGCACAACTCTGTGAATATACTAAAATCATTGAATTGTATGCTTTAAAGGGGTGAATTTTATGGCATATAAATTCTATCTCAAGAAAGCTGTTATCTAAGGGTGTTGATTTTGGGGACTCTTTCTGTTGCTAATTTGTAATGTTATTGCACTGTGATCAGAGACTGTTACTCCTATGATTTCTGCATTTTTGCAGGCTAATAAATGAGTCATTTTGGCAAATGTTCTATGCGTATTTGCAAAGAAAACACATTCTATGTTTGGACAGGGTAATCTCATATATCTTATATATATATATGTATATATATATATATATTCAACCTTGTTGAGTAGTGTTATGAACTTCTGTATATCCTTACTTATTCACATGATCTGATGATTTCTTAGAGAAATATTTTACTTCAAATATGCCTGAAAGTCTGGCCAGCAACCCCAATCTTATCTCTTATTAAGTTATTCTGAACTATTTCAAACCTTCTCCACTTTTCTCAAATTTTTGCCACCCCTCCCCTAACCATCACATCCTACTTTATACATAAAATGGAAAGGAAGATGGGATTGCCTTCATCTGCCTGGTACCAAACATACAACTTGCAACTGTCTACCTTCATCCCGTTCCATTTAACTTTTCTCATTCTTCTAACAATAGAAGAACTACTCCTCCTTCTGAGACCCATTTCTCCACCTGCCCTTGGAATTCCATTCTTTTCCATTTTCTCAGAAACCTTGCCTTATCAATTATCCCTTTTCTCTCTTGATTCTTCAGCACCTCTCCCTCTCTGGAGTCTAATTCTTCTCTCCTTGAATCTGGGCTTGTCTTAGTGACTTCCTTAACCAAAAGAATGCAGCAGAAGTGATATTCTGGAATGTATAAGGCTAGGACATAAGAAGCCTTGCAGCTTCCACTTAGGCCTCTTGGAACACTTACTCTTGGACTCTTGAAGCACCATGTAATGTGTCTGCCTACCCTGAGTCCGTCCTTCTGTGAGAAGACCCAAGCTTGCCACGCGGAGAGGCTGTCTGGAGAAGAAGGTGTCCAGCCCGCCCCCAAATATTCTAGTTCTCAGCCATTCAAGTCATCCCAGCTGAGGCCCCAGACATCATGAAGCCAAAATGAGCTTGATGTGCTTTGTCTAAATTCTTGACCCAAATAAGCATGAGATATAATAATAATTATTATTACATTTTTGTGTTAAGCCACTAAATTTTGGGATTGTGTGTTAAGAATAACTAGAAAAGAATAACTAGAACGGGGACTTCCCTGGTGGCGCAGTGGTTAAGAATCCACCTACCAATGCAGGGGACATGGGTTTGAGCCCTGGTCCAGGAAGATCCCACATGCTGCAGAGCAACTAAGCCTGTGCGCCACAACTACTGAACCTGCACTCTAGAGCCCGTGAGCCCACGTGCCACAACTACTGAGCCCACACACCTAGAGCCTGTGCTCCTCAACAAGAGGAGCCACCACAGCAAGAAGCCCGCGCACCGCAACGAAGAGTAGCCCCCGCTCGCCGCAACTAGAGGAAGCCTGAAGACCCAATGCAGCCAAAAATAATTAATTAAAAAAAAAGAATAATTAGAACGGTCAAAAATATTCCAATAAAGATGTTAAAAAAAAAAAAAAGAATCTGCCTGCCAATGCAGTGGACACGGGTTCGAGCCCTAGTCTGGGAAGATCCCACATGCCACGGAGCAACTAAGCCCGTGTGCCACAACTACTGAGCCTGTGCTCTAGAGCCCACAAGCCACAACTACTGAGCCCACGCGCCTAGAACCCGTGCTCCACAACAAGAGAAGCCACCACAATGGGAAGCCCGCGCACTGCAATGAAGAGTAGCCCCCACTCACCGCAACTAGAGAAAGCCTGCGCACAGCAATGAATACCCAACGCAGCCAAAAAGAAAGAAAGAAAGAAAGAAAGAAAGAAAGAAAGAAAGAAAGAAAGAAAGAAAGAAAGAAAGAAAGAAAGAAAGAAAGAAAGAAAGAAAGAAAGAAAGAAAGAATATGTCTAAGAAGCTTGAGTAAATTATTAAGCTATTACTAAGAAGATCAAGCAGAATGAAACCATTATAAAAAATTAATAGCAAGGTGGAAATCAGTTTCCTGAGAGGGATCAGGGGATGGTGGTCAAGTGGGCAATTCTACTTTTGCTGTGTTGTGGTTGTTTTATAGTGAGAATGAACTCATGTAGTATTTTGACAAAAACTTTTTAAAGTTTCATAATATTTAGTGTTGCTAATGGTGTGGGCAATCAGTGGTCATTCTGAAGGTGGATGTGTATGTGCAACATTCCTTAAGGGTAATATGGCAGTCTATCGAAATTTAAATATACCTTCTTTTTTTCTTAACATCTTTATTGGAGTATAATTGCTTTACAATGGTGTGTTAGTTTTTGCTTTATAACAAAGTGAATCAGTTATACATATACACATATCCCCATATCTCTTCCTTCTTGCGTCTCCCTCCCTCCCACCCTCCCTATCCCACCCCTCTAGGTGGTCACAAAGCACCGAGCTGATCTCCCTGTGCTATGCGGCTGCTTCCCACTAGCTATCTATTTTACATTTGGTAGTGTATATATGTCCATGCCACTCTCTCACTTCGTCCCAGCTTACCCTTCCCCCTCCCCATATCCTCAAGTCCATTCTCTATGTCTGCGTCTTTTTTCCTGTCCTGCCCCTAGGTTCGTCAGAATCTTTTTTTTTTTTTTTAGATTCCATATATATGTGTTAGCATACTGTATTTGTTTTTCTCTTTCTGACTTACTTCACTCTGTATGACAGACTCTAGGTCCATCCACCTCACTACAAATAACTCAATTTCGTTTCCTTTTATGGCTGAGTAATATTCCATTGTATATATGTGCCACATCTTCTTTATCCATTCATCTGTTGATGGACACTTAGGTTGCTTTCATGTCCTGGCTATTGTAAATAGAGCTGCAGTGAACATTTTGGTACATGACTCTTTGAATTATGGTTTTCTCAGGGTATATGCCCAGTAGTGGGATTGCTGGGTCGTATGGTAGTTCTATTTTTAGTTTTTTAAGGAACCTCCATACTGTTCTCCATAGTGGCTGTATCAATTAACACTCCCACCAACAGTGCAAGAGTGTTCCCTTTTCTCCACACCCTCTCCAGCATTTATTGTTTCTAGATTTTTTGATGATGGCCATTCTGACCGGTGTGAGATGATATCTCATTGTAGTTTTGATTTGCATTTCTCTAATGGTTAATGATGTTGAGCATTCTTTCATATGTCTGTTGGCAATCTGTATATCTTCTTTGGAGAAATGTCTATTTAGGTCTTCTGCCCATTTTTGGATTGGGTTGTTTGTTTTTTTTAATATTGAGCTGCATGAGGTGCTTGTAAATTTTGGAGATTAATCCTTTGTCAGTTGCTTCATTTGCAAATATTTTCTCCCATTCTGAGGGTTGTCTTTTCGTCTTGTTTATGGTTTCCTTTGCTGTGCAAAAGCTTTTAAGTTTCATTAGGTCCCATTTGTTTATTTTTGTTTTTATTTCCATTTCTCTAGGAGCTGGGTCAAAAAGGATCTTGCTGTGATTTATGTCATAGAGTGTTCTGCCTATGTTTTCTTCTCAGAGTTTGATAGTGTCTGGCCTTACATTTAGGTCTTTAATCCATTTTGAGTTTATTTTTGTGTATGGTGTTAGGGAGTGTTCTAATTTCATACTTTTACATGTAGCTGTCCAGTTTTCCCAGCACCACTTATTGAAGAGGCTGTCTTTTCTCCACTGTATATGCTTGCCTCCTTTATCAAAGATAAGGTGACCATATGTGCGTGGGTTTATCTCTGGGCTTTCTATCCTGTTCCATTGATCTATGTTTCTGTTTTTGTGCCAGTACCAAACTGTCTTGATTACTGTAGCTTTGTAATATAGTCTGAAGTCAGGGAGCCTGATTCCTCCAGCTCCATTTTTCGTTCTCAAGATTGCTTTGGCTATTCGGGGTCTTTTGTGTTTCCATACAAATTGTGGATTTTTTTGTTCTAGTTCTGTGAAAAATGCCAGTGGTAGTTTGATAGGGATTGCATTGAATCTGTAGATTGCTTTGGGTAGTAGAGTCATTTTCACAATGTTGATTCTTCCAATCCAAGAACATGATATATCTCTCCATCTATTTGTATCATCTTTACTTTCTTTCATCAGTGTCTTATAATTTTCTGCATACAGGTCTTTTGTCTCCTTAGGTAGGTTTATTCCTAGATATTTTATTCTTTTTGTTGCAATGGTAATTGGGAGTGTTTTCTTAATTTCACTTTCAGATTTTTCATCACTAGTGTATAGGAATGCAAGAGTTTTCTGTGCATTAATTTGTATCCTGGTACTTTACCAGATTCATTGATTAGCTCTAGTAGTTTTCTGGTAGCATCTTTAGGATTCTCTATGTATAGTATCATGTCATCTGCAAACAGTGACAGCTTTACTTCTTTTCTGATTTGGATTCCTTTTATTTCTTTTTCTTCTGATTGCTGTGGCTAAAACTTCCAAAACTATGTTGAATAATAGTGGTAAGAGTGGGCAACCTTTTCTTGTTCCTGATCTTAGTGGAAATGGTTTTAGTTTTTCACCATTGAGGACGATGTTGGTTGTAGGTTTGTCATATATGGCCTTTATTATGTTGAGGAAAGTTCCCGCTATGCCTACTTTCTGGAGGGTTTTTATCATAAATGGGTGTTGAATTTTGTCGAAACTTTCTCTGCATCTCTGGAGATGATCATATGGTTTCTCGGAAATACTTTTACACATGCACAAAGATATATGTTACAGGATGTTCATTGCTGCATGTTTGTAGTAGCAAAAAATTGGAAGTAACCAAACGTCCCAAAATAGGGGAATGATTACATGAAATGTGGTATGTTTTTATTACCAAATAGTACAGGCTTTAAAAAGAATTAGATAGATCTCCATGTACTATCATGAAAAGATCTCCAATGTATATTAGGTTTAAAAAGCAAATTGTAGAACTATATGTACAGTAATGATACCATTTTTTAAAAAGACAGTAAAGCTTATTTGTATAAATATAAATATATATGTACATAAATGCTGAGGAAGGCTGTGCACCAAACTTAACAGTGAAGGGACACTTCTTCTCTTTATCCTATGTTCTTCTATATTGTTTTTGTATTCTTTTTTACAAAAATGTGTTTGTGTGTCATTTGTATAAATAAACAAAACCGAAAGGTAACCATTAATAGAATATAAATAGTTCATAGAACTTCCCAGCCACTAATAGTTAAAAAAGAAGGAAAAAAGGAAATTCAGTCGGTCCAGCAAAAGTAAGGAAAGGGGAAAAAGGGACAAGACAGTGTGATAATTAGAATTTTTTAAAAATGACAGGAATATGTACATCCATATACAGTTGTCCCTTGGTATCCACCGTGGATTGGTTCCAGGACCCCCTCGCCCCACCGCCCTCCCCCTTCCTCTCCCTCCCCCCTCCCCCTCCCGCCACCTCCCCCCCTCCCCCCTTCCCCTTGCCCTCACCTCCCCCCCACCCCCTGCAGGAATAACAAAATCCCCGATGTTCAAGTCCCTTACCTGAAATGGTATAGTACATTCCACCCTCCGGATCCACTGATGCAGAACTGGTGGATACAGAGGGCTAAATGTACTATGCTGCCCGCAAAAATGGTGAGGTAAATCTATGAATACTGACACGGAAATATGTCCATGATATAATATTAAGCGAAATAAAAGTCACAGAACAATTCACACAGTGTGAACTATTTTTTTAAAAAAGCAAAAACTCTGTATATAGCTAAATATATAGAAAAAGATCTTTAATTAGCAAACTGTTAACTGAGATTACCTTTGGGGATTGGGGGGAGCTGTCACCTCATTTTGTAGTCAAAGGTTGTTGAGACCTGGACATATCTAAATGTACAGCTGATCGTATTACTCCCTTCACTGCTTGAAGCCCTTCAGTGGGTTACCCATGACCTAATGGAGCGAATCCAAACTCTGGAGCATGACGTACAAAGTTTGTCATGATCTGAACCCTGCCTGTCTTCATCTCCCGCCATCCGTCCTGTAGGCCTATTGCACATCAGTCACACAGCATGGTCATGCTTGCATTTGCTTAAATGGGCCATGATTTTCCTCATACTTCCATGTCTTTGTACACATTGTTCCCTTTTTCAGGTAACCCGTAGATTTCCAGATCTCACCATCCTGATACTACAAATTAAGTTCATATTTGTATAATTAATATACAAATAACAATTCCAAGCCCCCATCTTCTGGACCATGGGAAGTCTATTCTTCCACCAGTTAGGATGGCGATTCCTCCAGCTCCTGAGTAATTTCAGGGAATCCAGGAGAAATGCTTAAATGTTCCAAAAATCAGCCCTAGTTGTCATTTGCCATCTCTTCCAGGTATTCATTCTCCAAACTGCTATGCTCTAGCATTCAACTGATCACCACTTGCTGTCTTTATACTTTTTAAAACTTTTTATTATATAATTTTAATATATACATAAGAATATGTGTGACATGTAATTTATGGAGCATAATAATAAAACAAAAATCCAAGAACCCATCATCAGCTTAAGAACTAGAACACTACCAATGCTTTTGAATCTACCTAAATTCTCCCCCTTTGCTTCCCCTAAAGCAGTCCCCTATCATGGATTTTGTGTTTATTATTTCCCTTCTATATTTTAAGTTTTATCACATTATATATCCATGAGTTTTCTTATTTTTGAGCTTTACCAAAAAATTACCAAATTGTATGTATGTATTCTGTGATTTGCTTTTCTCATGTAACATTATTTCTGTGATTTATGCATGTAACTGCAATTTATTTTTCAATGCTGTGTAGTATTTTCTTGTGTGAATATACCACATTTAGTCATTCTGTCGAAGAATATTCTCTTGCCATTCTTTGAAGTCTGTGTCAAAGGTGATGCAGACTAGGAACAGAAAATCCTTAGCATGTTTTGAATCACTTCGTCCTTTGTGCCACCACTAAACATTCTCCATGTATCTTTTTTTAGCACTTAGCGTATTTAAGAGCAAGGGTCAGCAATTTTTTTTTTAATTTTTATTTATTTATCTATTCATTTACGGCTGTGCCGGGTCCCCGCCTCCACGCGAGGGCCCTCTCCAGCTGCGGCAAGTGGGGGCCACTCTTCATCGCGGTGCGCGGGCCTCTCACTGTCGCGGCCTCTCCCGTTGCGGAGCACAGGCTCCAGACGCGCAAGCTCAGTCGTTGTGGCTCACGGGCCCAGCCGCTCCGCGGCATGCGGGATCCTCCCAGACCAGGGCTCGAACCCGCGTCCGCCACACCGGCAGGCAGACTCTCAACCACTGCGCCACCAGGGAAACCCAGCAATTCTTTTTTCTGTAAACGACTAGGTAGGAAATATTTTACGCTCTGCGGGCCATATGGTCTGTTGCAGCTTCTGAACTCTGTTGTTTTAGCACAAAAGCAGCCACAGAAAATATGTAGATGAATGAGTATGGCAGTGTTCCAATAAAACGTTTTTTATAAAGATAGGCAGCTGGCTGAGTTTGGTCCACTGGCCATCATTTCCCAAACCCTGCTCTAGTTCGTCTGAATTCCTGTAGCATTGTCCAATATTGCAGTCATACGTGCATCTGTGTCATCTCATTTCTTTCTCATTATCTTATTTCCCATGCCTCATCACCCCCTCCTCCTGCCCTTTGTGATTCTGAGCTCCTATATGTAATGATGAGCCCAACTTCTCCAATTCCTGAACCAGTGTGGCTCAAAGCAAGAATTATTATCAGTAGCCACAGCTCCAACAGCAAGTAGAGTATAGAAGTAAGGCCCAGTGCTAAGAGGCCTAGGAATTGCTGTACCAGATTTGAGACTGGGATGCTGCCTTGATTTCTGTCCTGAGCACTCCAGGGTTTCTGGTTAAGACTGAAACTACTCCCGAGAACTAGTCTCCTTGCAATTTCCTGAATATGCCTTATTCTCTCTCACCTTCAGGATTTAACTGTGCTCCCCATTTTTCTTTTCTGTGCCCCGCCCCCGCTCCTTCCCACTCCCCTTTCCTGGCTAATTCCCACTTACCCTCTGGGATTTAAATTTACTTTCTCTGGAAGCTATTCTTAACTCCCCACCCCTACCCTTTCTCCACCCCACCACACCCTACCTTCCTAGGCTGTGCAGGTGTCTCTCCTGTGTGTTCCTATTACCAGCCTTTATCTGCTCTGTCCTGTAGTTGTATGCCTCGCCCACTAGGCCAGTTGAGAACTGTTTGAGGGCAAGGATTGTCTTTGTATACTCAGTGACTGGATCATGATGGGTCCTCGGGCAAGGTTTGTTCAGTGTTTGCTTGGATTTGGCTAGGAGGAGCTGGATTCAGCCTTTGGTGAGGATCAGCCACTGGCTGAGGGTCCAGCCAGGGAATGGACTGATTTTCTATAACCAAATTGCCACTCTCTCTTTGAAGGTGCATTGCTTGGTGCTGTGTGCTGTGTGCTTGATGATGGCCTGAACTAAATCCAAGCTTGGGCTCCTTTTGGGCACTGTGATTTGGCTCATCTCCATAAAGGAGTTGTTTCATTATTCCTCATTTTTTCCTCCTGGTGAGTGGGGCTCTGAACGTTTTTTCCTAACTTGTCTATTACTTGAAACGTTTTTATGGCATGTCTCCTTACTAAATTATAAACTATGGGAAGTACTGTATTTGGAGTTAGAGAAAAGCTGGGTTTGGTTTAAGTCTGTGCTTTGTGACTTTGGCAAGTCATTTTAACCTCCTGCCCTGAGCATGTTTCTCATCTGTAAAATGGGGATGACACTTGACCTATTTCACAGTGTGGTTATGAGGATAAAATAAGATTGTGTGTGAAAGTGCTTTGAAAAACTGTAAAATCAACTGCAAATGGAATTTCGTATTAGTTCTGTATTCCCTTATGACATCTAGCACCATGCCTTGCCCAGAGTAGTTTGCTCAATACATTTTTGTTGAATGACCAAATGAATTGGCAAGAGAGATAATGCTATCTGTGGGAATAAAGAACATTTAATAGAATCAGGAAAAACAGATCATTTGGCAATAGAAACATCCATATGGTGAGTGATAATTCAAAAGTTGGGCATCTATGGATAGCTCCAAACCTACATTTCCAATGTCTGCTCTTTGTTTTGCTTCTTTAAAAAATTTAAATTTTCTTTTAACATGATTTTGGCAGCTGAGATAAGCTGTCAAATTTGACTTGATGCTCAATATGCAGTCCTCTCAAAGCAGGGTTGGCCCCAGGCAATACTGTGAGGTCAGCAAAATGTACTCTCAGAAATCTTTCCTCCCTTGATGGTAACTTTCCTCCCCTACCCACATTGCAATGCCTACACATAGTTCTGTTTACCTCCAGGCACTTAGGACTTTTGTATTATCCTTTGTTCCCAAGAAGCATTCACCTAAAAGGGTCAGGAACTAAGTCTCCCTGGCTAATTTGCATTTGAAAAAAGGATTTCTAGAGAAGGCGGCTATTTTTATCAAAAGGAGTGAATAAATAATTGTGAAATTTCAGGCATTAAAAGGAATACAAAGGCTTATCAGCCTCATTCAGATCACAGTGGTCCTTATTTCACCTACAGCTGTTGCCTCAGCCCTGGAGTTATGTAGAATCACCCAGAGAGCTTCTTAAAAAAACTGATAATTGAGGCCCTACTCACTGAGATTCTAATTCTGTTGGACTAGGTGCAGACCTGGGCAAAGGTGTTTTTTAAAAAACTCCCCAGGCAATTCTGTTGTGCAGTTAGAGTTGGGAACCTCTGATTTAAACGTAAATTGGCCCTCCTCTTAAGAAAAGCTGAATGCCATTGGAAGATCAAACCTTAAAGCAGGGTGGGGGTGGAAGGGCTGTGAGAGGCATTGATAAAGTGAACAGAAGGTTAAAAATAGGCCCAGCAACTCCTTAATAAGCAAGTGCTTGACAGCACCAAAGGAAGAAGTAATCTGTGACTGATCTGTCCGCCACTCCCAAACCCCCAGGGGAAACTGCCTGCCCCTAACTGTTGGTCCTTAAAAATCTACTTTCCAGATGGTTCACAGGTTATGACAGTAGATAAAACCTCTGAGATAAGGAGATAAGTACTCTAATGGTTGATGTACCCAAGTCAGTAAATCTTCAGTTGCTAACTTTACATAGAAGAGAAATGATTTTGTTAAAAACATGAGATCTGTGTCATTTATTTACATTTTACTGAACACCATAGGTTCAGGATTTGTTATTAACTTCCTTGCTTTATAAAGCAACTCCAGGATGGACAAAGGGTGAATTCACATTGTGTAGCTGGATCATCATTGCTTAAGCTTTGGCCTCCTCAGTCATCCCCTAGCGGTCCCTTACTACTGATAGCATAACAAAACCCTTATTATGGTATAATGTTTACTACGTCACCACTGCTAGGTTTGACTCCTCTGTATTTCCCTCCTTCAGAGATGGTCCTTCCGAAAAGTGGGTAGAGAACATGGACCAGCTTTTACCCAGCAGTTGTCTTTTCTGGACACATTCTTAAACAATGCTTGCTGCAGGAACATCTTTCTGAGAAAGCAGTATCTCCTATTTTTAAGGAAAATCCCACCCATGGATAACAAGGCTTCAAGGAGTGACTATTCACTGACAAGCCCCTCCTCAGAGATGTCTGGAGAAGACCCCAAACCACGCACCCTGGGGAATCTCCACGATCAAAAAAGGGAAACTGGTTACACTCTGCCTTTTTAGAGAGATGCCTACAAAAATAGGGGAATGGACATTAGATAGTCCTCTGTCTTTATTTGTATCTCTTCCTTTATGCATATACTTACCTTTATAAATAGCTACAGATTTATTTATTTACTTGATTAAAAGAAGGCCAATAATAACTGTACCTCATCTGGCAGCATTGTAAAGTTTTATTAATGTTTCTAAGATATGAGTTGAACTCACAAGATGAAAGATTCTATATATGGAATATGTTAGGTGCCCAATCGGGTTTAGTCTGATAATGGCCATAATTGTATGGTGTCCTACATTGCACAACTTGATTATTGTGGTTTCATTGAGTTAACCTTGAAAAATGAATTTTAATGCTGAGAATGTCTTTAATGTTGGTTGGCAAACATTTGGGTATATAGAACATAAGCTTATGTTTTAGCTAGCCCCAATTAGTCGATTCTTGATGTAAAAGATGTTTTACAAAGCAATGTGGGTTTTTCTTCCTTTTAAATTGGTCCAAAGTTACAAAAAGACACAAAGTCCTGGTCTTCATACATCACATAGTAATATCTAAGTTGGTTTGTGCCACAAAATGTAAATGTTAAATTAAAAAAATTACATAAATTACGTATCCATATTAAGATGCGCTAAATATGTGAGAATTGACATGGCACAAAATAAATTAAGACTGTAAAATGTCAAAAGGAAGATTTTTTTTAATTAATTAATTTACTTATTTATATAAATTTATTTATTTATTTTATTTTTGGCTGCGTTGGGTCTTTGTTGCTGCGCACGGGCTTTCTCTAGTTGTGGCGAGCAGGGGTTACTCTTTTGTTGTGGTGCAGCCTTCTCAATGTGGTGGCTTCTCTTGTTGTGGAGCACGTGATCTAGGGCGTGCAGGCTTCAGTCGTTGTGGCTCACGGGCTTAGTTGCTCTGTGGCATATGGCATCTTCCCGGACCAGGGCTCGAACCCGTGTCCCCTGCAGCGGCAGGCGGATTCTTAACCACTGCACCACCAGGGAAGTCCTCAAAAGGGAGATTTTTATTAATCACTAAGAAAAAAAAGAAAAAATATTTTCCTACAAAACTCACTTAAGGATATTTCATGGAAAACTTAACTAGTAGGTTAGACTACTGGGTCATTCAAAGTGAGCTAGAGCTCAAGAGTCAAGTATCTGTGCTTTTAGAGCTAACATGTAATGTGGAAAACTGAAGGGCTTAGATAACCGTGTCAGATTGGGAGCTATTATTACTACCATGTAGTTGGATATTAACAGGATTCAGCTATCCTGTATATTAGCATAAAAGTTTATCTTTGTATGGCACTAATTTTTGTAATTTTTAAAATAGCTAGCACTTCCATACACCCTTCTAAGGAATATAATTACATGAATTAGAACAAGGCCCACTTTTTTTTTCTTTTTTTTGGTCTTGAAAAGTCCCTGGTTAAAATACAAATCCTCCTAGAAAGGGTACCACTGTGGGCTGTTATCAGCTGGCCCATCCATACACCCTTCTAAGGAATATAAGTACATGAATTAGAATGACCTTTATCATTGTCCTGAAAATTAGCCAGTTAATCCTCCCTTATGAAGACTTGGCATTATTTTATTCTCAATCAATGAAATACTCAACTCAGTAAGTATTTACTCTGCATTTACACAGTTGTTCAGCACCGTGTGAAATGTGAGACACAATAAAAGAGGGTTTAATATTTTCGGATACCTTCCCTGGCCTTAAGAGTTTACAGTCTCATTTTGGACAGGAACAACAACACGGTACATTCAAAACAGGTAGGAGTCCATCTTCCCCCTTTGAGGCCTCTTATCTCTCTTCTCTGTGGCCCTGGGGCCTTAGTTCCATTAGAGTCTTGCTTTCAGCCTGTTGTCATCAAACAGCACAAAGCTGATAGTGGCCCAAGTTGGTGCCTTTTCTAGGAGGATTTGCTTTTTAACCAAGGACTTTTCAAGACAATAAAAAATAAAAAGTGGACCTGTGTAAACAAAATTAAGAAAACTGATTTATTCTTAGGGTTCTGATTTGTCTATCTCAAACTATACAATACAAACTGCTTTTACTCCATCCATAATCCTGTCACTACCCTGCTTTTAAAAGCCCAGTTTGGTCTCCATACCGTCTACCCTAGCCTACAGGGTAGACTCCAAAATTTTTGGCTTCATGTTCCAGGCATCCTTGAGCCTCATTTTTCTTACTTTCAACCAGACATACTACTTTCCAGCCTCACTGCATTTTCCATTTTTCCATAAACAGGCCAGGACCTTTCACAACTCCCTGCTTTGCCCCTGTTTCCACTGCCCAGGATGCCTTTCACCCTCTCTCCTCTTGTCTTTTTGGAAACTTCCTCTTTGAGACCCAGCATAAACCTCAATTCCTCTGTGAAGCTCTTTCTGACTATTCCAGAATTCTCTCAAATGTCTTGTTTAACCTGTTGCCCCAGCACTTTGTACATTGGTTATAGTACTGTTATAGAAATTAGTTTTGAGACTCTTCTCCCTCTGGCTTCTTGATGGCAGGACCTGGTATAGTGTGTGGCATACAGAGTCTTTCAGTACATGCTCCTTGAATGTTTCCGCAGTTAGAAAGATCAACAGGTTGGCAAATTTAGTTTTATTTGGCATTGTGTTCTCCTACCTCCCCTCCCCCCCAATACCCTCAGGTTAAATAAAAACTCCCAACAGGGGATTTACACGGTTTATTGTTGCTAATTTAACCAAATTTAGAGGTTTGTTCTTAGGATTACTTCATTTTAAAATTTGCGCTCATGTACTATATTGGTAGCAAAGATTGACTTTTGCCAATATTGTTCTCCTAAAATGTCTTGAGACAAAACGTATGAACCAGGATTTGGTAAAAGAAGTGGCTTTGTTTAGTCTGTAAATTACTGGGTTAATGACTGATGGGGGTTGGGGTTGGTCCTGGGAATTGTGTTAGGGAGAAGTGTTAGTTACCTTCCTGTTTCTTGGCCTTAGAATACAACCTTAACTAGGGCTTCCCTGGTGGCACAGTGGTTAAGACTCCACCTGCTAATGCAAGGTACACTAGTTCGAGCCCTGGTCTAGGAAGATCCCACTTGCCATGGAGCAACTAAGCCCGTGAGCCACAACTACTGAAGCCCGCGTCCCTATGAGCCCGTGCTCCGCAACAAGAGAAACCCCCGTCAATTAAGACCCAACGCAGCCAAGAAATAAATAATTTTTTTAAAAAAAGAATGCACCCTTAACTCTAGCCAGCCATCTTAGAAAATGCTCCTGGTAGGAAGGTAAAAGGATTTGCAACTACATTACTGAGAAAAGTATCAAAACACTCAGTATTGGGTCAGCTGTGTCCTTGACATAAAAGAAACAATTTATAGCTCAACCAAATGAAAAACTCATTTTTCTTTCTATATAAGCTCTTTTTCTTTTCCTTTCCTATCTTAACATCATGACATTCCTCCCTAGCATTAGGCATAATGGCATGATTATGTTTTCCTCCATTTCGGGTTATTCCTCTCGCCTTGCAACCCCTCCTTATTCCTTTATCGCTTTCAAAGTTTCCATTCTCCGTTCCCTTACTTTTACTCCCTCCCTCTTTTTTCCCAGCTAGCTCACCCCGCCCCTCACCGTCACCACCTTCCCTCCCCTTCAGGCTCCTTCCCGCTCCTTCTCCCGCCACCACCCCTCCCTGCCCGCCTCGCGTTCGGGAAGCTCCAATCAGGAGCTCCGAAGGTGTCTCGAAGGCCCGCCCCCTCCCCCCTTTCCACTTCTCTACCCCCCCCTTCTCCCTCCCCCACCCCACCCCCACTCAAGTCCTGCGGACCTGGGGGCTTCGGGATCTGGGCGCTATGAAAAGTGTCTGCTCAGTCACTTCCGGTAAGGGCGTTGCGGCGCGAAGCTTCCCGCGGGACCGTTTAGGAGGGGGTGGAAGTAACCGGTGGGCCGGGGGCGGAGAGTGCTGCCTGGGAAGGGGAGCGGGAGAGGGAGGGGGAGGGAGAGCGAGCGCGAGCGTCTCGAGCGCCTCAGCGGCCCCTTTCCCGCCGCCTCCCCGCAAGCCAGCTCCCCCGCCCCCCGGCCGCCTGCAGTGCTGCTCTCCACCCCCCACTCTCGCGGACTAACACCGCCCCTCCCTCGCCGCCGCGTGACCGGAAGTGGCGCCATCTTTAGCTTCTTGTGCTATTGACAATAACAAGCTCCGGTTCTCTCCCCCTCCCCCCTCCCCCCAACCACGGCATCTCCCCTCCCAGAGAGAGGGAGAAAAGGAGGAGGAGCTGCAGCCTCACAGACTTACTGAGTCGCTCCTGCAGAAAGGGGGGAGAGAGACCGAAAAGCAGGGGAGGGGGACGGCACGGCCGTTTACCTGTCTGCCTCCTCATTCGCTCTCCCCCCCTTGTTCTGCTCACTCCTGGTGTCAGCCTATCCTCCTTCCCAAACCCTCCCATTCCCCCGGTGGAGCCCCCCCTTCACTTTCCTTCTCGTCCTCTGTGTTTCTCCTCTCTTTCTTCCCTTCCCCCTCTAGCATTGCCACCTTCTCTCCTACACGCACTCAGGCATATAAACGTAGGTTTTTGATGCTCGTCTGCCTGTTGACCCCGCTATTTTCATGTTTCCAACAGGTTTTTCTTCCCCCAATCCCTCAGCTGCTGCTGCTGCTGCTCAGGAGGTCAGATCTGCCACTGATGGTAATACCAGCACCACTCCGCCCACCTCTGCCAAGAAGAGAAAGTTAAACAGCAGTAGCAGCAGTAGCGGCAGTAACAGTAGTAACGAGAGAGAAGACTTTGATTCCACCTCTCCCTCCTCTTCCACTCCTTTACAACCCAGGGATTCGGCATCCCCTTCAACCTCGTCCTTCTCCTGCCTGGGGGTTTCAGTGGCTGCTCCCAGCCACGTACCGATACAGAAGAAGCTGCGTTTTGAAGACACCCTGGAGTTTGTAGGGTTTGATGCGAAGATGGCTGAGGAATCCTCCTCCTCCTCCTCCTCATCTTCACCAACTGCTGCAACATCTCAGCAGCAGCAACTTAAAAATAAGAGTATATTAATCTCTTCTGTGGCTTCGGTGCATCACGCAAACGGCCTAGCCAAATCTTCTACCACCGTCTCTAGCTTTGCTAACAGCAAGCCTGGCTCTGCTAAGAAGTTAGTGATCAAGAACTTTAAAGGTAACCAAGGCCAAAATCCATAATCATCTAAGGATTTGACACTTGAGTGGTCACGTGCTCTATTTATGTTAATATATTAAACAGTATAGAGGTGGCCTAATGTTTTATGCATAATCAGTGAGGTGGAGGGAGGTCCTTTTTGGGTGGAGGGTTCATTTTCCGGGGGTGGTTAGTATCCTTGTGCTGAAGCAGACACCAGGTGTTTCTGTGCAGTATTTTGAGGTCTGTCTCAGCCTATAGTATCTAATCTGTTATTCCTTATAACATTGACAATCGATATGATTGATCCGGATTTTACAGGTGAGAAATTTGTATTCTAAAAAGGTTTATTTATTTCAGGTGCATAGTGAACCTTGGGACTGTTGGGATTTTTATTTTTATCCTTCAGTAGGCCACGTTATCTAGTCCCTAGAAATGCAGGTAGGACTAGTGATTTTTTTCATGTTCAAAGAAGACTTATAGTTAGATTTATAATGTTGAATACTACACTCTTGAAACTCATTGTGGAAGCAATAGTTGGAGAAAAGTATTTATGATCTCTGCATTTCTTTCCAAAGGTAGGGTTTGGAAGTGAAAATACTGTGTATACACAGTAGTAACTCTGTGTACCACTAGTCTAAAGATAGGAACAATTACTACATCTTTTTTTTTTTAATCACTGAAATGGGTCTTAAAGTACTGACCTGCGGCTTTTAGGAAAATTTGTTCATTTCAAGTTTTTGAGATATGTGCTTGAGAGTATTGTGAATGCATTGATGCAAATGTAAAATCAACAATTTTTAAAAATGTAATTGAGCTGAATTACTTTTTAATCTCTTGAGTGTGTTTCTGTTTCTCTGACTTTTTCGACACCCTTAACTGGCAAGTAGTGGATGCTAAAATGTTTATTAAATGGGCAAGTAAAATGAATGAACTAAAGTAATATTTACCAGATCAGTGCCTTGTGGCTAAATATTAGTATTGAGAAAATTAGATTCTCCATGCTTGTATTTTCAACATTAGTGTGGAAATCAGTAATATGCTCTATTTTGTCTTAAGCAGAGCATGGTGTTGTTTATTTTTAACCTTTTCTTTTTTCTATCACTCCTCTCCCACCTCCAGGCTCTCAAGTGTTGTAATCTTTCTGATTTAATAGTAGACCTTTCTGAAGTAAATATGAATTGTAATTGACTAATTTGTTCACTGTTTTATTTAAAATATATCAATTTAATAGCCAAGGATTTTTAAAGAGATGAGCTATGACCCTAATTGCATTTGTATACTGGTTTCAGAGATTTGGTTTGGGTTTTTTTCTCCCCCTCCCAAAATAAAAACACATTATTAAGGTATCTGGATGTTTTAATAAAAAATATACTCATTGCTGGTCAATAAAGTTTAAATTAAAGCCTGGATTAAGATGTTCCTTTCCATTCTGAAAGTGCTACATAGGTTCTGGAGTTGTTTGGATGTTTTAATTTTTTTATATTTCACTCTGCTCATAAACGCAGTTTAAATTAAAACATGAATTAAGATGTTTCTCTCCATTTCTGTAGATGCTACATAAATAAGGGGGTCAAACAGACCTGAGTTAGAATCCCAGTTTTACCATTGACTAGCCATGGTGACCTTGGGCAAGCCTTACTAAATGAGTCTTCCAGCCTCAGTTGCAAAATAGGGATAATAATACTTTCCTTAGGACATTGTTAGGAAAATTAAGATGTTTATAAAGTACCTTGTACATAGTAGGCACTCAGTATTTTAAATTTCAGGTACAAAATTCATGTTGACTTTGGTTTACACATGATGGGATAGGATCAGGATTGTTATTTTTTTGTCATTCTTGAATTTTTATTTTTTGAAGCAATTCAGTCAATAGCAGAAAAAAACCCTCACCTTCAGTTTTAATAGGTGAGTCAAAATGACTTACACAGTATTCTGGCATTTCAAATTTTATACTTTATACTAAGCCTAAATATAATGGTTACTTTAATAGTTAGATATAATACTTACAACAATTTACCCTTAAAGAGCAATAATACTAGTATTTTATGGATCTTTTCATTAATAGTAATACATATTATTAATAGTAATACATATTATTCTGTATAGTAATTATTCTGTAATAGTAATACATATTATTCCTACATATTATTCTGATTATCAACCTTTTACATACCATCTAGATAAGCCTAAATTACCGGAAAACTACACAGATGAAACATGGCAGAAACTGAAAGAAGCAGTGGAAGCTATCCAGAATAGTACTTCGATTAAGTACAATTTAGAAGAACTCTATCAGGTATGTATTAACTTGGATTGCCAGATTTGGTTAGCGTAAATTGAGGTGCAATGTATATGGATTTTACTTTCTGAAATGGGCGCTTATGTAGATTTTTGGTTCCCTTCTAATTACAATTTCTTGATTAATGTATGCACTCTGTTTTATAATCAGACCATATATTCTGACATAAACTATGGGTACAGTCTTATTGGTATAAATTGGGCTTATCTTGGACCCTTCTAATTAGGATTTACAGTTAGGAGTACCTTGCTGTAATAAGTTTGACCTATAATGGAATCCTATAGCCTGGATCCCAAAGATGATTTCTGGTGACATGTCATTCTGTTGTGATACTTCTTGCTAAGTGATGTTACCTATATAGGAAAGCCCTCAAGAAATGCAGATATTCTCCATATACTTTATTCTGCGTCTTTGCTGTTAGCATACTTTTGCCATTTCTTTCTCTTGTTCTTTATGTTTGTCTTTTCTCCTGGTGTACAAGACATACCTTAGCCCAAAAATGATCAGCAGGTTGTAGTTCAGCAACTTGGTCTGAGGTTCAGGTTTGTTTCTTTTGCTTAACACATGGATCTGTATTTGAAGTGTTGAACTTAAATATACAATTAAGGGCAATTCCTGATTTAGACTTCTTGCTACCAAGATACTTTGACCTACTGTATTTTTGCCACAACCAATTCAAGAAGTTACTTTCCATTATAGCGTCAGCAGTTTCATATTAAAAAAAAATCCAATGGCTTGAGTTTTTGTATTGATGAGTACTTTGTAAGAAATTATGTTGGTTCAGTTTATCAGAATTCATAGTTTTCATCTATTCATTTTAGTTGTAGAGATAGTATGGTGATGGACAAACAGTGGATTAGGAGTCAAAAGACAAAGGGATCTAGTTTTGGCTCTATTACCCTTGTGGTCTTGGGCAAGGTACTAAACCTCTCAGCTTCTGTTTCCTCCTTTGTAAATGGGGGAAGAACTGCTCTGTCTACCTCACAGTGTTGCTTATAAGACTCAAATAAGATGTTTGTGAAAAACACCTTGAAGCACTATGATAGAAATATAAGTTGATGTTATCACTAGTTAAATTTTTTCATAAGGCACAGTATGACTTTTTCACTTGTAATATGTCAATTGAGATCACCAGTTTCTGTTGCTGTTTAAATATAATGCGTCAATGCATGCCAAACACTCAGAACGGTGCCAAATACATAGTAATGATGCTGTGTAATATTATAAGCATTATAATGCTATGTAAGTGTCAGGTAGTAGTCAGTAGTAGTTCTAAGGTATTAAGGGTAAGCCCACCTCATTTGGCTATGTTGGTATATTACACATGTGGCTCCTGAGTTGTACAGTAATAAAAGTAGAATTACAGTTGGAAAGGCCTTAAGCAATTATGTGGTCCAGTATCTTTTCTTCATATAGTGTTATGTGACAGCCTACAAAGTAGAATTATCTCATTTAAGCATTATAGAAACCCTTTGTGAAGTAGATAAGGTAGTAGTTATCCCTACTCTATTGATGAGGAAATGGAGTCTCAGGGACTCCGAAGTCTAGAGTCGCGTATTGGCAGAGCAGGGGACTTAAACCGAGATGCCCAAGTTTTTAGTCCAGTGCACTTTCACTAATACACCACAGCACTTCACATACCTCTGTAGTGCAGTGTTTGAAGCAAATAGTCTTACTTTAGGAAAAACAACTCTGTCATCAAAGAAGGTAATTTTTTGGGGCTTCCCTGATGGCGCAGTGGTTGAGAATCCGCCTGCCAGTGCAGGGGACATGGGTTTTTTTTTTTTTTTTTAAAAGACAGTTGGGTCTTCTTACTTTTTTTTAAAAATTAATTAATTAATTAATTTATTTTTGGCTGTGTTGGGTCTTCGTTTCTGTGCGAGGGCTTTCTCTAGTTGTGGCAAGCGGGGGCCACTCTTCATCACGGTGTGTGGGCCTCTCTCTATCGCGGCCTCTCTTGTTGCGGAGCACAGGCTCCAGACGCACAGGCTCAGTAGTTGTGGCTCACGGGCCTAGTTGCTCCGTGGCATGTGGGATCTTCCCAGACCAGGGCTCGAACCCGTGTCCCCTGCATTGGCAGGCAGATTCTCAACCACTGCGCCACCAGGGAAGCCCAGGGGACACGGGTTTGAGCCCTGGTTCAGGAAGATACCACATGCCGTGGAGCAGCTAAGCCCATGCGCCACAACTACTGAGCCTGCGCTCTACATCCCACGAGCCACAACTACTGAGACCTCGTGCCACAACTACTGAAGCTCGCATGCCTGGATCCCATGCTCCACTACGGGAGAGGCCACAGCAATGAGAGGCCCGCGTACCGCAGCAAAGAGTAGCCCCCCGCTCGCTGCAACTAGGAAGAAGCCCACACGCAGCAATGAAGACCCAACGCAGCCAAAAATAAATAAATAAATTAATTAATTAATTTAAAAAAAGGTAATTTTTTTGCATTCGTGCATGTATGTGGTGTTTCTTTGGATATGCTGGCGTACAGCGTCTTTAATTTCAGTAATGTGTTACTTTACATATTTCATATTTATGACATTTTTAAAATTTTTTATTTACTTACTTGTTTATTTGGTTGCTCCAGGTCTTAGTTGCGGCAGGCGAGCTCCTTAGTTGTGGCTCACGGGCTCTTTAGTTGTGGCATGCGTGTGGGATCTAGTTCTCTGACCAGGGATCGAACCTGGGTCCCCTGCATTGGGAGCTCAGAGTCTTAACTGCTGCGCCAACAGGGAAGTCCCCATATTTATAACATATTGATTGTAGTTGCTAATGAACCCTATTTACTTTACCTTGAATATTTTTCTAGAGCTTTTGGGTTAAAAAAAAATACTTTTCCTGATAAATTGATTCTGTTAAATCCCTTTGTGTTTCAAGAGCTCACAGCTCACATTTTTTGTGTTTTTCCTTTCTTGTACTTCAGAATTTTTACCTGCTGTTGTTCAGTTGCCTTTCTTTAGCCTAAAGTCAGTGTTACAACTTTTCACTCTTTGCATTTTTCATAGTACTTTACTACTTCTGTGATAATAAATTCAAAAGCATTTGTTTCTAGCTCTTTTGCTGTTTTTGACCTTAATTTTATAAATGCTCCTTGGAATTGTTCTCAGAAAGATTATTTTGAGGTGTTCAAGTTCAAAAAAGAGGATAAAAGGATAAAGGGAGTAAAATTATTTCATACCATCTGGATTTCAGGTGCTTGTTTGATTTTTAACAGGTTGAAATGTAATTTAAAAGTACTCTTCTAAAATTGAAACAATATAGAAGTATGGAGTGTACCAAACAAAAGTTCTCCAAACTCCTCATCACCCCCCCATCCCCCCCACCCCCGTCCCTGAAGTAAACACTTAACTTGGCATATGTCTATGCAGAACTTTTTTCTATAAATGAAAAACCATTTTGCTTTAAGGCTTAAGCATGGAAGTCTTCCCTAGTGTGGATTGCATATACTACCTCATAAGTTTTTAATTTCTAGAAAAGAACGTGCTGTTCTGAGTATATTTGCGATAAGTAAACATTGTCTTTCAAAAGTGATTTAAAGTGTGACTTGTACCTGAGTTTAAAAATTATTTTTCCTCCACAACCTTGAAATCCTGTTAAGAGTGAGGCAGTGGTTCATGTTGTTTTGGTTTGGGTTTTTTTGTTTGTTTGTTTGCTTGTTTGTTTTTGATTGACTACAGATAGGGGTATGGTAAATGCACTGACTTTTGAGTTGATCAGCCTGCCTTAGATTTGAGATCTGCCACTCATGATAACTTTGCGTGAGTTACTTCTCTAATCCTTGGTTTCCTCATTTGCAAAATGGGGAGACTACCTATATGGCAGGGTTGTTCAGTTGTAAATAAAATACTGCCAAAACGTACTTACTACACTGCCTGCTGTATGTCCGTGTCATCAGTGATGATGATGATGATGATAAGTAGTATTTGAGTCTTTAAAAAAGGTATCTTTAAGATTATGTTTTATTATACAGCTCTAAAACCACACATGTTTTTAAATTCTAAATCCACACTGGGCCAGAACAGCTGGCTGATAAATAGATTACATCCCAAATATGCATCAGAAAACATCATTAGCCAAATTGAAAAAATAATAGAAAAAGAGGACTCTCTAGGAACAGTGTCCCTCCGCACTGCTCAAGAATGTGTCTTGTTTTTATATGTGGTATCTTAATAGTTGGAATCTTGGTTTTGGCGTGTGACTTTTTTACTAAGTGATATTTTAAGTAATGGGATTATTTTCCTCATGTTCTCAGCCTTGTGTGAATAGCTGTGTAGTGTTTTTAAATCAGCTACCTTTTTTGGAGCTGGCTGGTTTCTGTATGAAAGTGTTACATTTATTCTTAGTATAAATTTTTAGCTATTATCTTTGAAGGTAAGCTTAGTCCATACTTCAATTCCGATGAAAATAATTTCATCATTAATAATGAGAACTCTTGTTTGGTTAGCTTTTTGTGAAATAAATCTTAAATAACAGAGCCTTTCAATTAATGATTCATTCATCAAGTACATGACCGCAAGACTGGAAGCAAATAGTGCATCCATCTGAGTATAGGTTATTTTCCATTGTAAAATCGGGTTTCTTAAGCAGTCAGTGGAGAGCAGGTAGTAGATTCTTAGCAGAGGTGACAAGCTATTATATTGATGACTAGGTATTGTGTTCTGTAAGTTTAACCTTTGATGTGTTTAAGCTTAGTCTGTCACGTTACTATTACTCCTCTTTTTACTGAATTGTTAATACTATCCCTGCTATTTATCCCAACTACAAATTCTTAGTCCTTGATAATTTGTCTTATTTAAGCTCTTTTTTACTAGATGTAAAAAGAGAAATAATTTAGGTTTCATTGTTCGGCTTCCTTTCTGCAAATTCTTAGTTTTTGATATATTTTGATTATCTTATTTTAGGCATTTTTACTAGATGTAAAAAGACATAATTTTGAGTTTTATTGTTGTATCAGTTGTTGAAAAGTTTTGTGGTATGCTTTTCTTTCTCTCTTTAAACATTATGGTTTGAAAAATAAGCCCCAACCTGTTAGGCCAGTGACCAGAGTTCAGCACCCTGGTGGGAATTTACTATCTTTCTTAAGTGTCTGTTGTTGCTAAATCAGAAAATTTTCCAGATTTCCTCCCTTACCATTTATTTTCGCATTCTTTGTATTTTTTATCCTTATTCTAATCCTCTTCATTTTTTTATTCTAGTCTTCTTACCCTCATTCCACTCTTTTCCTCATCCCAAATGCAAGCTTATGTGCCTTTGCTGTTTCTAAATCTTATATTCTGCAAATTTCAGGAACTATAGTTTTGCATTTCATTTGCTACACGTTTATATTTTCTTAGGAGTTCTTTTTTTTCTTCAGACAAACATGTGTTTGATGCAGTGTATGAATTTTGGAGGGAGGGGGCTGGGATTTGGAGGAATAAAAGTTAAAACCTTATTAGAATGTTTTTATCTTATATCCGACTACCTGCAAAAAGGATTTAAGGCAGCATATTTAACCAGTAGTGATTGGGAGCTTAAGTAAAAAAAAAGATAGTTTTATTTAAGAGACTTCTAGAATTATCCAGAATGTTTAATACAAATAGTTACCTGTGAAACAAGGTTATATTAGTAATAATTATACCAGATCAAACTTCCAGGGATTTCCAGAGTGTTTAGTGAAATGTAAAATGATACATTTCTAAAAGTGCTTTTCAAAGATCTGGAATAAAATAGAGTTTACCTCAAGCTCCTCAGTAGTGATTTAACACTTATTCATGTTTCTATCCCAGCACCTAACAGGACAGAGTACTTAGTAAACACCCCATTCTTGTTGAATCAGTGACTGCGTGACTGCTTACTGTGTGCACAGCTGGACAAATGCCATGGGCATATAGAGATCACTTAGTCCTTGCCCCTAAGGCACTTATATTTTAGTAGGTTCATGAAATTAGTAGTTTGTGACCAGCATTTTTTAAAAAAGGTAAAATAGAAAATATCGGAGTACATCACACATAGTAATGGTAAGTACAGTTTCATGAAGATTTTGTTTCAATTACATAAATTTTATGTATAATGGATTGTGACATAAAATGTATTTCTTACTGTGGCTTGTCAGAAACTTTTGGAAGCCACTGTTTTAGGCACACATGATTGCTCCAAACAAACCTTGCTTGAAAGTGAGCAAAGCAGAGTATTTAGATCACGGGGTGTATGGAAGATTATAGACAGACATGAGAGTAAAATAATGGTAATATTGAGCCTTGAATGCCATGCTAAAAAGTACGGTGGTGGGGAAGATAGGGTTTTATTGGGGGAGGCAAGTACTGAAGTTTTTTGAATAGTTAGTATATTCATCTGATTCAAAGTCCCAAAAGTATTACAGAGCATGTAGTAAAAAGTTTCACTTCCACTCCATCCTCCAACCCTGCTCCCCCAGCTAATTCCCCTCTCGACAAACATAATTGGGGGTATCATTCCAGAAATGGTTCATGTGTGTAAAAACAACTGTGTGGAGGTTTTTTAAATTAATTTTCTTTTTTTTTTTTTACATAAATGATAGTAGACCATGCACCACACCATTCAGTCCTTTGTATTTTTTTATACCACTTATGGGATTTCTCCATAATGGTACCTGAAGAGCTTGATGGAAAAGTTCTTAAGGAATGGAAATTACTAAATCTGGTCTATATGTTAAGCAGTCAAGGCTAAATTAGAGAAGCAGGATGTTCTCTTCCATCTTGACCTTCAAAACTCACCTTAGATCCTCCTGCCTTTTCCTTTCCTTCTGTTGTTGCTTCTCATATCTTAAACCACTCTCCAACTAAACACAGGTGAAGCTGTATGCATATGAAGACCAGCTTAATTCTCTTATTTCTCACTATTCCCATAAGTTCTTTATCTATTTCCCCCTGGGTCTTTGGGACTCCACCTCTTTACTTGTGCTCTGGAAGCCTTTCCTGACTTACCTCTGCCCTAAAGATTGGGTTAGGGACCTCACCTCTATCTTATCTCCATCATAGCACCCAACACAGTGTATTGTAATTATATGTTTTCTGACCAGTTTTCTCCTTACGCTGTAAGCCCCTTCTGTGTGCAGGACACATTGCTAGTTATAGGTACATTAGTTTTTTGAATATTTACTATATTCACCTGGTTCAAAGCCCAAAAAGTATTAAAGAACATATAGGTACATGAGCACATGGTCTCTTTCTGTCATTAAAGAGAGTTGGGGGACAGGTTATACACATTAAGAGATACAGTATTGACTCAGGGACAAGTCAGTGTCGTATGATTGGTGATAGTGCCAAATGAGTCACTGGTAGCCAAGGCAATTAAGGAAAGCTTATTGGAAGAAGTGGAACCTAGCTGAGTAGTAAGGGAATATGGTATCTTGTGTAAGAAGATAAATAGATGTGATGAGAACTAATATATGGAAGAAAGAGTAACAGAGCAGAAGGGAATGGTGAAGGAGGACTCGGAAAAGTACTGCAGGTGGGAAATGTGGAGAAGGTGAAATACAAAGAATCTAAGCAGGAAAACGAGAAATGCTGAGAAAATTAGTCACTCAAAAAGAACACCAAGATACAATGAGAAGACTACTAAAGGAGGAAGGGAGAGAGTCCATAGAGGACTAACGTGAACCAGTCAGGCACATGAAATAAACATAAACACACCCTTAGGCATTTGTGGCCTGACCCAAGGCCCCATGGAAAGTGGTGGCACTTAGCCTTCTTATTCCTCCTTAGCTGCTATATCTAAGTGGTCTGTTGTTTCCTGGTAAGGTGTAGTGCCTTTCCTCCTTTGGTATAAGTGGTTTCCTTTAGGCTTTCTTTTCATTTGCTAGTTTATTTGCTGGACCTGCATGCTGGGAATATGACTTCCAACTACATATTTATAAAATTCCACTCCAACCAACAGGACTTGGATGGTCCCTTAGAGTCAATTATAATGGAATTTTTGCCTTCTGTTGTGGTGAGAAAAAAATCCTGGTGTTATACTTAAGTCATTACTAGTTGGAATTGTAGATTATATCAGAGTTCATCCAAAGAGTTTTACCATGCCTGTTGTATTAAATTTGAAAGTCTTTTCATGCACATAAGAAGAAACTCACTGAAATCTCAAGTTTGTCCTTTTGGGATCTGAGTATAAAAGACCAATTCAACTATTAGAATGAAGTAAAAATTCAGTATTTCTTTAGTAATTAACGTTTATTCCATTGTGCAAATTTTAAAACCTCTATTTATTTAAATATTCTTAAGCTGCAATGTTGGAGAAAAATCCTTGTGTATAATTATATCATACTCATTATAATACTGCTAGCAATAAATTCTGCATTGCTCTGTTCAGGAAAACCAAAGAAAGTATAAATAAATTTTATTTCAGTGGTGGTTGGACCACCCAACCCATCTAATAAACAATTGGTGAAATTATTTTCAAACTCAAAATGGAATTCTGCTTATGAAAACAATTAACATTTTTAAGAACAAGACAATTTATATGTAGCAGTTGTTACAAATTGGTCTTCACAAGGTGAGAATTTGGCTTGATTCCCTCCATCCTTAACCTGTACTGCCACAATAAATGTATTAATTTGTGTGGGGGGGGTTGGTATAGTACACTGGTTATGAAAAAAGTTCACTACCCATGTTGATATTTTGCTATTTTACCTTGTGTTTTAAATGGACGAATAATCCTTTTTAATAAGCCGACATGGTAGAAATAACAAATAATAGGAATTTGATGTAAATAATCAAGAAATCCCCCCTCCCCGCCCCATTCACTCCGTAAGAAAGTATGTGTTTAATTTTGCAGGCTGTGGAAAATCTCTGTTCTTACAAGATTTCTGCAAACTTGTACAAACAGCTGAGACAGATTTGTGAAGATCACATCAAAGCACAAATTCATCAGTTCAGAGAATATCCTTTTAAAAACAAAAAACCTTGTATTTTCATCTATCCCTACCTCTCTGTCCCTCACTTTTAAACCCAGCTTAAAATGGAATGCCTGTGTTTTGTAGATTTATTTTTTGTTCATCTTGCCTCTAGAGTAAGAAGATGCAAAATTTGACTTTTTATCTCTAATTAGGGTCCAAATCTACATTGTACTATTTTGTTTTAAAGATTTATTTATTGATTGATTGATTGATTGATTGCTATGTTGGGTCTTCGTTTCTGTGCGAGGGCTTTCTCTAGTTGTGGCAAGCGGGGGCCACTCTTCATCGCGGTGCGCGGGCCTCTCACTATCGCGGCCTCTCTTGTTGCGGAGCACAGGCTCCAGACGCGCAGGCTCAGTAGTTGTGGCTCACGGGCCTAGTTGCTCCGCGGCATGTGGGATCCTCCCAGACCAGGGCTCGAACCTGCGTCCCCTGCATTAGCAGGCAGATTCTCAACCACTGCACCACCAGGGAAGCCCTACATTGTACTATTAATGTAAATAAATAAAATGTGTTTATGTCTTTACTCTTTTTGAGGAAAGATAATTGGGAAATAATAAACTGAAAACACAGTGCTCAGTTATGTCTAAGACTTGTTTTTTGTTGTTTTGGCCTAGTGGCTTTCAGGATCTTAGTTTCCCGACGGGGGATTGAACCTGTGCCCCCTGCAGTGGAAGTGCAGAGTCTTAACCACTGGACCTCCAGGGAAGTCCCCTAAGACTTGTTTTTTTTGTTTGTTTGTTTGTTTCGTTTTTTTTAAAGACAGTTTGTTTGGGTTTTTTTTTTTTTTGCTGCTTTGGGTCTTCGTTGCTGCGTGCAGGCTTTCTCTAGTTGTGGCAAGCGGGGGCTACTCTTCATTGCGGTGCTCGGGCTTCTCATTGTGGTGGCTTCTCTTGTTGCGGAGCATGGACTCTAGGCACACGGGCTTCAGTAGTTGTGGCACGCAGGCTTCAGTAGTTGTGGCATGCGGGCTCTAGAGCGCAGGCTCAGTAGTTGTGGTGCACGGGCTTAGTTGCTCCACGGCATGTGGGATCTTCCCGGATCAGGGATCGAACCCGTGTACCCTACATTGGCAGGTGGATTCTTAACCACTATGCCACCAGGGAAGTCCCACTAAGACTTGTTTTTAGAGGTATTTTTTTTTTAGTGGGATCTAACATGTTTTTACAGTTTAAGAAGTAGCATTTTGTTTCATAATTAAGTGCTGTTTAGTTTCATTTAGTACGTAGGGCATTCCGTATTTAAGGCAAATGTGCTCTTACGTTGCATATATTACTTGTACTAAGCACTTTTAAAATATCCTTAACGTATATCTCATGGATTCATTGGATAGTGTTCTTTTTCTAAAGAAGATCGATAGATGTTGGCAAAACCATTGCAGACAAATGGTAAGATGGAAAAAGCATTACATTTCAGCTAAATATTGTAGTTAAAATAAGTTTCTTCAAATACAGGAATGCTAGTTTTAAAAGCTTTGCAATGGGGGGACTGAAACTAATTTTGGTTGAGTTTTCTATTTTAAAACTGCAAGTTACAGGTAAACCAGTATTTTAGAATGACTTGCACCTTATGATCATTTTTATTTTTGTAACACTTAAGCAAAAAGTATTTATCTCATTAAAAAAGTTACATTTTGCCTGTCAGTTTTGATGGCTATCCCACTCGCTATTTGGTTACTTGTGAAGGTGCCTGATGGTTCTGCATTTTAGCTTATTCGGATCACAACCTTTTCCTTTTTCCCTAATCTGGTATTATTTTAAACCTTATATTCTGCAAATTAAAAATCTTAAAATCCATCCCACCCACCCAAAATCCCACGTATACAGTTTAAGGCAGTTTCACCCTGAGGACTGTTGCTGAGGAAAAATCGTATGCCCCTTGATTCTGTTTTTATTTTTAGTTGCTTCTCAGATTGCAAAGAAGTCATAGACCATTTTAAGTGTCTTCTTTTTTTTCTGGAAACTGCAGCAAGAATTAAGGTTTATTAATAGTTTAATAAAAATGGTGTGGGCATATTCTCAGGTAGATGTGTTTATCTGTATGTTTGATCCTAGTAGTCTAGTATATATACAAGTAAACCCTGCAATCTTATTTTATAAAATATTTAAGCTTCACAAAATATAAAAAATTGTTTGATTTCTTTTTTTCATTGGCAGATCATGATCAGGAGCATTTTTTTGTTTCTGGATAGGACTTACGTTCTTCAAAATTCAATGCTACCCTCCATTTGGTAAGGATACCAGAAAAAAATTATGAAAAGATTTGTAACAAATCATAGTCAAATCTTAATTACACTAATAGAGAGTGATACTGTGAATATTCTCCTAAAAACTCATATTTGGCTTCTAGACTTCTGTTTATAGCAGTGTTACCTTGTTAATTATGTTTTGCCTATGCTAATATTGGAGATAGCTAACATTCCCTGGGCATATAATAACTTATGAAGAAGTTTCTTTGTCAGCCAAGGGGACTAAAGTTTGCTCTGGATTGTCTGAGTGTGCATCATTTTGTTGCTGATCAAGAGTTCACTCATTATCTTTTAACATTATTGTGGAAAATTCCATGTATACACAAAAACAGAAGAGTATAATGAGCTCTTCCCCCCACCATGTGCCTAGCATCTACCTACAGCAATTATCAGAGTTTACTGATTTTTGAGTACTGAAACCAGATGACAAATGAGCAGTTAAGCCTTCATTACCAGTACAGTGAAGACCATTTTATAGCTTTGAACTAATTTTGTCTCTTGATTTGACCAAGGGAGAAATCTACCAAAGAAAATAATACAATAAAACTTAGTTATGGAGGAAGATGGGAATTTAGCTTCAGTTTTCATTAAAGACAAAATGAGTTTCCTGTATGCTTTAATCTAATAATGTTATTTAAAATTAAATGTGTGGATTTTATACTTTTACAATTGCTGCTTCAAAGCCTAGAACCCTAATTAACATGTGGTGAGAAGTTAAGCAAGCCTCTCCAGAAGTGGTGTTGTCGTCAATTAATTTAGATTATATATATTTTTTATTTTAGGGATATGGGACTGGAGTTATTTAGGGCTCATATTATAAGTGATCAGAAAGTCCAGAATAAGACAATTGATGGCATTCTTCTTTTGATTGAGAGGGAAAGGAATGGTGAAGCAATTGATAGAAGTTTACTCCGAAGCCTTTTAAGCATGCTCTCTGATTTGCAAGTAAGTCAACTACTTCACTTACTACAGAGCTGATTGCTATCCCTAATTTGATGTTTAAAAAGTAAGCTCAGGGAATTCCCTGGCGGTCCAGTGGTTAGGACTCCGCGCTCTCACTGCTGAGGACCCAGGTTCGATCCCTAGTTGGGGAACTAAGATCCCAGAAGCCGCGAGGCATGACCAAAAAAATAAAAACCAAACTCATAGTGCTGTTCCCATTAAGGGCATTCAATAAACATTTACTGGATAACTGAACTCCTTTATTTTGTTACCCCTTCCCAGATTTATCAGGATTCTTTTGAACAACGATTTTTGGAAGAAACTAACCGACTCTACGCAGCCGAAGGCCAAAAATTAATGCAGGAAAGAGAGGTATTTAAAAATCATGATTAATAAATCCACTGTGTCTCACAATAGACCCTACTTTATTGAACATAAGCTGCCCTTTGCATTTATCTTCCCAACATTATGCTGCTTTTCTCTCACTTAGGTGCTCCTTTCTTTTCTCTCTTCTTAAAGGCCAGAATTCTGGATCGTAAACTCTACCTATAATTTTACATATGATTCAACCCTGTCACATTTGACAGGGCTGCTCCCAGGATCTTTTGGACTTGACATTTTCTGAATGATTTATGGGGAGGAAAACAATAATATAAAAAACTATCTTTGTAGGTTCCTGAATATCTTCATCATGTTAACAAACGTCTAGAAGAAGAAGCAGACAGACTTATTACTTACTTAGATCAGACCACCCAGTAAGTATTACATGCTCAGCCTAATAGCCTTAACCTGTGTTGTTGAGTCACTTAAGGCACTTTGGGCATCCCCAAACATGTTGTTAGTAACTATTTTCAGGTGTCTTGAGTCTTTAACAATTGTTTTCATAATGCAACCTTCGAGTTGTTATTTTCCCTACTTAATTAGATTTAATCAAGGATTTGATAATTGGTTGTCTATGTTTAGGATGTAATTAAAAAATAGTATTACAAGCTGATGTGATCTTTGAAATCTTCAGGCCGATTAAAATTCAGTGGGTGTTCATAGGAGAAAGTATTTCTGTGCTTTCCTAAATATTACCAGCCAAGGAGTTCCTGTAAGCAGCACAGATAAATTCTTTACTTTCCTAGTGAAAGCAGAGAAATTTGGGCAAAGCCAGCCATAGCAAGACCCTTAAAATATTTATTTCGTGATGTAACAAAATTCTGAAATATGCAATGTTTTCCTTCTAGGCATAAAGTAGAGTAACTCTGAGCACAATAAATTTATACATAGGAATAGGAATATTGAAATTAACATATAATGAGCTATTTGACTTTCCCCCCCCCCAGGAGAGACTATAAATTTTCAGCAAAGTCAAAGTCAATAATTCTAAACTTTTTTTTTTCCTTGTAGAAAGTCATTAATTGCTACTGTGGAAAAACAACTTCTAGGTGAACACTTAACAGCGATTCTTCAGAAAGGTATTTGGTAATTTACAAATAAGAGATTACTTTTAAAATGGTAGCAGCAAACAAGTAGAAAAATTTTTAAAGATTGCCCTTTTAAAAGTTTGGTAGCGTGTGGCTGCATTTCTGAGGAGGGACACAACCCCTTTTCCCTATTCATCACAGTAAACTTTCAGGAGGTGCCTGTTTCCTTAACTTAAAGGTACAGGGAGTGAGATGAGAGGAGACTACCAACTCCAGTAAAGAAACAGTGGGAATTGGGGGATTCTTGATTTAATTTTTAAGACTGCAGTAATAAGGAAATGCGTTCCTTTTTGCACTAAAATGTTTTTGTTTCTAGCATATAAAACCAAGCATTTCTATTAATCCTAAGTGATGTATGAGTATACCCTGAATTTTACTTTGACAATGCTACAAATAGGCAAAAAAGTCTTACCTTTCTCTCCAGCCATCTTTTCTTTTGTTTAAGGTATTTTAGTACATTAATGCAGTTACACTTTTATTTCATTCTGAAAGTCAAATACTTTAGAACTTCATTTAAACTTGGCCTATTGATGCATGGTTTTTGATATACCACAGGCCATATCCAATACTCTGAAATATATATATGTGTATACTAATGCAAATATGTGGCTATTGCACATATGAGGTATTTATAATGTGTATTTATGTAAACCAATTTTTATAAGTTGGTTTATACATCTCATCTACTATGCTAAATGGTACAAACCATTACACAATTTTTGTTTTTATATAAAGTAAAGTTCCCTATAGTTAGTTTTCACTTGGAAAGGTGATTGTTTCTTTGAGTTTAATTCAAAGCACATCTTTATATTAAAATCACAGGCTAGTCATAATTCAGACCAGTATCACAATAACTTATTTTTCATTAAAATATCTGACATTTTTGTTCACTTTTTTAATACCAAATGTTTCAAAATTCAGGTTTGAATAACCTCCTTGATGAAAACCGAATTCAAGATTTATCTCTCCTGTATCAGCTCTTCAGTAGAGTTCGAGGTGGCGTGCAGGTTCTCTTGCAGCAATGGATTGAATACATTAAGGTATTAACATTAACCTGTTTTTTTTTCTCTCTCATGGCTTATAATCTATACATCTAGAGTACATATCAGCAAGAATTTCTTATTTGTTAGATCCTTTTTTTTTTTTTTAAGTAATGGGCATTTTGAGAACAGTCAACCTGAGAATGATAGCTGTGTGGCAAATTAGCAATAAAACAGTTCTCTTCTTGATGTCTGATGTGATTTCTAGCTCCAATAATTATAGCAGTGAATGTGGAAGAAGGAAGAGGGCTTTTTTTGGATCCAAATTTCTTTGCTTTCTTTGATCTTACACTGAAGGCAGATTGCTGTTTTTTAAAAATTCAACCCGACTTCTTTAAAAGTAGGAAAAAGACCCTAGAGACTTCTACAATAATGCCCCATTATGATATTATATAGCCAGTGGCCATTACTTATTTTATGACTATAGATGAATGGTATCAGTCTGGATGTTTTATAACTTTATTTTTTTATTGTCTTGACTTCAAAGCCAGCTTTATTTTATTTTAATTTTTTGAGATTTTAAAGTATGTGTATCTATTTAAAATATGATTTGGGGGATTGTTTTCATTGCAGATAATTAAATTCTAATAAAAAGTCATTTTTGTTTCTTTAGGCATTTGGTAGCACTATTGTAATTAATCCTGAAAAGGATAAAACCATGGTTCAAGAATTGCTGGATTTTAAAGATAAGGTTGACCATATAATTGATATCTGTTTCCTGAAGAATGAAAAATTTATCAACGCCATGAAAGAAGCATTTGAAACATTCATTAACAAAAGACCAAACAAACCTGCTGAACTTATAGGTATTTCTCCAGTCCCTTTTCCCGGTTCTTTAATGTTCTTCTTTTACTCATAAAATTCCAGTTAACCTGAAATTTTGACAAGGTTTTGTATATTAACACCTAATTTATTTGGAGTTGCATGCTTGGTGGTTTCTAAGAAGCTGGATGCAAGGAATAAGTCCTTCATGCTAAAGAATATCTCAAAACCCACATGTCAAACATGGTCTTTCTTTGTAAGACCCTATTTACTTTTATTTATAAAAAGCTTGATAGCTGTTTTACAAACCTCCTGCAATTTAGAGGTGAGGCAGGGTGCCATTTCTTGAGGCCCACACATAGGGCTACAGGAAAGGATAGCACAAAATTACAGTTGCCAGTGAGAAAGGTAGAATGTCCAGGATGAAAATAAACCTAATAATCTGGGCTCATTTAGAGTAAAAGGTGTGGTATACTTCAGTTCTCAGTTTCTCCCACCTGGGTACCCCTTAATGTCGAGGAGGAGGTAGCTGAGAAGGTCCTTCGCCAAAAGGATGAAATTTTTTCTTTTTTTTAATTTTTGGCTGCGTTGGGTCTTCGTTGCTGCGCGCGGGCTTTCTCTAGTTGTGGCGAGCGGGGGTTACTCTTCATTGCGGTGCGTGGGCTTCTCATTGCGGTGGCTTCTCTTGTTGCGGAGCATGGGCTCTAGGCGCGCGGGCTTCAGTAGTTGTGGCACGTCAGCTCAGTAGTTGTGGCACACGGGCTTAGTGGCTCCGCGGCGTGTGGGATCTTCCCAGACCAGGGATCGAACCCGTGTCCCCTGCATTGGCAGGTGGATTCTTAACCACTGCGCCACCAGGGAAGTCCCAAAAGGATGAAATTTTGTTGGTTTACTACTTAACCCTTAAAATTTTTGCAAAATTTGCCTCCTACTCTGTAATGTATCTGGTTTGTTTTAATAGAAAAGGGTTTAAGATTGCCTACCATCAGTGTAAAGTGAATACTCCAGAAGATGTGCCGTGTCTTTCAATGGCTTTGATGACCCCAGCACAGGGCTGTATACACCCCCCACCCCCGGGGTACCCATATCCCGCATATCCCATTTTAGTAAGCATCAGTATGGTAGAAAGTATGTTAGATGTAGAGCCAGAAGACTTGGGTTTGAGTTGAGGCTCTTGTATTTTTTAGCTCTGTGACATTGAACAAGTCACTTGATCTCCCTGACTTTGGAGACTGTTTTAAAAATGCATGTATAGGGCTTCCCTGGTGGCGCAGTGGTTGAGAATCTGCCTGCCAATGCAGGGGACACGGGTTCGAGGCCCGGTCTGGGAAGATCCCACATGCTGCGGAGCAACCAAGCCCGTGAGCCACAACTACTGAGCCTGCGCGTCTGGAGCCTGTGCTCCGCAACAAGAGAGGCCGCGACAGTGAGAGGCCCGCGCACCGCGATGAAGAGTGGCCCCCACTCGCCGCAACTAGAGAAAGCCCTCGCACAGAAACGAAGACCCAACACAGCCATAAATAAATAAATAAATAAATAAATAAATAAATAAATAAAGTAACCTATTAAAAAAAAAATGCATGTATACATGTGAAACATTGAAAAAGTCAGTATATCATACTCCTATTTGGTATTTATAGTGACCAGTACCTCATGGATACCCATGATCACTAAACAACAAACTTTCCCCCCATTTTAGCTAAGTATGTAGATTCAAAGCTTCGCGCAGGCAACAAAGAAGCTACAGATGAAGAACTTGAGAAAATGTTGGATAAGATTATGATTATATTTAGATTTATCTATGGTATGTATTTTTGTTTTAATATTTTTCTTTTAAAACAAAGCACTCAACAGAGAAACTAGCAAGTATAACCAGCCTAGAAGGTATATTTATTTGGGGGTTAGCTATTTAAAATTCTGTTACATTCCTTGCATTTAATTTATTGGGGTACTTGAGGAATGTTACTTAATTGCCTTGTGCTTTGACTTTTCCACTATTAAGAGCCTTGAATTTTGCTACTTATTTTAATCTCTAGAGTATTGATGCTAAAGCTACTAGTTGACTAAAGCTTTTCTAAAGAAAAGTTAATTCAGTCTTAATTCTTTACAGCAAAGAACTTTTGAAAGGTTTGGCACAAAAATCTACCTCTAATGTTTCTTGCATTTAGCAAACTTGGATAAAATCTATAAATTTAAATAACTTGGAGTAATGGTGCGATTTATTAAGCACTTTGAGTCAATTTTGTCAAAACCTTATATTGGAGTATTATGAGAGTTGTGTTTTATTATTTAACATAGGCAAGGATGTTTTTGAGGCCTTCTATAAGAAAGATTTAGCCAAGCGCCTGTTAGTTGGGAAGAGTGCATCTGTGGATGCTGAAAAATCAATGCTGTCCAAACTTAAACATGGTATGTTTGTCATTCTTTCTGTTCCTTTTCTTCTTTGATTTCTGAGAGAAAATGTTAGCTTAATTTTTACTCTTTCAGTCAGTTGCCTCTTTTGTCAATCATTGTATGTTCGTATGATAAAAACGTAAATTGAGTAAGCTCATTAGGTTTCCAACCTATTTACATATCCAGAGCTGTTGTGATTTTTTTTAAAATAAAGCATTATTCTTTTATTATTTGTATAAAAGTTTCCCATTTATCTTATGCCTAAATAGTAGATAAGGTTACTACAGGATTAAAGATTTGACTCTGAATTAGTGGGGCATACACTTTGGGGTAAGGATTTTTTTTGTTCTTATGAATAGTTACAGATCATATTTCATGCTAAAGTAAGTTTTATATTTCATGTTTTCAATTCTAAATTCTGTGTTTTTACCACTTTAAAATACTGTAAATGTACAAACATCTTTAATAGAATGTGGAGCTGCTTTCACCAGTAAACTTGAAGGAATGTTTAAAGACATGGAACTTTCTAAAGACATCATGATTCAGTTCAAACAGGTAAAAGTGAGTTAAACTCTTACTTAATTCCTCCAACTTAAATGTATTTAGTTATCTCCTTACTTTGGTTTGTACTGAAGAGGATAAATAGAAACATGTATTTGTTATAAATACTTCATAGCAACTTAGATGATAGTCACAGTAGAGGAAAAAAATCACAAATGAAATGTAAGTATATTTGACCTACTTCAAAATTTATTCTCAGTATACACCCAAGATAACACAAAAATAGAAATAAAATGTATTGAACAGAAATAAGGACAAGAAAAGCTGTAGCTAGTGAGAACAGGGCTTCTAGCATCTAATCACTGTTGGTGAGTTGCATGTTCAAAGCTGGTGGTGGGGAGGGAGGAGAAGTGATAGAGTGGTTGTATAAGGCCTTTAGGGACATTGGGAATGAAAAGCTAGATCCATAGTTTTGCAGGTGTTGGTAGAAGCTGGTTTTGAAATATTTGAGATTATAGGTAATAGTGATAGCAAAGTAGATTTTCCTCTCCTGGGGTTTTAATAATGACTTCTTTACCACTATATTGCTACGGTGGGAAATGAGAGTGGAAGACTCAAGAGAAAGATCAGGGTCAGTAGGATCATGGGTCCTGTAGTAGCTACAGAATAGGGTTTATTTGCTTTGCCCTTTCCCCTTCTTCCTTCCCCATTTCAGGTCACCCCCTGCAAACAGGCAGTGGAGCAAGTGAAAAACCGGAGACTTGGGCTGGCTGGTGGGGTGAGGAATGGGGGTTGCTGCCAGGTTTTCCAAGCCACATAGGGGTCTCCAGAGATGGGGACTGCAGGTGGTATGGGGAAAAGAATGGAGAAGAAATCCTTTAACAGCCCGGTCGTATGTGAGAAATTATTTATTTAAGTCGTTAATGCCTCTAACAGAGTCATGTGATCTTTGTGTGCCATTGTAGCAAAATGTTACACAGTGTACTTTTCTAGTGCACTTAATATAGGCTTCATTTATAGTCCTTTTAATAGTTGCCTTTTATTTTAAAGATCGTCAGTATTCACATGTAGTTTTGTAATGGGGAACTTCTTAAATGGGTCATTATTATGGCATGAAATGTATGCACTTTTATTTTTTAAGATCTCAGTGTGTGTTGTTCTTATTGTAGTATATGCAGAACCAGAATGTACCTGGGAATATTGAATTAACTGTGAATATCCTGACGATGGGTTATTGGCCAACATATGTGCCTATGGAAGTTCATTTACCACCAGAGGTAAGAGTTGCTGTTTAGGACTTGAGTTATAAGTGTAGAAATACATGACATTTCTATTTTGCTTATCATTGAAAAATATGTACTTTTTTAAAAGTTTGTTGTCAGTAAGCACACCACCACCAAATGTCAACTGTTTTTAATACTTTATTCTTTTATTTATATTACTCTTGTACTTATATCATTAGAGCATAGCTAAAGATGCCAAGTTTCTGAGTTCAGGGCCAATTTCCTTGACTCTTCCTTCAGTTCCCCAGATTGTACCCATCACTCTGCCCGGCTCTCAAAAATTCTTGCCCGTATATCACCTGGGGGTTGGACTGCTGAGTGATAGATGCTTGAGTAAATCCATCCTAACTCCTGGGGAAATGTCTTAACCCAGGACTGAAGCTTAGAAAAGGGTTAAGGCTAGAGAGATAGATACTGAGAGTCCTCCATGGAGATAATCATGGAAGCCCAAGGAGCAGATCTCCCTCATTAAGAGGGAGAATGTGGAAACAGGAAGAACAGGCCTAAGGCAGAACTTTGAAAAAGGATCACATTTGGTAGGTGGTAGGAAGAGGTACCTGTGAAGGAATCCAATGAAGAAGCAATAGTGAGATAAAGGAACCAGCATGTTGCAGAGACACCGAAGACATTGGAGATGAATGTTTCAAAAGAGGGGATGATAAAATGTTGCAGACAGATCAGAGAGTGTAAAGACTGATTAATGCCATTAGATTTGGTGGTTATTACCTTACATCAAAGTGATCAGTGGACTTGCTCTGTATAGTCTTTAAAACTTCCAGAAATTTTTACATATGAGGTAAATATAAAAAGTGGTGAACGTGATATTGGATACAGAGCTTAAATAAAGCTTTGTTTTATTTATTGTAGATGGTAAAACTTCAGGAGATTTTCAAGACCTTTTATCTAGGCAAACATAGTGGCAGGAAACTTCAGTGGCAGTCAACCCTAGGACACTGTGTGCTAAAGGCAGAATTTAAAGAGGTAAGTGGATGTTCCCCAAACTTAGTTTTCACCTTCATCTTTGATATTGAGGTCATCCCTCTTAATTTGAAGGTTTAAGGTGTTTTACAAATTTGTCCTAAATATCTGCATGAGATAGTGATAGCTTGTCACAGCCCTGTGTATATTATAAGAATGTGGTCTTTTCCACAGTTGATTGGGCCCTGCTGCAAAACCAAAACCAATAACCCTTTTCTCCCACACCCTTTCCCCACCTGTGGATGCAAAATTCACGCTGCCACTTCTTGACAGGAAACTTCTTTTCTTGTTGCTGGGAGCTAGAGAATAGAGTGGGTGTTAAGGGGAACAGTTCTCATATCTAATTTCAAAAAATCCTACAGCTTTTCATGACTAATCTGAATCAGACAAGTTGAAAATGCATTGAAATAGTGATTTCTTGTTGCTCATGATAAATGTCTGTAATGACACATAAAACCGAGTTATTAATTTTCATTACTTTGTTGTTTTAATTATAAGGCTTAAAAAAAGACCTGTAGAAAGGTCACCCAATCCTTCCTCCTATTTTAGGTAGGATCACACCTAAACCCTACACTGAACATACCGGCTTTTCTGGATAATGTTAATCCGAGTTTCTAAATCCACTAATTGAAAAATGCTTTTCCAGTAAGAGATTAGTTATTTGATTAATTTTCATGCATTTTTTTAAAAAAATGATGGCTAAACACTGTTGTTTCTCCAACAGGGTAAAAAGGAACTCCAGGTCTCTCTTTTTCAAACACTGGTGCTGCTAATGTTTAATGAGGGAGAGGAGTTCAGTTTAGAAGAGATCAAGCAGGCTACCGGAATAGGTATGTGTTGAATCGTTTGATTAGCATGCATTATTCGGTGTCCACTATGTGCACTCCACTTGGTTAAGAGCTCTGGGGGACTATAAAGGGATAATCCCCCTCCTCAGCACTTATAACCATGGGGAAAGGGAGAAATGACACTTAATTTCACGACCAATAAATACCAATCTGTGATGCTGACAGAGTGTGTTAGGAGTTCAGTGAAGCAAGAGATAACTGTGGACTGGCACAACTGGGAAAGCCTTCATGAAGGAGGTAGGACTTGAGCTGGGCCTTCAGATTTAAGTTAGGGAGAAGGCATATGTTGCAAGAGGAAATACCGTGAGAAAAGGCGTGGAGGAAGGAATGAGCACAGTGTGGGCAGGAGTCATAAAAAGTTTAACTGCAGCATAGAGTAGTGAGATACAAAGTTAGATAGGTAAGATATGGAGAGCCTTACAAATCTAGCAAGTGAAACATACATTGTAGGATCTCAAGTGTGTGACATATTGGAAGTGACTTACTTGGGCAGCTTGCCTATAATCAATAGATAGTAGGGCAGCTTGAAGGATGAAGAGATTCCAGTCCAGAAGCTAATGGGATAATTCAGGCGTAAAGTGATAACGAGCTTAGACTAGAATGAGGCCAATGAGAAGAGAGACGAAGCATCTCTAAGGAAGCAACTACTAGATATGTGGAGGATGAAGGAGAGGAAAGAGTTAAAAGATGATTCCAGGGTTTCTCACCAGAGGAGGTTGGTAGCTTCATAACTAACAATTGGAAAGAAGACAGTTTTATGGGGAAGATGATGAATAAAATGTTGGACATACTGAAATTGATGATAGTAAAAGAGCCAGCTGGAGGTATCCTTTAAATGTAGGACTGGGGAAAATGAGATGTCATTTCTGAAGATGTGGTGGTTATCCACTTGGAATGATAATTGAAGCCTTTAGAGGATGACCAGGAAAAAAGCCATTGGATAGGACAAAGAGGAAGTTGTTCATGATCTTGGGGAAAAAAGGAAACAGTTTTAATAGATGGGTGGGGTAGAAGCTAGATTGAGGTTGAATGTAGCTGTGCGTGTTGATGAGTTAGTAACAAGTAACAAATAACTAAGCCACTCTTTCTTCTTCAGAGGATGGAGAGTTAAGAAGAACACTGCAGTCATTGGCTTGTGGCAAAGCTAGAGTTCTGGCGAAAAATCCAAAGGGTAAAGATATCGAAGATGGTGACAAGTTCATTTGTAATGATGATTTCAAGCACAAACTTTTCAGGATAAAGATCAATCAAATTCAGATGAAAGAAACGGTATTTCTTTTGCATTCTCCTCATTCTAATGTACTGGAATTATATTTGTTCATAATAAAGATTTATAAAGAAGATTTTAGCCTAGAATACTACCACTAACATTAACATTATCTATGCCTATATCTAGCTCAGTGTATTTCACTATTTGATTTTGTAGGTTTTGAGGGGGCGGGGGTGTACACAATTGGGCCTGATAGTTTTATATCCTGCTTTTTGTGTGTTTAACATAAGACTTTAGAATTTTTTTAAATTTATTTATTTTAGGCTGCGTTGGGTCTTCGTTGCTGCGCGCGAGCATTTTCTAGTTGTGGCGAGTGGGGGCTACTCTTCATTGCAGCGCGCAGGCTTCTCATTGCGGTGGCTTCTCTTGTTGCGGAGCACGGGCTCTAGGTGCGCGAGCTTCAGTAGTTGTAGCACGCGGGCTCAGTAGTTGTGGTGCATGGGCTTAGTTCCTCCACGGCATGTGGGATCTTCCCGGACCAGGGCTCGAACCTGTGTCCCCTGCATTGGCAGGCAGATTCTTAACCACTGTGCTACCAGGGAAGCCCCAAGTCTTTAGAATTTTTCCATGCCATTAAGCATCTTTATAAAATGGCAGATGGCCACACAATATTCTTTTACACAGCTATAATAATTTATTCAGCCAATGTCCATTGTTGGGCACTTAAATTCATAGCTTCTTAGTATTGTAAATAAAACAGCAAGATACATCTCTGTACCTAAATATTAATCTCTGATCCTTTCCTTACAAATTTATCATGGAAGTAGATTTTTTGGGTTAAAGAGTGTGAACATTTTAAGAGTCTTAATACATTATGCCATTTTGTGTTCTAGAAAGATTGGACCAATTTACACTGTCTAATGTGAGTGCCTGTCTTACTGTGCCCTTGCCAGCACTAAAGATTATATTTTCTTTTTTTAATCTTTGCCAGCTTGCTTGGTGAAAAATTGGAAGGTTTAGTTAGTGTTTCTTTGATCAACAGTGAATATTTTGTTTGTTTTTACCATTTGAATTTGTAAGAGACTTTTATTAAGGAAACCAACAACTGCAGCATTTCCTGAAACCAGTTGGTTTCAATTCCAACAAGGTTTAATGCAGTACTTGAGAAAAAGTTTTATAATAGGGATAGAAGTCAAGGTCGCAAACAGGTTCCTGTCTCGTTAACATTCACATCAAAGGCGTGATATTCCCTTAGATTACTGTGTTATTTTAAAACGTGTGCTGTATCAGAAAGAAACTAACTGCAAAAAGCCCAAACTAGGGACTTCCCAGGCAATCCATTGGTTAAGACTCCGTGCTTCCACCGCAGAGGGCACAGGTTTGATGGGGGGAATAAAGATCCCGCATGCCGAGTGATGAGGCAAAAAAAAAAAAACCCAAACTACTCTTTTAATTTAGGTGCTAAAGAGGAACATTCTTCCTTTAGCATTAGAATTGGTTAACTGACTTTTTTTAACTGTGCGTTTCTGATTTATATATTACAAAATAAAAATTAATGAAAAAAAATTTGGGACTTCCCTGGTGGCACAGTGGTTAAGAATCCGCCTGCCAATGCAGGGGACACGGGTTCGATCCCTGGTCCGGGAAGATCCCACATGCCGCGGAGCAACGAAGCCCGTGCACCACAACTACTGAGCCTGTGCTCTAGAGCCCGCGAGCCGCAACTACTGAAGCCTGCGCTCCTGGAGCCCATGCTCCACAACAAGAGAAGCCACCACAATGAGAAGCCCACACACCACAACGAAGAGCAGCGCCCACTCGCCACAACTACAGAAAGCCTGCGCAGCAACGAAAACCCAAGGCAGCCAAAAAATAAAATACAATAAAATAAAAAGTTAAAAAAAAAAGTTTGACACTGGTTAGCTTAGCTGGTTGGTATCATACTTTGAGTCAGATGTCAGAATCAGTCACTTTTACAGATAAGCTAATGTCATACAGAAATCTGGTCAATAACCTCTTGTGACACATTAAGATTTTGAGAAGAGAGTAAAAGAAAATGATAAATTCTGCATCAGCTGTCTCTCTTTCTAGAAAAGCAGCTCAAAGATGGTATTTTTCTATTAACTAATATTGGCGTTACTTCATTGATATAGGACATTAGGACAGGTAGGAGTTATGTTTGTAGGGTTTTTCCTGTCCTTGTCTGTATTTATAAGGTTTCTTTTGATAGTTCAATATATTTAAAGCATTAACTGTATCATGTCCCTAAAATGTACAATTTGTATAAGTAATCAAGTTTCACTTCAGGTACAGTTCCTAAGTTTAAAACTTTTTTGTTAGGTTGAGGAACAAGCAAGCACCACAGAAAGAGTATTTCAAGACAGACAGTATCAAATTGATGCTGCAATTGTTCGAATTATGAAGATGAGAAAGACACTTAGCCACAATCTTCTTGTTTCAGAAGTGTACAACCAGTTGAAATTTCCAGTAAAGGTAGGTACTTCTGTATTTTATTATTGAGCTGCTTATATATAAAAAATATTGAGTTCATTTTATATAAAAATTAGATTTTTCAGACACAAATCTTACAAACATAGAATAAAACCTCAAGACCATTTGGAGGGACAAAAGTTTTCATTTCTTATGCTCATATATATGATTCCAAAAAAACCTTTGTTGGCATATGTGGGCAGTTGTGACAAAAGGGGAAAACAATTTATAAAAGCTCCTATACCTGAAAGTTTAGCTGCTAAGTGAGTCTTTGAAATTTTCAAGTTTATTCACTTTATTTTTTTGAGCTTCCTTGTTATTTTTATTTCCTTTTTCTCCTTGAAATACCTAGCTATTTGACAGATTTGGTTATTTTAATTAAGTTAAATCTGTTTAGTTAGCTTGTGTAAGTGTCCATTAAAAACTATACAGATAACTAGTAATCATTAGGCATCTTTTTTAAAGCTTAGCGGTAGTTCTGGCAGACAAATTAGTCGTCACATGGACATGTTCCATTATAAATGCCCAGTAATAAAGCACCTTAGACAATGTGGTGTTGTACTGGACTGTATCTCATGTTTTAGAAGATTCCCAAACTCTTGTGATGATAAACACTTGGTAAAGTTTGGATAGACTCTTGGCTGTTAGGGTTCTCATGAGCTTTGGGCCTAGGTAAGTCATTTCACCTTTTGAGCTTGTTTCCTCTTTTGTAAAATGGAGATGATAATAGTACTTATCTCGTAGGATTATTGTGAAGCTTAAATGAGATAATATATGTAAAAACTTAGCACTGGGCCTGGCACATAAGTGCTCATTAGCTGTCACTGCTAATAAGGTAGGCTTTCTCTCTCCTCCAAACCTAATACTGCCTCCTCATTACCACACTCTCACCCTCATATTCTGCCTTAACAATCATTTCACCTCTAGCCAGAGAGATCACTGATGCTAGCTAGCTAGGGAAGGTAGAGGATCACTGTAATAAATATTGTGCTGATATTCTAGGTCTTTCACCATAATTAAGAGAAAGTCATTTTGATTTTCAAATCTTGGAATTCAAACTTTGGTGAAATTTTGGCTGCCCCATCAAACTACTTTCCCTCTTTACCTTTCTTGATCAAGTAGCCATTTTACACAATCTGAAAAACTGTTAGCAAGCAAGATTATATTCTCTTTATAGGCTAGATACAAAAGACAGTGGAATTTTGTTACCCAAGAGCTAAGAATGCAATCATGAGAACAAGCTATAAGCTTTCTCAATGATTTTTCAACAAGTAGGATTCAAAAATTCAAATCATTTATAGCAGGTAACAGTTAAACCTTAAACCTGAAATACGAAGATCTGAATTATGAGATGATACTTCACTTATCAAACCATTTGTTGTAGTATTCTTGTAAATAGTGATTTCCATAGTACATTTTTAATTTAATTTATAAAAATGCAACCTGACTTTGAGAACCAGCTTTTGTCCAAATTTAGGGTCTACTTATTTTCTCAAACTATCTTGGCAAAACTAAATAGCGTTCTGTTTCCTTAAACTATAATGTGTTCCTTTTGTGAAGTTATGGTAGTCTTTTGTATTTGTGCAGAGAATAGCTGGTTCTTAGAAGACCCCTTTAAAATAGAAAAGTAAAGTATTGTATAACAGTATGACAGGGGACTTCCCTGGTGGTCCAGTGGCTAAGACTCCCTGCTCCCAGTGCAGGGGGCCCGGGTTCCATCCCTGGTGAGGGAACTAGATCCCACATGCCACAAGTAAAGATCCCGCCCGCAGCAACAAAGACCACTCGTGCTGCCGCAACTAAGACCCAGCACAGCCAGATAGATAGATATAGATAGATAGATAGATAGGTAGATAAATAGATAAACAGATAAATAAATAATATGATAAGATGTGACAGTGTATGTATAGTGTAAAAACATTTTTTAACCTGGTTTATTTTCATTATACTTTCCTCTTTAAAAAATCAAGGAGATTTAAAAAATAAAAATTAAAAAATATTAAGATTTTAAAAATAAAAATTAAATATTAAGGAGATTAAATACATTAAATCAATGAGCCAAAACTGTTCTTTTTTTTTTCATGGGGTATTGGTAAATGGGCTTGAGCCAGTAATTATGAGCTTTGCACTGAAAATTTGCCTTCTCTTACAGCCTGCTGATCTTAAGAAGAGAATAGAATCTTTAATTGACCGGGACTACATGGAAAGAGATAAAGAAAATCCAAACCAGTACAATTATATTGCATAAAATGTTGGCCTTGGAGCATTTGGTGTCATAAGCAGTAGCCAGTGGATAAACTAACCTGTTATTATTTGACTTCTTTTATACTACCAATGACCAAATGAAGCAGTGTAATGGAAATAGTTGAGTGACTTTTCAGTGGTTAACATGCCCATTTAAAGAGTAATACTTACCTTTAAGAAGAATGTTGTTGAACTCTTTGCATGTTATTTAGTATGATGTGCAGAAAACTCTTAAGAAAGTACCTGGTCTTCATGATTCCTATTTGGAACTGGGGAAGAGGTCCCTATGGCTATTAAAAAAAGAGGAGGGGGGTTCTTATACACCATTAATTATGAAGCAAAAGGTTTATTTGCTTAAAATGTCATTTAAAGATACTTAAACTGCATGCAAACTTTATTTACTGTACAGAGTTCTGGATGTATTTATCAAATAGAAAAACCACCCTGGACTTGGTTGTTCACCTGTTTTGTGATTTCCCTTGAAGAGAAAAATAAGTTGTCATAGCTATTGATATTTTACTAAATAATGTTCTGTTACACTGAAAGGGATGATTTTAAAAATTTTATTTGGAAACAAGTTTTCAAGCAGAGGGACAGTTGCTTACATAGTCTTGTATACACACATCCTAAAATGTTCCCATGGGATGTGTGTATATGGTTCAGCCCTGAGTTTACTGTGCTGATTAACAGGTACTTATAAAAATAGCTGAAATAGAAAATTGCTGGTCAGTTGTACTAGAAGAACATGGTAGGAGAGAAAAATCCAACTCTTTCTTCATATTAAAAATGAATATAATATGAACATCGCAAAAGAGACCAAAACCCACGTGTTTTGTAACTTTTTACAAGAGCAAAAATTCATAAACTAGTTTTCAACTTCCTTTAGACTTTAATGTTGTTTGGACAGTTTTGTCTTTAACTTGGACCAATTGTAGATTGTTACAGGCTTCCTGGGACTTAGCATTCCTATTTTCTCTACCAAAGTTTTTTTTTTTTTAACATCTTTATTGGAGTATAATTGCTTTACAATGGTGTGTTAGTTTCTGCTTTATAACAAAGTGAATCAGTTATACATATACATATGTTCCCATATCTCTTCCCTCTTGCGTCTCCCTCCCTCCCACCCTCCCTATCCCACCCCTCTAGGTGGTCACAAAGCACAGAGCTGATCTCCCTGTGCTATGCAGCTGCTTCCCACTAGCTATTTTACATTTGGTGGTGTATATATGTCCATGCCACTCTCTCACCCTGTCACATCTTACCCCTCCCCCTCCCCATATCCTCAAGTCCATTCTCTAGTAGGTCTGTGTCTTTATTCCCGTCTTGCCACTAGGTTCTTCATGACCTTTTTTTTTTTTTCTTAGATTCCATATATATGTGTTAGCATGCTGTATTTGATTTTCTCTTTCTGACTTACTTCACTCTGTGTGACAGACTCTAACTCCATCCACCTCACTACAAATACCTCCAAAGGTTTTTTTTGGAAGCACCTCAACTCTCCTTTTTGTTGGCATATAAGCATTTCCTATCATCCTTATTTTAACTTCCTAAAGCCCTAGATAGAACTAGATCCTTCCTCATTTCCCCCATACACCCCCTAGTTGGGAATTTCAAATTCTGTATTATGCTGATCTTATTCCTTTCAAAATTGCTTGAAGATAAAGAGTTCTCATAGCCACTGGACACCTACTTTTCAGGGGAATGTCCTAGGATTGTTCATACATAGAAAATAGCAAAAGTATTGTTCTTCAAATTGATAATGTGAGTAAAAGTCTTCTCTTTTACCATCAGTGGTCTTTTGTTTTTGGGTTTGGGGTTCTGTTTTGCTTCCTTGTTTGTTTTTCCTTGAAGCTTTGAAGGGAATTGATCTTGGAGGAAAAGCAGAAATTTTGTTTTGATTTTTAAAAAAATCAGAACTGCTTTAATGCTTTTTTGCAACAGTGTATTTCCTTGACTATTTGGAACCATTAAGAAGAATACCTAGGTCCTAACCCTCAACTGAGACTTTTGGCTCTTGTGTTTGCTATTGATTGTTTTCTTGAGTTCTCAAAGAACTGTGACCAGCTATTTTTTTTAAAAAGTTGCCTGTTTTCTTGATAATTGCATCAAACTTAACATACTGTTGTCCAACAGTATGTGGTATTTAGAATGCCTTCCTAACTATTTTTGAGCAGCCATTGCCTGTATTTTCTTAGAGCCTCCCTGGTTTCCTTAACTGAGCTTATCTGACAAGGAAATGCAGCTATTTTGTTTGCCCTCTCTCCATACTGGACCATCTAAGTCAGTGTTCTAACTCATCCCTGATGGTCTGTGAGATACGTAGACTGTTCCACCAGACTCGATAATTACTCTTAATGAATTTTTAGGTAGAATTGGTACCATTAGGAGACTCTTGGTGTTACCTTTGTTATCTTGAAAGCTGGTCCCTTCCCTGAGGCTCTTAATTTTTTGAAAACTTGATGCTATTTCAGCTGAAAAAATTGGTGAGACTATTAAACAAATTGAGGGGAGCTGTTTAAGAAATTGAGAAGTAATCGCAAACAACATTGGATAATTGTGACTTTCAGTTCTGTATCAGTTGAATTTTTGTGCTCTTTTCCCTGTGTACGTGGTGGTTCTATTTTTCTCCAATAAAACTTTTATTTAAAAAAAGTTTCTGGAGAAGATCTTTAAAATTCAAATATTGTAAGAATATTATAAAACCACAGAACTTAACATCTTCTTCCTAATGATTTCTTTAATGAATTCACAGTTGTCAATTTTGTTATTTTTTAAGTTTCTCTTTAATTTTTGTGGTGGTTTGATGGTAATGTTGTAGGAATGTGGAGGGGAAGGTATGGTAACGGATGATTCCCAGGAATCCTCAAGGTGAGTATTTATTCTTAAATGTTCTATTTTAGAAAAATCAAGCACAAGTAGAAACATTGTTTTATCCAAATCCTCAAAGTCAAGTAGTTTTGTAAAGTCAGTATGAAACTAGTCTAGATTTAAGTTGAGAAGGATTGGTGTTAGTTCTTTAAATATTTACTAGAATTCACAAAGCTATCTGGTCCTGGGCTTTCTTTTATGGGGAGATTTTTGATTATTGATTCAATCTCTTAATAGTTTTTTTCAGATTTTCTATTTCTTCTTGAGTCAGTTTTAGTATTTTGTCTTAAAATAACTACCCAGACTTTTGTCTAGTATTTGCTTGGTATATCTCTTCATTGCTTAACAGCCTTTTCTTATATTCTTATATTTTAGGTGTGTCTCTTCCATATTAGATGGATTTTCCCATCTTTCCCCTAATCTGACAATTTCTGTCATTTTTTTCATAATATACATTTATTTTTTTATTGAGGTGTAGTTGAAGACAATTTCTGTCCTTTAACTGGAAAATTATATCCATTTGCATTTGTTTCTAACATCTTACGGGTTGCTCTTTATCTCTTCTAATTTTCTTTGCTTTTTCTCCTTTCTCAGCTTTAAAAACTATATATTGAGTTTTGTTTATTTTGTTTTTTATTCCATTTTCCCCACTACTTATTTGGAAGTTATATATTCTATTTCTATTCTTTTACTGATTACCCTTGATATGTTAGCATGTATGCTTAACAAAGTCAAAAATATCTAAATTTTCCTCCCAATTAATATAAAGATGTTAAAACACTTTAATACTGATCACCTCTCCCCCAACGTAACACAGTGTTGTTGTCCAATGTTTTAGTTTTGTCCTCTTTTTAAAAATGAACACCACAAATTAAAACATTAGTCTTTGCTCAAACACCACCTTCTCAGTGAAGCTTACCATAGCCATTCTATTTAAAATTTCAACTTGCCCACCAATGCCACCACACATACACTACCGATTCCACACTCACCCTGCTCTTTTTCCTTTTTTACATATCATTTGTTACCTTTTACATACTATGCAATTTACTTGTTAACGATACTTAACGGCATATTGTCTGTTTACTCTGCTAGTGTAGAGTTTAAGCTCCATTAGGGCAGAGACCTTTGTTTTGTTCATTGATGTATCTCAAACACTTAGGGAAGTTTCTAGCCATAGTAGGTGCATTAGATTCCTGTGGCTGCTGTAACAAATTACCACAAATGTAGTGGCTTAAAACAGCAGAAATTAATTCTCTCACATTTCTAGAGGCCAGAAGTCAGAAATCAGCTTTACTGGGCTGAAATCAAGGTGTTCGCAGGGCCACACTCCCTCTAGAGCTACATTTCCTTGTCTCATGTCCCCTCCCTCTACTTTATTTTATTTTTCTTTTTTTGTTTTTTTGTCCCTTCCTCCAAGTTAAAAGCTGGTTCCATAACATCTTTTTTTTTACTGTTTTTTTAAAATGTATTTATTTTTATTATTTATTTTATTTTTGGCTGTGTTGGGTCTTCGTTGCTGCACGTGGGCTTTCTCTAGTTGCGGGGAGCCGGGGCTACTCTTGGTTGCAGTGTGCGGGCTTCTCATTGTGGTGGCTTCTCTTGTTGTGCAGCATGGGCTCTAGGCGCGTGGGCTTCAGTAGTTGTGGCACGTGGGCTCAGTAGTTGTGGCTCGCGGGCTCTAGAGCACAGGCTCAGTAGTTGTGGCACGTGGGCTTAGTTGCTCCACGGCATGTGGGATCTTCCCAGACCAGGGATCGAACCCGTGTCCCCTGCATTGGCAGGCGGATTCTTAACCACTGCGCCACCAGGGAAGCCCTCAACCATTATTTTGTTTTTCAAATATTGCCTCTCCTCCATTCTTTCTCTTTTCTCCGCTTGGAACTAAGTCAGACATGTAGAGTTTCTTATTTTATCCTCTATCTCTATCTCTCTTTCATATTTTCCATCCCTAAGGCTGCATTCTTGGTAATTTCTTTAGAACTGTTTTCCAATAAACTAATTCTGTCTTCAGTGCCCAATCTTCTCTTTAATTCATCCACCAAACTTTTAAGTTCAACAGTTTATATTTTTTATTTCTAAAAGTCTTATTTGCTTCTTATATAAATCTGCCTAGTCATTTTGATAATCTGCTGTTGCTTGCTCATTTTTGTCGTTCTTTCTTTTAAGTAAATATTTTTCTTACACTAGTAACTTTGTGTCCTGTATCAGTTAATTCCAATATCTAAAGCACTTGGGGGATATAAATTTGTTTCTTTTTTTACAGAAGTTCCTTATATATGTTAGATCATCAGTGGCCGATAGAAATATAATGTGAGCCACGTGTAATTTTAAATTTTCTAGTAGCCATCTTAAAAAAGCCAAAAATAAACATGAAAATAATTTTAATATATTTTATTTAACCCAATCTATTGAGGTTCTCCAGAGACATAGAACAAGTAGTGAGTGTGTGTGTGTGTGTGTGTGTGTGTGTGTGGAGAGAGAGAGGTTTATCCTAAGGAACTGGCTCACACAGTAATGAAGATTGAGAAATCCCATGATCTGCAGTCAGTAGAGCCAATGGTGTAGTTCCAGTCCAAAAAACCAGCAGACTGGAGACACAAGAAGAGCTGTTTCAGTTGGAGTTCAAAGGCAGAAAAAGACTGATGTCTCACCACAGCAGTCAGGCAGGAGGAAATTCCCACTCACTCATGGGAGGGTTAGCCTTTTTGTTCGATTCAAGCCTATGATTGGATGAGGCCCACCCACATTAGGAAGGGCAATCTGCTTTACTCAATCTACCAATTCAAATATTAATCTCATCCAAAAACACCCTCACAGACAACACCTGAAATAGTGTTTGACCAAATATCTGGATACATTGTGTCCTGGTTAACTTGACACATGAAATTAATCATCACAGCCATCATAGCCAAAGTATTTTTGTTTCAACATGAAATCAATATAAAAATTATTAGAGAGATTTTACATTTTATACAAAGTCTTCAAAACCCAGACTGTATTTTACACCTCCAGCCCATCTGAATTTGGATTAGTCACATTTCATGTACTCAATAACTGCATATGACTAGAGACAATTGTATGATACACTGTAGCTTGACTTTTTACACTTTTTTAAAAATACATTTATTTTTTGGCTGCGTTGGGTCTTTGTTGCTGTGCTCAGGCTTTCTCTAGTTGTGGCGAGCAGGGGCTACTCTTTGTTGCTGTGTGCAGGCTTCTCATTGTGGTGGCTTCTCTTTGTTGCAGAGCACAGGCTCTAGGCATGCAGGCTGCAGAAGTTGTGGCACATGGGCTCAGTAGTTGTGGCTCTTGGGCTCTAGAGCGCAGGCTCAGTAGTTGTGGCGCACGGGCTTAGTTGCTCTGTGGCATGTGGGATCTTCCTGGACCAGGGTTCGAACCCGTATCCCCTGCATTGGCAGGCGGATTCTTAACCACTGTGCCACCAGGGAAGTCCCACTTTTTACACTCTTACAGGTGACTTATGATGTACAGAATTTCTTAATTTACTCAAATTTATCAATCTTTTCCTTGATGTTTAGAACTTTTTTGTATCTCGTTGAAAAAGTATTTCCCTACCACAAGGTCTTAAGAATATTTTTTTCTTGGAAGCTTTATTTTCTTATGTTTTTATTGAAGTATAGTTGATTTACAATATTATATTAGTTTTGGTGTACAGCATAGTGATTCAGTATTTTTACAGATTATACTCCATTAAAATTATAAGACAATGGCTATAATTCTCTGTGCTATACAATATATCCTTGTCGCTTATGTAGTTTATACATAATAGTTTGTATCTCTTAATCCCATACTCCAACTTGCTGGTCCTCCATTCCCTCTCCCCACTGGTAACCACTAGTTTGTTCTCTATATCTTAGTCTGTTTCCGTTTTGCTATGTACATTCATTGTATTATTTTTTTAACTCTGCATTTAAGTATTTGTCTTTCTCTGACTTATTGCACTAAGCATACTAATCTCTAGGTCCATCCATGTTGCTGCAAATGTCAGAATTTCTTTTCTTATGGCTGAGTAATATTTCATTGTATATATATACCACATCTTCTTAATCCAATTGTCTGTTGATGGACACTTGGGTTGCTTTCACATTTTGACTATTGTAAATAATGCTGCTGTGAACACTGGGGTGCATGTATCTTTTTGAATTAGTGTTTTCATTTTTTGTGGATATATACCCAGGAGTAGAATTGCTGAATCATATGGTAGTTCTATTTTTAGTCTTTTGAGGAACCTCCATACTGTTTTCGATTGTGGCTGTACCAATTTACATTCCCACCAACAGTGCAGAGGATTCCCTTTTCTTCACATTCTCACCAGCAACTGTTATTTGTAGACTGATTGATGATAGTCATTTTGACAGGTGTGAGGTGATATCTCATTGTTTTGATTTGCATTTCTCTAATGGCGATGTTGAGCATCTTTTCATGTTCCTGTTAGCCATCTGTATGTCTTCTTTGGAAAAATGTCTATTCAGGTCTTCTGCCCATTTTGGGGTGTTTTTTTTTTTTTGATATTGAGTTGTATGAGTTGTTTATGTATATTCTGGATATTAATCACTTGTCGGTCATATCATTTGCAAATACTTTCTCCCAGTCCATAGGTTGTTTTTTCCTTTAGTTGATGGTTTCCTTTGCTCTGCAAAAGATTTTAAGTTTAATTAGGTCCCGTTTGTTTATATTCGCTTTTATTTCTTTTGCCTTTGGAGACAGATCCAAAAAAATATTGCTACGATTTATGTCAAAGACTGCTCTGCCTATGTTCTCTACTAGGAGTTTTATGGTTTCAGGTCTTACATTTAGGCTTTAATACATTTTGTGTTTATTTTTGTATATGGTGTGAGTCTCTTGTAGGCAACATATTCAAGTGTATTGTTTTTTTATCAAATCAACCACCCTCTGTCTTTTGATTGGAGCACTTAGTCCATTGCCATTTAAAGTAATTATTGATAGGTGTGTACTTACTGCCAGTTTATCACTTGTTTTCCAGTTGTTTTTGTTAGTTCTTCTCTGTTCATTTCTTCTTCTTTTTGTTTCTTCCCTTGTGGTTTGATGATTTTCCTTAGTAGTTTTCTTGTGTACCTATCTTTTTAGTTTTAGTGTATCTATTGTTGGTTTTTTATTTGTGGTTACCATGGGGTTCATATGTGTTGGCCTATAATTATATCTACTAATTTTATTTTTTTATTTTTTAATTTATTTTATTTTTTTGGCTGCGTTGGGTCTTCGTTGCTGTGTGTGGGCTCTCTCTAGTTGCGGTGAGCAGGCGCTACTCTTCGTTGTGGCGCACGGGCTTCTCATTGTGGTGGCTTCTCTTGTTGCGGAACATGGGCTCTAGGCATGCGGGCGTCAGTAGTTGTGGCACGTGGGCTCAGTAATTGTGGCTCGCGGGCTCTAGAGCACATGCTCAGTAGTTGTGGTGCACAGGGTTAGTTGCTCTGCGGCATGTGGGATCTTCCCAGACCAGGGCTCGAACCTGTGTCCCCTTCATTGGCAGGCGGATTCTTTTTTTTTTTTTTTTTTTTAATATTTTAGCTTTTTTTTTTTTTTTAAAGTATTTGTTTATTTATTTATTTATGGCTGTGTTGGCTCTTCGTTTCTGTGCGAGGGCTTTCTCCAGTTGCCGCGAGCGGGGGCCACTCTTCATCGCGGTGCGCGGGCCTCTCACTGTCACGGCCTCTCTTGTTGTGGAGCACAGGCTCCAGACGCACAGGCTCAGTAACTGTGGCTCACGGGCCCAGCCGCTCCGCGGCATGTGGGATCTTCCCAGACCAGGGCTCGAACCCATGTCCCCTGCATTGGCAGGCAGACTCTCAACCACTGCACCACCAGGGAAGCCCCGGCAGGCAGATTCTTAACCACTGCGCCACCAGGGAAGTCCTGTATCTACTAATTTTAAACTGGTAGTCATTTAAGTTCAAAAACATTCTAGAAGGTCTACATTTTTTACTCCCCTCCCCCCATTTTGTGTTTTTGATGTCCTATTTTATATCTTCATGCTTATCCCTTAACTGTTTATTTTAGTTATAGTTGCTTTTACCGTTTTTTGTCTTTTTATGTTCATACTGGCTTAAGTGGTTGATTCTCAGTCCTTACTATATATTTGCCTTTCCTAGTGGGATTTTCCCTTTCCTATACATTCTTCTTATCCACTTAGAGAAGACCCTTTAATGTTTCTTTCAGGGTAGGTTTAGTATTGATGAAGTCTTTTAGTTTTTGCTTGTCTTGTTCTTTATCTCTTTTTCTTTTATAAATGGTAATCTTGCTGGGTACAGTATCCTAGGTTGCAGGTTTTTCCCTTTCAACACTTTGAACATTATCATGCCACTCCCTACTGACATGCAAAGTGTCTGCAGAGAAATCAGCTGATAGCCTTATGGGGATTCCCTTGTATATGATTTTGTTTTTCTCTTGCTGCCTATAGAACTCCTGCCATGCAGCATGCAGGATTTTCCCTGACCAGGGATCCAACCCATGCCCCCTGCAGTGGAAGCCCAGAGTCTTAACCACTGGACCACCAGGGAAGTCCCAAGACCTCTTTAGTTATCTTTAACTTTTGCCATTTTAATTATGATATGTCTTGGTGTGGGTCTGTTTGGGTTCATCTTGTTTGGGACCCTCTGTGCTTCCTGTATACATATCTGTTTCCTTCTTCAGGTTTGGGAAATTTTCAGCCATAATTTCATTAAATACATTTTCATTCCCCTTCTCTCTCTTTTCTCCTGGGACCCTTACAATGCAAATGTTGGTACACTTAATGTTATCTCTTAAATTGGCTTCATTTTTCAAATTTTATCATGATCTTAAATGTAATATATAAAACTTTTAGGAAAAAACAGGGAACAATCTATGGGGATTTATGATAAAAAGTTCTTAGATACCAAATCAAAAATATTCATAAATGGAAAAAGTGATAAATTAGACTTAAAGTTAATATTAATTGAGCATTGTTATGATTTTATTTTATCACTTTTGTTGTTTTATTAACTATAACTGTGTTATTTTAGAGGTTGCTTTAGATTTTATAGTTATATATCTTTAACCTATCATATTCTGCCTTTGGGTGATATTATACCATTTCACTTACGGTATAAGAATCACACAATACTGTTCTTCCATTTCTGCCCTCTGGATCTTTATTCATTTTGTTTTTATATATGTTGGAAACCACACAAAACACTGTTCTTGTTTTTAAGTCAAATATCTTATAAAGAGATTTAAATGATTTTTTAAAATCCTTTGTATAGATCCAGATTTCCATCTGGTATCACTTTTCTTCTGAAGGACATCATTTAACATTTCTTTTAGTGGGGGATCTACTGGTGATGAGTTCTTTCTGCTTTTTTATGTCTGAACGTATTTCACCTTTGGTTTTTGTGTGTGTGTGTGTGATTTGAATTTTATTTATTTATTTTTATACAGCAGGTTCTTATTAGTTATCTATTTTATACATAGTAGTGTATATATGTCGATCCTAATCTCCCAATTCCTCCCACCACCATCACCCCCCCCCCGCTTTCCTCCTTTGGTGTCCATACATTTGTTCTCTACATCTGTGTCTCTATTTCTGCCTTGCAAACCGATTCATCTGTACCACTTTTCTAGATTCCACACATATGCATTACTATATGATATTTGTTTTTCTCTTTCTGACTTACTTCACTTTGTATGACAGTCTCTAGGTCCATCCACATCTCTACAAATGACCCAGTTTCATTCCTTTTCATTTCTGAGTAATATTCCATTGTATATTTGTACCACATCTTCTCTATCCATTTGTCTGTTGATGGGCATTTAGGTTAATTCCATGACCTGGCTATTGTAAATAGTTCTGCAATGAACATTGGGGTGCATGTGTCTTTTTGAATTATGGTTTTCTCTGGGTAGATGCCCAGTACTGGGATTGCTGGGTCATATGGTAATTCTATTTTTAGTTTTTTAAGGAACCTCCATACTGTTCTCCATAGTGGCTGTATCAACTTACATTCCCACCAACAGTGCAAGAGGGTTCCCTTTTCTCCACACCCTCTCCAGCATTTGTTGTTTGTAGATTTTCTGATGATGCCCATTCTAACTGGTGTGAGGTGATACCTCAGTGTAGTTTTGATTTATATTTCTCTAATGATTGCTGATGTTGAGCAGCTTTTCATGTGCTTCTTGGCCATGTGTGTGTCTTCTTTGGAGAAATGTCTATTTAGGTCTTCAGCCCATTTTTGGATTGGGTTTTTTTTTTTAATATTGAGCTGCATGAGCTGTTTATATATTTTGGAGATTAATCCTTTGTCCATTGATTCGTTTACAAATATTTTCTCCCATTCTGAGGGTTGTCTTTTTGTCTTGTTTGTAGTTTCCTTTGCTTTGCAAAAGCTTTTAAGTTTCATTAGGTCCCATTTGTTTATTTTTGTTTTTATTTCCATTACTCTAGGAGGTGGACCAAAAAAGATCTTGCTGTGATTTATGTCAAAGTGTGTTCTTCCTCTGTTTTCCTCTAAGAGTTTTATAGTGTCCAGTCTTACATTTAGGTCTCGAATCCATTTTGAGTTTATTTTTGTGTATGGTGTTAGTGAGTGTTCTAATTTCATTCTTTTACATGTATCTGTCCACTTTTCCCAGCACCACTTACTGAAGAGACTGTCTTTTCTCCACTGTATATCCTTGCCTCTTCTGTCATAGATTAATTGACCATAGGTGCGTGGGTTTATCTCTGGGCTTTCTATCCTGTTCCATTGATCTATGTTTCTGTTTTTGTGCCAGTACCATATTGTCTTGATTACTGTAGCTTTGTAGTATAGTCTGAAGTCAGGGAGTCTGATTCCTCCAGCTCCGTTTTTTTCCCTCAAGACTGCTTTGGCTATTCGGGGTCTTTTGTGTCTCCATACAAATTTTAAGATTTTTTGTTCTAGTTCTGTAAAAAATGCCATTGGTAATTTGATAGGGATTGCATTGAATCTGTAGATTGCTTTCGGTAGTATAGTCATTTTTCACAATGTTGATTCTTCCAATCCAAGAACGTGGTATACCTCTCCATCTGTTGGTATCATCTTTCATTTCTTTCAGCAGTGTCTGACACTTTTCTGCATACAGGTCTTTTGTCTCCCTAGGTAGGTTTATTCCTAGGTATTTTATTCTTTTTGTTGCAATGGTAAATGGGAGTGTTTCCTTAATTTCTGTTTCTGATTTTTTGTTGTTGGTGTATAGGAATGCCAGAGATTTCTGTGCATTAATTTTGTATCCTGCAACTTTACCAAATTCATTGATTACTTCTAGTAGTTTTCTGGTGGCGTCTTTAGGATTTTCTATGTATAGTATCATGTCATCTGCAAACAGTGACAGTTTTATGTCTTCTTTTCCAATTTGTATTCCTTTTGTTTCTTTTTCTTCTCTGATTGCCGTGTCTAGGACGTCCAAAACTATGTTGAATAATATGGTGAGAGTGGACATCCTTGTCTTGTTCCTGATCTTAGAGGAAATGATTTCAGTTTTTCACCACTGAGAGTGATGTTTGCTGTTGGTTTGTTGTATATGGCCTTTATTACGTTGAGGTAGGTTCCCTTTATGCCCACTTTCTGGAGAGTTTTTATCATAAATGGGTGTTTAATATTGTCAAAAGCTTTTTCTGCATCTATTGAGATGATCATATGGTTTTTCTTCTTCAATTTGTTAATATGGTGTATCACATTGATTGATTTGCATATATTGAAGAATCTTTGCATCCCTGGGATAAATCCCACTTGGTCATGGTGTCTGATCCTTTTAATGTGTTGTTGGATTCTGTTTGCTAGTATTTTGTTGAGGACTTTTGCATCTATATTCATCAGCGATATTGGTCTGTAATTTTCTTTTTTTGTAGTATCTTTGTCTGGTTTTGGTATCAGGGTGATGGTGGCCTCATAGAATGAGTTTGGGAGTGTTCCTTCCTCTGCAATTTTTTGGATGAATTTGAGAAGGATGGGTGTTAGCTCTTTTCTAAATGTTTGATAGAATTCATCTGTGAAGCCATCTGGTCCTGGACTTTTGTTTGTTGGAAGATTTTTAATCACAGTTTCAATTTCATTACTGGTGACTGGTCTGTTCATATTTTCTATTTCTTCCTGGTTCAGTCTTGGAAGGTTATACCTTTCTAAGAACTTGTCCATTTCTTCCAGGTTGTCCATTTTATTGGCATAGAGTTGCTTGTAGTAGTCTTAGGATGCTTTGTATTTCTGCGGTGTCTGTTGTAACTTCTCCTTTTTCATCTCTAACTTTATTAATTTGAGTCCTCTCCCTCTTTTTCTTGGTGAGTCTGGCTAATGGTTTATCAATTTTGTTTATCTTCTCAAAGAACCAGCTTTTAGTTCTATTGATCTTTGCTATTGTCTTGTTTCTATTTCATTTATTTCTGCTCTGATCTTTATGATTTCTTTCCTTCTGCTAACTTTGGGTTTTGTTTGTTCTTCTTTCTCTAGTTCCTTTAGGTATAAGGTTAGGTTGTTTATTTGAGATGTTTGTTGTTTCTTGAGGTAGGATTGTATTGCTATAAACTTTCTTCTTAGAACTGCTTTTGCTGCATCCCATAGGTTTTGGATCATCGTGTTTTCATTGTCATTTGTCTCTCGGTATTTTTTGATTTCCTCTTTGATTTCTTCAGTGATCTCTTGGTTATTTAGTAACGTATTGTTTAGCCTCCATGTGTTTGTGCTTTTTACGTTTTTTTACCTGTAACTCATTTCTAATCTCATAGTGTTGTGGTCAGAAAAGATGCTTGATATGATTTTAATTTTCTTAAATTTACTGAGGCTTGATTTGTGACCCAAGATGTGATCTATCCTGGAGAATGTTCCATGCGCACTTGAGAAGAAAGTGTAATCTGCTGTTTTTGGATGCAATGTCGTATAAATATCAGTTAAATCTATCTGGTCTATTGCGTCATTTAAAGCTTGTGTTTCCTTATTAATTTTCTGTTTGGGTGATCTGTGCATTGGTGTAAGTGAGGTGTTAAAGTCCCCCACTATTACTGTGTTACTGTCGATTTCCTCTTTTATAGCTGTTAGCAGTTGCCTTATGTATTGAGGTGCTCCTATGTTGGGTGCATATATATTTATAATTGTTGTATCTTCTTGGATTGATCCCTTGATCATTATGTAGTATCCTTCCTTGTCTCTTGTAACATTCTTTATTTTAAAGTCTATTTTATCTGATATGAGTATTGCTACTCCAGCTTTCTTTTGATTTCCATTTGCATGGAATATATTTTTCCATCCCCTCACTTACAGTCTGTATGTGTCCCTAGGTCTGAAGTGGGTCTCTTGTAGATAGCATATATATGGGTCTTGTTTTTGTATCCATTCAGCGAGCCTGTGTCTTTTGGTTGGAGCATTTAGTCCTTTCACGTTTAATGTAATTATCGATATGTATGTTCCTATGACCATTTTCTTAATTGTTTTGGGTTTGTTTTTGTAGGTCCTTTTCTTCTCTTGTGTTTCCCACTTAGAGAAGTTTTGTTGTAGAGCTGGTTTGGTGATGCTGAATTCTGTTAGCTTTTGCTTGTCTGTAAAGCTTTTGATTTCTCCATTGAATCTGAATGAGATCCTTGCCGGGTAGAGTAATCTTGGTTGTAGGTTCTTCCCCTTCATCACTTTAAATATGTCATGCCACTCCCTTCTGGCTTGTAGAGTTTCTGCTGAGAAATCAGCTGTTTAACCTTATGGGAGTTCCCTTGTATGTTATTTGTCGTTTTTCCCTTGCTGCTTTCAATCATTTTTCTTTGTCTGTAATTTTTGCCAATTTGATTACTATGTGTTTCGGTGTGTTTCTCCTTGGGTTTATCCTGTATGGGACTCTGCGCTTCCTGGACTTGGGTGGCTATTTCCTTTCCCATGTTAAGGAAGTTTTTGACTATAATCTCTTCAAATATTTTCTTGGGTCCTTTCTCTCTCTCTTCTCCTTCTGGGACCCCTATAATGCGAATGTTGTTGTGTTTAATGTTCTCCCAGAGGTCTCCTAGGCTGTCTTCATTTCTTTTCATTCTTTTTCCTTTATTCTGTTGTGCAGCAGTGAATTCCACCATTCTGTCTTCCAGGTCACTTATCCGTTCTTCTGCCTCAGTTATTCTGCTATTGATTCCTTCTAGTGTATTTTTCATTTCAGTCATTGTATTGTTCATCTCTGTTTGTTTGTTCTTTAATTCTTCTAGGTCTTTATTAAACATTTCTTGCATTTTCTCGATCTTTGCCTCCATTCTTTTTCCAAGGTCCTGGATCATCTTCACTATCATTATTCTGAATTATTTTTCTGGAAGGTTGCCTATCTCCACTTTATTTAGTTGTTTTTGGGGGGTTTTATCTTGTTCCTTCATCTGGTACATAGCCCTCTGCCTTTTCATCTTGTCTGTCTTTCTGTGAATGTGGTTTTTGTTCTACAGGCTGCAGGATTGTAGTTCTTCTTGCTTCTGCTGTCTGCCCTCTGGTGGATGAGGCTATCTGTGGGAGCATTGCCTCTTAATGTCTCCAGTTCACTTCTTTTCTTCCAGATTACCAAACTTAGTAGAGCCACAGGTGCTCACTCCTCTCCGGCAGTCTGCCAAACCTCCAAAATGCCTTTTTTTCCTCTGGTTGCTTTTAAGTTTTTCTCTTTACCACATGTTTTGAGCTGTTTCATTATGATGTTCCTTATGGTGTTGTTTCTTCCTGTTTCTTCTAATTGGGGTTCATTGAGCTTTTGGGATCTGTGGGTTTATAGTTTTCATAAAGTTTCGAAAGTTTTTTGCTATTTTTTTTTCAAATATTTTTTTCTGCCCTCTCCCTCCTTTATGGACTCCAATTAGGCCATTTGAAATTGTCACACAGTTCATTAATGGTCTTTACATTTTTTGGTATTGTTTTTCTCTCTGTGTTTCCTTTTGGATAGTTTTGTTTGCTTATTTGATTGTTTTCAAAAGCAGTTTTTATTATTATAAGAATTTTCAATTTATACCTCAAAATGGGTCAAAAATAAATGAGCTCTTAAAGACTTGGGTTAAACATCTCTGCTATCATTTGCAAATTGATATATCTTAATATTAATCAAAACTAAATGATTTAGTGATCATATACGCCTGATATTTAACTGTTATTATAAACTACCTTGTTCTGTACAAGTATTCAAGGACAGGGCAAATATTTAATAGAATAGATTATTTATTTCCTCCTTTAAGTCATTAATGCAAGTAGCATTTATCTAGGTCACAAACTAAACAGATGATGACAAGAAAATAATCTCCGCAACTCAAGTTTAATAAGAGTTCTTACTTAATGGCTATATTTTTTATGTATAGATCCCTTGTCCCTTGTTACTGAGAAGAATGTTTCTGATATATGAACAATTATAAAGTAAGCCAATAAGGGCTTCCCTGGTGGCGCAGTGGTTAAGAATTCACCTGCCAATGCAGGGGACACGGGTTCGAGCCCTGATCCGGGAAGATCCCACATGCCGCGGAGCAGCTAAGCCCGCGAGCCACAACTACTGAGCCCACGTGCCACAGCTGATGAAGCCCGCCCGTGCTCAGCAGCAAGATAAGCCACCGCAATGAGAAGCCCCCGCACCGCAGTGAAGAGTAGCCCTCGCTCGCAGCAGCTAGAGAAAGCCCGCGTGCAGCAACAAAGACCCAACGCAGACAAAAATTTTTTTTTAAAAAGCCAATAAAATTAATTTTCTGGATACAATTTTATACTATTTTAAGTCTTTCAGTTAATAGTTTTCAGTTCTCTAAGTAGTATATTATCAAGAAATCAGAAGTTATAAATTAGGAACCATGAATAAATCATTGTGTAAGATTTCTCAAGCTTTGGAACATGCAATGTTTATTGTTTTAATTTTTTCTGCTTTTCTAAATCTCCTGTCTGTTTTCTAGGATAAATACACCAACAATAAGAGGGAGGGTGCACTACATTAAATAATTTTTTGGTAAAAGAAAAGGCAAACCATATTAAATATGAACCACTTTGATGTGTTTCAAGCAAGATATTAGTAAGCTACATATCTATAAAGTAACATAAATCTTCAATTTCCAGTGTTACAGCAAACATGATACTTAGAAATGTTAGATGAATGATATTATCTTTAACATATTTAGTGTTATGACAATAAACTCTTCAGGTCAGTAAGAATGTAGCCATCTTTCTGTCACCCCTACAATCAGAGAAAGTATATTTGCTTCCCACACAAATCCCTCCATCCTGTTGCCATAGGTCTCTTTAGTTTTCAGACATATGGCAGACACCAGCTCTAAGGGTGCTGAATTGCCCTAAACACACTTCAAACTTTCAGGTTATCTCAATGGAAGTAACTATCCCAAGGAAGCTTGAGGTGAAGGAGTTACCAACTCATCCACCTCTCCCCTCCCTACCCCAACCCCCTCCCTTCATGATACATAGCATGGCCACATACTTTACAAAGAAATCTTCATAAAAACTCTAACCTTTTTTTTATTTGTATATTTTATACTACAAATAGGATGAGAAATTTTAAAAGTTGTACAGTCAGCCTTGAAATGTTTGTTCACTACGCATGTGTTGATCTTCATATTCAGATTGGTCCTCAGTCAAAATGAAAGACATATTCCCAAATGATATCCTCTTAAAATAACTTATTTTTTAACATTAGGTATAGTTGGCAAAATTGTAAGATATTTAAAGTGCATTGTGGTGATTTGATATGGGTATATATATGTATACTGTGAAAGAATTTCCACCATCTAATTAATTAACACATCCATCACCTCATTTATTTATTTTTTTTGTGAGAACATTTAAGTTCTACCTTCTTAGCAAATTTTAATTATACAATACAGTGTTAACTATAGTGACCATGGTTTTGTTTGTTTATTTATTTATTTTTGGCTGCGCTGGGTCTTTGCTGCTGCACATGGGCTTTCTCTAGTTACAGCAAGTGGGGGCTACTCTTCATTGTGGTGCGCAGGCTTCTCTTTGCGGTGGCTTCTCTTGTGGAGCATGGGCTCTAGGCACGCAGGTTTCAGTAGTTGCAGCATGCAGGCTCAGTAGTTGTGGCACGCAGGCCCCAGAGCGTGCGGGCTTCAGTAGTTGCGGCATGTGGGCTCAGTAGTTGTGGTGCACGGACTTTAGTAGTTATGGTGCACAGGCTCAGTAGTTGTGGTGCACGGGCTTAGTTGCTCTGCGGCATGTGGGGTCTTCCCAGACCAGGGATCAAACCTGTGTCCCTTGCACTGGCATGTGGATTCTTAACCACTGGACCACCAGGGAAGTACTATAGGGACCATGTTTTATATTAGATTCTCAGACCATATTCATCTTATAGCTAAAAGTTTGTATCCCTTTTCCAACCTGTCCCTATTTTCCCCACCCCTGTCCCAGCCCCTGGCAACAATTTTTCTGCTCTCTGTTTCTATGAGTTTGACTTTTTTTTTATTCTACATGTTAGTGATACCATACAGTATTTATCTTTCTTTGTTTGGCTTATTTCTCATAGCATAATGCCTTCAGCTCCATCCATGTTGTCACAAATGGAAAGATTTACTTCTTAATCATAACTGTTATGTTTGTTTATATATACACACACATACACACACCACATCTTCTTTATCCATTCATCCGTTGATGGACACCTAGGTTGTTTCCATACCTTGGCTGTTGTGAGCAATGCTGCAATGAATATGGGAGGGCAGATATCTCCTCGAGATCCTGTTTTCATTTCCATTGGATGTAAACCCAGAAGTGGAATTGCTGAATCATATGGAAGGGCTATTTTTAAGTTTTTGAGGAACCCTTATACTGTTTTTCACAGTGGCTGCACCAATTTGCATTCCCACCAACAGCACATAAGTGTTCCCTCTTCTCCACATCCTCACCAGCATTTGTTATTTGTAGACTTTTTGATGATAGTCATTTTGACAGGTGTGAGGTGATATCTCATTGTTTTGATTTGCGTTTCCTTGATAATTAATGATGTTGAGCATCTTTTAATGTAACTATTGGCCATTTGCATGTCTTTTGTAGAAAAATACCTGTTCAGTTCCTCTGCCCATTTTTTGATTGGATTTTTAAAATTTATTTATTTATTTATTTATTTACTTTTGGCTGCATTGGGTCTTTGTTGCTGCGTGTGGGCTTTCCCTAGTTGTGGCGAGTGGGGGCTACTCTTCGTTGCGGTGCACGGGCTTCTCATTGCAGTGGCTTCTCTTGTTGCAGAGCACCGGCTCTAGGTGCGCGGGCTTCAGTAGTTGTGGCATGTGGGTTCCAGAGCGCAGGCTCAGTAGTTGTGGTGCACAGGCTTAGTTGCTCTGCGGCATGTGGGATCTTCCCAGACCAGGGCTTGAACCCGTGTCCCCTGCATTGGCAGGCGGATTCTTAACCACTGCGCCACCAGGGAAGTCCTGATTGGATTTTTTTAAAATATTTATTTATTTATTTGGCTGCATCGGGTCTTAGTTGTGGCACGTGGGTTCTTTGTTGCAGCATGCAGGATCTTTCATTGTGGTGCACGGGCTTCTCTCTAGTTGTGGCGTGTGGGCGCAGTAGTTGAGCGGCGCATGGGCTTAGTTGCCCTGCAGCATGTGGGATCCTAGTTCCCCAACCAGAGATCGAACCCGCGTCCCCTGCGTTGGAAGGCAGACTCCAACTGCTGGACCACCAGGGAAGTCCCTTGATTGGATTTTTTGTTTGTTTCTTTTTTGTTTTGTTTCTATTGAGTTGTATGTGTTCTTTATATATTTTATGGTTCTAGGTCTTACGTTAAAGTATTTAATCCATTTCGAGTTGATTTTTGTGCATGGTATAAGAGGGGTCCAGTTTCATTCTTTTTTTTTTTTGGTCAGGTAGTTTCAATTGCTATGCCTTCCAAATCACTAATATGTTCTTTGGTAATGTCTAATTTGCTGTTAATTCCATCCAGTATATATTTCATATTACACATTGTAGTTTTTATCTCTATGAGTTCATTTTGTGTCTTTTCTATATCTTCCATGTGTCTACTTAATTTTTTGAACATGTTTAATATAGTTATAACTGGTTTAATATTCTCTGCTAATTCTAACATTTCTGCTTTGTTTTTGATCAATTGATTATTCTCCTTATTATGGGTTGTGTTTCTTTGCCTATTTGCACGTCTAGTTATTTTAATTGGATGCCAGGCACTGTCAATTTTACCATTTGGGTCTTGGATATTTTTGTACTTCTGTGGATCTTCTTGAGCTTCCTAGTGTTGATTATTTTCTGCTACTCCAGCAAGACCTATCTGTCTACTCTACTCAATGCCCTGTGAATCATGAGGTTTTCTATTCTGGCTGGTGGGAACAGGCACTATTCCTGGCCTTATATGAGCACCGGGCATTCTTTCTTCAAATTCTTTCAGATCTTTTCTGTGTGAGTTATTTTCCTCACGTGAATGCACTGCTTAGTTTTCTGCTTAACACTTGAGGGGCTCCATCTGCAGACCTTTGGAGGTCTGCCTCTGTGCAGTTCTCTCCTCTCTGGTATTCTTTTGTATGTGCTCTAGTTGCCTTGGAGTCTCCAGATGCTTAGCTGTGCCTACTCAATCTAGGAAGTCTGCCAGGCTGCCTTGGTTTCCCCTTTTTGGTAGACAGGCTGGCTTCATGGACCTGTGACAGTAGTGCAGGGCCCCAAGCTCCAAAAGGGCCCATGTTTGGATTTAATGCTCTGTGACCACCATCTTGAAATTCATAATCTTATCTTTGTGTTTTGTAAGTGAAATCCTGTGGGACAACAGAGCATACACTGGGGGCTTGGAGCCAGGGTTCACATGTGGCCTTTCCTCTCTCTGTCTCACTGCCTCTTTGGATAGGTTCTTGCTAACCACTCTCCTATCTCTGGCACCTCAGCTTCCTCCCTCGTCCCCCGCCCAGCAACTAGTGATACCCTCTCTCTCCAGTGGGGGCTTGGGCATGGGCACAGGGAGAGTCAGAATCAGATGACTGTTTCTGTGGAATCTCAGGGTGGGGCATGGTGGCAACCATCCCTGCCCCAAGCTGGCAGTTCCACAGTACATTCAACAGGAGATTCAGCCAGGATGAACCTCTTGCCTACTTTCTTCCAGTTACCTACCCATCCTGGCACAGAAGTTGTAATACTCTTTGGGGCTGCCTATCCACAGTGGTTTGGGGTGTCAGACCATGGGAAGTAGGGATTTCTGGCTCATCTTCCTGGGGGCACTGATTCAGCTGGTGGCATGAGGGAGAAGCCAACAGCTGGTTTGCTGCAAGCATGTGTGTGCATGCCTTGTCAGAGGGCACAGCTTCTGGGTACCTCTGAGGGTCTGCACTTGCCCTGCAAGTATCCCATGTCTGAGGGAATGTAACATTAATAGCACATAAAAACCACCATGATGGGTTAAGAGAGAGAATGTGAAAGAAAGGAAAACATTTTTCCTTTTTTTAAAAAAAAAAATATTTATTTATTTATTTATTTATCTTTGGCTGAGTTGGGTCTTTGTTGCTGTGCACGCGCTTTCTCTAGTTGCGGCGAGTGGGGGCTACTCTTCGTTGCGGTGCGCGGGCTTCTCATTGCAGTGGCTTCTCTTGATGTGGAGCACAGGCTCTAGGCACATGGGCTTCAGTAGTTGTGGCTGGTGGGCTCTAGAGTGCAGGCTCAGTAGTTGTGGCGCATGGGCTTAGTTGCTCCGCAGCATGTGGGATCTTCCTGGACCAGGGCTTGAACCCATCTCCTCTGCATTGGCAGGCGGATTCTTAACCACTGCACCACCAGGGAAGCCCTTTTCCTGCCTTTTGAATAAGGGCTTTTACTTTTTCATTTTGTACTGGGCTCTGCAGCTTATGTAACCAGTCTCGATCAGAGGACTCACCTTATTTTTTAACCATCTTTCAGGGATCACTTTTTCTTCATTGCCTGATGTGTCTTAAAAAATTATTGTTTCATGAATTTTGTATGTTTTTTTTTCTCTCTTTTTTGCTTGTTTCAGGCAGAGGGTGAATTCAGTCCTTGTTACTCCATCTTGGCTGGAGGCAGAAGTCTTCTACATTTCCATACATTTATCTTGAGTATTACGCATTAGTATTGTACATAAGTATTGTGCAACTGCATAAGAAAGAGTTCAATATCAGATTAATGGCAAGCTAAACTAATAGTAATATTTGGAATTCTTAGGGATAAACACATACATCAGAAATGGGTACAATTTCATTAAAATGCAAAACATACAACTCTCAGGGAAATCATTTCAAGAAATTTGACCAGAATCTGTCCTCAGGCTTTAATATCTGCCCCAGTGCCCTGGGACCCTCCCAGCTAGCCCTGGGTTCCAGGATAGCATATAAAGAGTTAATCCACAAATGGGTCATTCTGTTCTATTTCCCTAAAGACACAAGCTGGCAATTAATCATATAAGACAAATTTGTCATCGACTCAATTGTCCAAAGGCCTCATAATCCAGAACACAGTGTTTTGAAAGGACACACGAAATCTATCATGCCCCCACATAGCCTGGCCAGGATTGCATTTGAAGAGTACAGGTCAGCGATGGACAGTTTTCACTGGACAGATTAGGAATGTCACCAAAAGGCCAGTGCAGTGGGAAGTGCCTAGTAGCTGGGGACAAAATCCAATGGCCAGGGCCTCTGCTGCTGCTGCTTCCCTTCCTCATCCCACCAAAAGAGCACACCAGCCCCTCCCCCTCCTCCCCTCAGGCACATGCTCCTTGGCCATTAAGAATGTCCAACCCTTGCAAAGGCTCCAACCATTAGCGTTTAACCAATCTGTGAAGAAGTAAAATTATGGTGAGCTGGAAAGAGCACTGCACTTAGAAATAAAAGATTTGAGTTTAGGGAGTTCCCTAGGGGTGGCCTAGCGGTTAGGATTCCAGGCTTTCACTGCCATGGTCTGGGTTCAACCCCTGGTCAGGGAACTGAGATCCCACAAGCTGCGAGGTGCAGCAAAAAAAAAAAAAACACAAGATTTGAGTTTACTTCTCTATCACTACCTAATGGTGGGACCTTGAGCATTTCTGGGCTTCCCTGTCTTCATCTGAAGATGGGGAAAATAATTTTCTTACCTTCATTTGCATGATTGTTGTGAGGATGAAATTAGATAATAGGGAAAACTTGTTGATGTAGTGTAAAGAGCATTTTGGATTCAACAAAATTATGCTTCCAATTCCAATATAAACACTTTATAGTTGTGTGACTTTAGGGAAGTTACTCAACCTTTCAGAGCCATAGTTTCCGAATCTGTAGAATGGGATAATATCTGTCTCACAGGGACATTGTGAGGATTAAGTGAGTTCAAAAGTGCCTGACCTCTAAAAGGCACTCAAGAAATGATAATAAATTACAAAATCTAGATAATATTTTGTAAAATTCTATACAAATGGAACAAGGAGATATGCAATGGGAGGAACTTGCTTTTTTTTTTTTAAAGGATGTAGCCCTTCTTCATAAAGATTGATTATCCTGGTTCTTTGCCATAACGTCTTTTTTTCCCATACCATCTTTAAATTCAAGGTTTCACAATAATAGTTTTCAGAGAAGCTCTGATAGTAGTGTCATAAAAGGATGGAAAAATGACTTCCGGAAAGTGGGCAAAGACCTCTAGCTATCCCCAAAATAAGGTGCTCTAGGAACTAGCTTAGGACACTGATTTCCTCAGACAAAATACATAGTTCTTGACTTTTTTGGCCTCCATAGGCTCATCATTGTTCACATGTTGCATGATCTAGTGTTTGCCCATCAGAATGTTTACTATTCTTCAACTATTCATGTATATTTTTGTGCAGCACTTGTAATTTTCATATTCTAGTTTCCTTTCTATTGTAACCCTACGTCACTTATTACTAGGACTTTCAACACTCTCACTGCTTTTGTATGTATCAGATATATGTTAATAATGTTCACTAAACTGCTCAAACCTAGGCAAAATCACAGCAAACACATCCAATGAATGCCAATGCCAGAGACCAAAATGACAGTCAATAAGCTGCTGGTGGCAGACAGAGTTAATGACATTTGCCCTCCATACAGCTTTGTGGCTCTAAGAAATGTCTCAAATAGAGGAGTTTCTGTGTGTATAGGGAACTTTACTGTATGCCAGGCATTGTGCCAGGAGCTGAAATGCAGTCGGGAGCAAGAGAGACCTAGTGTCTGCTCTCCCCAAATTCTCAATCTAACAGAGGGCACAGATCAGGAAGTGGGCAACTGCCATGCAGTGTGATGAAATGATGGGGAGCTATGGAAGCACAGAGGAAGGTCACCTAAGCCAGACTTGCAGGGCAGAGAAGACTTCTGGAGGAAGTGAAGTCTAAGCTGAGACCAGAAAGACAAGTAGGATTGAGTCAGGTAAAGATGGAGGGAAGAGGGTCCTATGCAAGGAACATGACCTGTTCAGGGAACTGTATTTCAGTCCTGCTGGATGCAAATTGTGATGAGAAAGGCTGCAGAAGGAAGCCAGAGCCAGGCCACACAGGGCCTTATAACCCATGGGGAGGGAGTGAGGAGTAGTTGGGTGCTCTGGAGGGAGACACTTGGAGTCTCAGCTGTTTATTCTGTTGATAGTAGTGTGAACTTGGACAAGTTATTTAAGATTTTAAGCCTCAGTTTCCACCTGTGTAAAATGAGGACAGTGCTCTAATAATACTTCATAGGCTTGTTTAAGTGTTCATGAGATAGCACACATACCTAACACATAGAATGTGCTTAATAAATATTAGCAATTATTATTTCTATCTTATTTCATCTAATATGAACTTGACACATTTTGGCTGGTTGGAAAATTGCTGGTCTCACAGATTTGTATAGGATATATGTATGTATGTATATACATAAATACATACATACACACATCTATTTTCACATTACATTTTTTTCTTCGTTTTGTTGATTATGAAACAGAAGTTTTATACATTGATACAGTCCTATTCGGCCTCCCTTTCTTTTCTAATTTGTCTTCCATGGCTTTATATCTTAAACATTATCATGCCTTCAGTGATAGTATCTTCTGTCTTCCTCAGTCTTTTTGAAACTTGCTGCTTCTGTGTCTTCCTACTCTTTGCATCTAAATTGATAGCCTTGGGAACGAGCGCCCTCTGGCTTTCATCTTGTGTCAGTTCAAGAGACAATGTCCCATTAACTGTGATCCGCAGTCCCTGTGATCTGCGGTTTCTGCTTATGTGCAGAAACCCTCAGTCCCAGAGAACGTGAAGGCTGTTAAAGCTGCAGGTTTCATAATATAAAACCTCTGGCTATTATAAAATTGTCCTTGGGGGCTTCCCTGGTGGCACAGTGGTTGAGAATCTGCCTGCCAATGCAGGGGACAGGGGTTCAAGCCCTGGTCTGGGAAGATCCCACATGCCGCGGAGCAACTAGGCCCGTGAGCCACAACTACTGAGCCTGCGCGTCTGGAGCCTGTGCTCTGCAACAAGAGAGGCCTCGACAGTGAGAGGCCTGCGCACCGCGATGAAGAGTGGCCCCCACTTGCTGCGACTAGAGAAAGCCCTCGCACAGAAACGAAGACCCAACACAGCCAAAAATAAATAAATAAATAAATAAATTTTTAAAAAAAATTGTCCTTGGCCTTGAATTTTCAAAGGTATCACACAGCTACTTATTAAACTACAGTTCACATTATTGTATCCGTACACAAAGATTATTACATATAAAAAGACTTTCCTAGAAGAAGAGGTACAAGGATTTGGAGACCTGGAATCAAGACCTATGTATCAACTATTACTGTGTGGCCTTGGGAAAGTCCTTCTCCCAATTAGGCCTCCCATTTTTCAAATGAAAAAGTTAGACAAGATCCATGTTTCGCGGAATATGCTTTATAGAATATTAATTTTGAGGTATCACATACACACAATCGAGAGAGGAGAGGCTACATTATCAAATAAATTTGGAAAATGGGGTGTTAAACAAAATAAAAGTGTTTCTTGACTGTAGGAGTTCTCACATTTTGCAGTGCTAATACAGTACGTGTTCTGAATTTGCAAGACATGACTACAGATTCCCAGTGTCAGCTGACTGCAGAACCCTTTGCTGGAAGAGCATCTTGCAATGCCAGTATTCTACAAAAAATATTCTTGAAAATGCTGGTCTATGCAGTAATTTAATTTGGTGAATCTTCCTGATCACCAAAGATAAGGTCAGGCAAGCAATGTGCTAATGTTAGGATGCCAAGTCAGTGATAAAGTCTGACAACAATCACAAACATAGCCTCCTAATAATAATAACAAAAACGATAATGATATTTATCAATAATTCAATAATGGTTCTTGAGTGCTAGATAAGCCAAGGCACTGTGCCAAGTGCCTTATACGTGTTACCTCATTTTATCCTCACAACAGCTCAATGAAAGAGTTTCTGTTATTTTCCCATCTTAAAGATGAGGAAACTGAGTTTGAGAGAGATCAAATAAGTTACTTAAGGTCACAAAGCTACTAAGTTGCAGAGCTGGGATTGAAGCCCTGGCCAGCTGCTGCCAAAGCAAATGTGCTAAGTATGCTATAGTTACGGTGATAATATAACTTCTTGTCCAAACCGAGACACTTTTGAGAGTGAAGGGAACTCTAAAAATAACCTTATAATTTGTGAAATATTAAGTTTTTCACCAAACTGATTTAATTACATTGGAGTGCAAAACCCAGGGTCAAAAAGAAAATCCTTTTTTAAAAAATGAAAATTAAATCTACTTGTGTATATTAAAGCAAGATATAAGTTATTTATATTGATTATCTGAACATTTAAAAATAGGATAAGAAGACTTCCCTGGCAGTCCAGTGGTTAAAACTCCATGCTTCCACGGCAGGGGGCACAAGTTTGATCCCTGGTGGGGGAACTAAGATCCCGCATGCCACACAGCATGGGCAAAATATTTTTTTTAAACAACATAGGGGGACTCCCCTGGTGGCACAGTGGTTAAGAATCCACCTGCCAATGCAGGGGACACGGGTTTGATCCCTGGTCTGGGAAGATCCCACATGCCGCAGAGCAACTAATCCCATGCGCCACAACTACCGAGCCTGTGCTCCAGAGCCCGTGAGCCACAACTACTGAGCCCACGTGCCACAACTACTGAAGCCTGCGCACCTAGAGCCTGTGGTCCACAACAGAAGAAGCCACCACAATGAGAAGCCCACACACCACAATGAAGAGTAGTCCCCGCTCGCCGCAACTAGAGAAAGCCAGCACGCAGCAATGAAGACCCAATGCAGCCAAAAAATAAAATAAAAAATAAAAAAATAAAAATAGCGTAGGTAGAGTAATTAATATTGGTTCATATTCACATAGTCTGATCAATTTCTTAGTCCTGCCTTTTATAATGCATCATTGGTATCTTCGTGAAGAATGTATTTTTTCTTTTTTTTTTTTTTTTTAAGAATGTATTTTTTCAATATGGTATTATTATTTTTAAATTTTTTTTTTTAAAGTGTCTGCAATAATTTTCAAACTTGCATTTGATGGTTAAGAAATTTCAAATTGTTCATGCTTTCAACTGGCTCATTTCTGTAAACCACCCTATTTTTCCTTTTTTAACATACTATCTTATTTATTTATTTTTTTGAAGTATAGTTGATTTACAATATTATGTTAGTTTCAGGTGTACAGCATACATAGTGATTCGGTATTTTTATAGGTTACACTCCATTAAAAGCTATTACAAAATAATGGATATAATTCCCTGTGTTGTACAATATATCCTTCTTATCTATTTTTTTTTTTTTAATTCACGTTCTTTTATTTATTTATTTATGACTGTGTTGAGTCTTCGTTTCTGTGTGAGGGCTTTCTCTAGTTGCGGCAAGTGGGGACCACTCTTCATCGCGGTGCGCGGGCCTCTCACTGTCGCGGCCTCTCTTGTTGCGGAGCACAGGCTCCAGACGCGCAGGCTCAGTAATTGTGGCTCACGGGCCCAGTTGCTCCGTGGCATGTGGGATCTTCCCAGACCAGGGCTCGAACCCGTGTCCCCTGCATTGGCAGGCAGATTCTCAACCACTGCGCCACCAGGGAAGCCCCTTCTTATCTATTTTATACATAATAGTTTATACCTCTTAATCCCATACCTCTCTCTTGCCCCTCCCCCCTGCCCTCTTCCCACTGGTAACCACTAGTATGTTCTCTATATCTGTGAGTCTGTTTCTGTTTTGCTATATACATTCTTTTATTTATTCATTTCCACATATAAGTGATATCATACAGTATTTGTCTTTGAGTAATTTCACTAAGCATAATAATCTCTAGGTCTGAGGAAACTTACACAACCCTCTTACATAGCCTCATCCACCAGAGGGCAGACAGCAGAAGCAAGAAGAATGACAATCCTGCAGCCTGTGGAACAAAAACCACATTCACAGAAAGACAGACAAGATGAAAAGGCAGAGGGCTATGTACCAGATGAAGGAACAAGATAAACCCCAGAAAAAACAACTAAATGAAGTGGAGATAGGCAACCTTCCAGAAAAAGAATTCAGAATAATGATAGTGAAGATGATCCAGGACCTCGGAAAAAGAATGGAGGCAAAGATCGAGAAGAAATGTTTAACAAAGACCTAAAAGAATTAAAGAAAAAAACAAACAGAGATGAACAATACGATGACTGAAATGAAAAATACACTAGAAGGAATTAACAACAGAATAACTGAGGCAGAAGAACAGATATGTGACCTGGAAGACAGAATGGTGGAATTCACTGCTGTGGAACAGAATAAAGAAAAAAAGAATGAAAAGAAATGAAGACAGCCTAAGAGACCTCTGGGACAACATTAAACGGAACAACATTCACATTATAGGGGTCCCAGAAGGAGGAGAGAGAGAGAAAGGACAAGAGAAAATATTTGAAGAGATTATAGTCGAAAACTTCCCTAACATGGGAAAGGAAATAGCCACCCAACTCTAGGAAGCACAGAGAGTCCCAGACACGTTAAACCCAAGGAGAAACACGCCGAGACACATAATAATCAAATTGTCAACAATTAAAGACAAAGAAAAATTATTGAAAGCAGCAAGGGAAAAACGACAAATAACATACAAGGGAACTCCCATAAGGTTAACAGCTGATTTCTCAGCAGAAACTCTACAAGCTAGAAGGGAGTGGCATGATATACTTAAAGTGATGAAAGGGAAGACCTACAACCAAGATTACTCTATCCGACAAGGATCTCATTCAGATTCGATGGAGAAACAAAAAGCTTTACAGACAAGCAAAAGCTAAGAGAATTCAGCACCACCAAACCAGCTCTACAACAAATGCTAAAGGAACTTCTCTAAGTAGGAAACACAAGAGAAGAAAAGGACCTACAAAAACAAACCCAAAACAGTTAAGAAAATGGGAATAGGCACATACATATCGTTAATTACCTTAAACGTGAATGGATTAAATGCTCCAGCCAAAAGACACAATCTTGCTGAATGGATACAAAAACAAGACCCATATATATGCTGTCTACAAGAGACCCACTTCAGACCTAGGGACACATACAGACTGAAAGTGAGGGGATGAAAAAATATATTCCATGCAAATGGAAATCAAAAGAAAGCTGGAGTAGCAATACTCATATCAGATAAAATAGACTTTAAAATAAAGAATGTTACAAGAGACAAGGAAGGATACTACATAATGATCAAGGGATCAATCCAAGAAGATACAACAATTATAAATATATATGCACCCAACATAGGAGCACCTCAATACATAAGGCAACTGCTAACAGCTATAAAAGAGGAAATCGACAGTAACACAATAAAAGTGGGGGACTTTAACACCTCACTTACACCAATGGACAGATCATCCAAAATGAAAATAAATAAGGAAACAGAAGCTTTAAACGACACAATAGACCAGATAGATTTAATTGATATTTATAGGACATTCCATCCAAAAACAGCAGATTACACTTTCTTCTCAAGTGTGCATGGAATATTCTCCAGGATAGATCACATCTTGGGTCACAAATCAAGCCTCAGTAAATTTAAGAAAATTGAAATCACATCAAGCATCTTTTCTGACCACAACGCTATGAGATTAGAAATGAATTACAGGGAAAAAAACGTAAAAAAGACAAACACATGGAGGCTAAACAATACGTTACTAAATAACCAAGAGATCACTGAAGAAATCAAAGAGGAAATCAAAAAATACCTAGAGACAAATGACAATGAAAACACGACGATCCAAAACCTATGGGATGCAGCAAAAGCGGTTCTAAGAGGGAAGTTTATAGCTATACAAGCCTACCTCAAGAAACAAGAAAAATCTCAAATGAACAATCTAACCTTACACCTAAAGGAACTAGAGAAAGAAGAACAAACAAAACCCAAAGTTAGCAGAAGGAAAGAAATCATAAAGATCAGAGCAGAAATAAATGAAATAGAAGCAAAGAAAACAATAGCAAAGATCAATAAAACTAAAAGCTGGTTCTTTGAGAAGATAAACAAAATTGATAAACCATTAGCCAGACTCATCAAGAAAAAGAGGGAGACGACTCAAATCAATAAAATTAGAAATGAAAAAGGAGAAGTTACAACAGACACCGCAGAAATACAAAGCATCCTAAGAGACTACTACAAGCACCTCTATGCCAATAAAATGGACAACCTGGAAGCAATGGACAAATTCTTAGAAAGGTATAACATTCCAAGACTGAACCAGGAAGAAATAGAAAATATGAACAGACCAATCACAAGTAATGAAATTGAAACTGTGATTAAAAATCTTCCAACAAACAAAAGTCCAGGACCAGATGGCTTCACAGGTGAATTCTATCAAACATTTAGAGAAGAGCTAACATCCATCCTTCTCAAACTCATCCAAAAAACTGCAGAGGAAGGAACACTCCCAAACTCATTCTATGAGGCCACCATCACCCTGATACCAAAACCAGACAAAGATACTACAAAAAAGAAAATTACAGATCAATATCACTGCTGAATATAGATGCAAAAATCCTCAACAAAATACTAGCAAACAGAATCCAATGACACATTAAAAGGATCAGACACCATGACCAAGTGGGATTTATCCCAGGGATGCAAGGATTCTTCAATATATGCAAATCAATCAATGCGATACACCATATTAACAAATTGAAGAAGAAAAACCATATGATCATCTCAATAGATGCAGAAAAAGCTTTTGACAAAATTCAACACCCATTTATGATAAAAACTCTCCAGAAAGTAGGCATAGAGGGAACCTGCCTCAACATAATAAAGGCCATATACGACAAACCCACAGCAAACATCATTCTCAATGGTGAAAAACTGAAAGCATTTCCTCTAAGATCAGGAATGAGACAAGGATGTCCACTCTCACCACTATTATTCAACATAGTTTTGGACGTCCTAGACATGGCAATCAGAGAAGAAAAAGAAATAAAAGGAATACAAATTGGAAAAGAAGACATAAAACTGTCACTGTTTGCAGATGACATGGTACTATACATAGAGAATCCTAAAAATGCCACCAGAAAACTACTAGAGCTAATCAATGAATTTGGTAAAGTTGCAGGATACAAAATTAACGCACAGAAATCTCTTGCATTCCTATACATTAATGATGAAAAATCTGGAAGAGAAATTAAGGAAACACTCCCATTTACCATTGCAACAAAAAGAATAAAATATCTAGGAATAAACCTACCTAGGGAGATAAAAGACCTGTATGCAGAAAACTATAAGACACTGATGAAAGAAATTAAAGATGATACCAACAGATGGAGAGATATACCATGTTCTTGGATTGGAAGAATCAATATTGTGAAAATGACTATACTACTGAAAGCAATCTACAGATTCAATGCAATCCCTATCAAATTACCAATGGCATTTTTTACGGAACTATAACAAATCATCTTAAAATTTGTATGGAGACACAAAAGACCCCGAATAGCCAAAGCAGTCTTGAGGGAAAAAAACGGAGCTGGAGGAATCAGACTCCCTGACTTCAGACTATACTACAAAGCTATAGTAATCAAGACAATATGGTACTGGCACAAAAACAGAAACATAGATCAATGGAACAAGATAGAAAGCCCAGAGATAAACCCACGCACCTATGGTCAACTAATCTATGACAAAGGAGGCAAGGATATACAATGGAGAAAAGACAGTCTCTTCAGTAAATGGTGCTTGGAAAACTGGACAGCTACATGTAAAAGAATGAAATTAGAACACTCCCTAACACCATACATAAAAATAAACTCAAAATGGATTCGAGACCTAAATGTAAGACCGGACACTATAAAACTCTTAGAGGAAAACAGAGGAAGAACACTCTTTGACATAAATCACAGCAAGATCTTTTTTGGTCCACCTCCTAGAGTAATGGAAATAAAAACAAAAATAAACAAATGGGACCTAATGAAACTTCAAAGCTTTTGCACAGCAAAGGAAACCATAAACAAGACGAAAAGACAACCCTCAGAATGGGAGAAAATATTTGCAAACGAATCAATGGACAAAGGATTAATCTCCAAAATATATAAACAGCTCATGCAGCTCAATATTAAACAAACAAACAACCCAATCCAAAAATGGGCAGAAGACCTAAATAGACATTTCTCCAAAGAAGACATACAGATTGCCAAGAAGCACATGCAAAGCTGCTCAACATCACTAATTATTAGAGAAATGCAAATCAAAACTACAATGAGGTATCACCTCACACCAGTTAGAATGGGCATCATCAGAAAATCTACAAACAACAAATGCTGGAGAGGGTGTGAAGAAAAGGGAACCCTCTTGCACTGTTGGTGGGAATGTAAATTGATACAGCCACTATGGAGAACAGTATGGAGGTTCCTTAAAAAACTAAAAATAGAACTACCATATGATCCAGCAATCCCAGTACCGGGCATATACCCAATGAAAACCGTAATTCAAAAAGACACATGCACCCCAATGTTCCTTGCAGCAGTATTTACAATAGCCAGGTCATGGAAGCAACCTAAATGCCCATCAACAGACGAATGGATAAAGAAGATTTGGTACATTTATACAATGGAATATTACTCAGCCATAAATAGGAACGAAATTGAGTCATTTGTTGAGACGTGGATGGACCTAGAGACTGTCATACAGAGTGAAGTAAGTCAGAAAGAGAAAAACAAATATCGTATATTAACGCATGTAGGTGGAACCTAGAAAAATGGTACAGATGAACCAGTTTGCAGGGCAGAAGTTGAGACACAGATGTAGAGAACAAACGTATGGACACGAAGGGGGGAAAGCCGCGGGGGGGTGGGGATGGTGGTGTGCTGAATTGGGTGATTGGGATTGACATGTATACACTGATGTGTATAAAACTGATGACTAATAATAACCTGCTGTATAAAAAAATAAATAAAATAAAATTCAAAAATTCAAAAAAAAATTATGAAAATCAGACCACGAAATTGTATTTAGGGTATTGGCCCAGTTGATATTGTATGCATTTTCTGGGCATTATATGTTGAAAAAAGTCTGAAGGGACATAAAGGTTATTAATAGCTATGTGATGAAATTATAGATCTTTTCCCCTTCTTTGAAACTGTATGTATTTTCCAATTTTTCTTTAATAAACATGTATTACTTTTGTAATTAGGATTCAAACTTTTAATAGCGTTTTTTTGGAACACAGCAGATATCTTCTTCCTGGTGTTTCATTGGCATATCTGTCTCTCTACAGAAAAAAAAAATTAATCTCTAGGTCCATCCATGTCACTGCAAATGGCAGAATTTCCTTCTTTTTATGGCTGAGTAATATTCCATTGTGTACATATACCACATCTTTTTTTTTTTTAGAAAGAAATCCTAAGTTTTTTATTTATTTATTTATTTATTTATGGCTGTGTTGGGTCTTTGTTTCTGTGCGAGGGCTTTCTCTAGTTGCGGCAAGCGGGGGCCACTCTTCATCACGGTGCGTGGGCCTCTCACTATGGCGGCCTCTCTTGTTGCGGAGCACAGGCTCCGGACGCGCAGGCTCAGTAGTTGTGGCTCACGGGCCTAGTTGCTCCGTGGCATGTGGGATCTTCCCAGACCAGGGCTCGAACCCATGTCCCCTGCACTGGCAGGCAGATTCTCAACCACTGCACCACCAGGGAAGCCCTATACCACATCTTCTTAAGCCACTCATCTGTTGATGGAGACTTGGATTGCTTCCATATCTTGGCTATTGTAAATAGTACTGCTATGAACATTGGGGTGCATGTATATTTTTGAATTAGTGTTTTTGTTTTGTCTGGATATATACCCAGGAGTGGAATTACTGGATTGTATGGTAGTTCTATTTTTAGTTTTTTGAAGAACCTCCATACCATTTTCCATAGTGGCTGCACCAATTTACATTCCCAACGGTGTATGAGGGTTCCCTTTTCTCCACAACCTCACCAGCATTTGTTATTTGTGGGCTTTCGATGATGGTCATTTTGACAGGTGTGAGGTGATATCTCATTGTAGTTTTGATTTGCATTTCTCTAATCATTAGCAATGTTGAGAATCTTTTCATGTTCCTGTTAGCCATCTGTATGTCTTTGGAAAAAGTCTGGCAGGTCTTCTGTCCATTTTTTGATTGGGTTGTTTGTTTTTTTGATATTGCATTGTATGAGCTGTTTCTAAATTTTGGATATTAATCCCTTGGTCATATCATTTGCAAATATTTTCTCCCATTCTGTAGGTTGTCTATTCAAAGTATCATGCATCAGTGTACACACTGCTATATTTAAAATAGATAACCAACAAGGACCTACTGTACAGCACAGGGAATGTTGCTCAATATTCTGTAATAACCTAAATTATTAACCTAAAAACCTAAAAGAATTTGAAAAAGAATAGATACATGTATATGTATAACTGAATCACTTTGCTGTACGTATGAAACTAACACAACATCGTTAGTTAAGTATGCTTCAAAAAAAAAAAGTACCATGCATGAGGAAATACTTTCACAAAACTCATTTAAAAGTCTCTACGTTTCTTTTGAAACTTTCACCAAATTTGGATGCTGAAGATCATAGGCCTTCTCAATTTCATTCCATTCAGGTACAGAACATAAATGTAGCCAATTAAAATTTTATTCAATTAAGATATAGGAGCTCTATCAAAATTTTAAGTGTCTTCTCACAAGTCAAGATATCCCAAAGCACAATTACAGAATTTCACAATTAAATCCTATTCATTGTTTACCATAATTTGTTCCAATCCTTTTTTTTTTTGGCTGCACGGCATGTGGGATCTTAGTTCCCAGACCAGGGATTGAACTCAGAGTCTTAACCACTGGACCACCACGGAGGTCCCTGTTCCAATCCTTTTTTAGGGATACATTCCAATGCCTTCCTGTTTTTGCTGATATTTGCTGAGAGCTTCAAAAGCCAAAGAGATTTTTTTTTAGGACTCTGTTGAATATTTTCATTAACTATTTCCAACTGATGTTGAATAAAATAACCCCAAATTCAGAGAACTCTGTAAAAAGTTCAATACCACTGTAGGACACTTAGGTGGACTGACAAAGTGGTTCTTCAAAAGTACAAACATTTCTAACATGTGACTGACGATGGAGGGCAAAGACAGAAAGCATATGCTGGGTTTTTATTTCTTATTTTGGGTATTCAACATTAACTTTGTCACATACAAAAACAATAGTTCGGACCCTAATAGTATTTGTAGAAAAAAATATATTTGGAAATTTGACACTACAGCTTCTCTTTCAATGGGTATAATATTGCAGCTTATTTGTATGCAGTTGTCGATTGTATGTGCACTATAACCAATCCCAAAGATGTTCCTGCTCTATAGATTTCTTAATTGATTCAGAACACTATTTTTACCATGACATTTTCCTCTGTTAAAACTTGTGTTCATCTTGGGGACTTTCCTGGTGGCGCAGTGGTTAAGATTCCACACTCCCAATGCAGGGGGCCCGGGTTTGATCCCTGGCCAGGGAACTAGAGCCCACATGCATGCTGCAACTAAGAGTTCGCATGCCACAACTAAGGAGCCCGTGTGCTGCAACTAAGGAGCCGGCGAGCTGCAACTAAGGAGCCTGCCTGCTGCAGCTAAGGCGCCCACATGACACAACTAAGGAGCCAATGTGCCACAACTAAAGAGCCCTTGAGCTGCAACTAAAGGAGCCCACCTGCCGCAACTAAAGGAGCCCACCTGCCACAACTAAGACTCGGCACAAGCAAATTAATTAATTGATTAATTAATTTAAAAAGTTGTGTTCATCTTATCACTGAGAAAAAACAATTTTATCTTCAATGTTACACTTTGTTACTAAACTTACAGTAGCATTTATAATGCTGACAAATGTTTTATCTTCATCAAAATTAACTTCCAAAATTGTTATTTGATTCCATGCATTGGAGGAAATAATTGAACCATTATTATTATTATTTATAAATTTATTTATTTATTTATTTATTTTTGGCTGCGTTGGGTCTTTGTTGCTGCACGCAGGCTTTCTCTAGTTGCGGAGAGCGGGGGCTACTCTTCGTTGTGGTCTGTGGGCTTCTCATTGCGGTGGCTTCTCTTTTTGCAGAGCACGGGCTTCAGTAGTTGTGGCACACTGGTTTAGTTGCTCCACGGCATGTGGGATCTTCCCGGACCAGGGATTGAACCCATGTCCCCTGCATTGGCAGGCAGATTCTTAACCACTGCACCACCAGGGAAGTCCTTGAACCATTATTAATTTAGCTTCTCTTCCATTTGAAGCACCTGAAGGCACTGATATAAAGTTGGTATCACTGAACCATTTGTTTGGCTAATTCAGCCAACACTTTCATGGCTACTGCCTCACTCTTCATACATGCACAAGGAAATTTAGAAAATGAGCAAAATGATTTTAGGACAACCATTTGATATACATGACAAGTCATGCTGCACAGAGTTATATAAACCTTCTATATCCTCATGTGTGATCCTTGAGCCCGTTATTAGAATAACTACGTACTGACTTCTGAAGTAGATGGTGATGCTTCTTCTGGTTTCTGTGCGGTAAGTTATATCACTGCAGGCTCCATAGATGGTAAACATCAATAGACATTTTGTGTGAGCTACATATATAACATCAAACTCGGTGCCTAGATTTTTATAAACACTTTCATTTACTGGTACTCATTACTTCTAAGAGGATTTATTGTAAAGTAGAAAAACATTGTCAATCGATAAAATATAGTTGTAGATTTATACTATGCATAAATTACACAACCACTGTTGCAAGAATGTTCAGACTGCTCTATATACTGTCTGGCAGGACTGCTTAGCTTCTATTTCCGACACATCCTTCATGTACACCTAACCTGTATTTTCCAACATCTCCCACTGACCCTGCTAACTAGTGACCTGACAGCTTCTGCAACTCATATCTGGAACTCGCAGGCAAGGGAACAACTGGCCAGTGTACAGGTGGCAGGCAGCTGGACAGTGTCAAATACATCCTCCACCACTACCTGAAACCTGAGGTTGAGAGCTGTCCTTGGCTGCTGTGATCTGGGCATGTTTCCTTTTATCCCTCATGGGGAGGTTAATTATGCTTATCTGGAAAGGGTCAGAAAGAGAGATTATCACTGGCTGTTGTTCAGATTTGCAGGGTTTGAAAATTGTAACTTGCAGAAGAAGCAGCGTGGATGCCTATTAAACATGCTGGTTCCTGGGTCTAACCTGAGAGATTCTGACTGAGTAGAATGGTGTAGAGGCGGTGGGTCTGGGAATTTAACATGCTTCCCAAGTGATGAGAACATTGTCATAAGGCCTGATCGATTCCTGGGCAACCCTCGGCTAAGAGTTACTCTGCTTCTAGCCCTTGCTGCTCCTCATCCTAACTTACCTTGCTCCCGTGCTATATAAAACCCTACCAATAGCACAGGACCCGTTTGGCAATAGTCTGGTCTCTTTTTCTCTTGGAGAGAGCAAACTTTGCTCTTATGGCACATGTAGAAGTGTCTGGTGCACAGACATTTCAACTCACTTTTCCTACTATCCTCTATCAAGGGATGACTGCCAATCCTCTTCCTTAACATGTTGAGATACGCTTGGAATTCAGTGTTCTGAACAATCAGCAGTTTGGTATGTGTCACTGCGTTGTTGGTTTACCCCTCAATGTGGTGGACACAAAGAACACACCCTCCTGATCCCCGTTCAAGGAAGGACCTGCTGCCCAGCTGTGGAGACTCTGCTCAGACCCCAGCGGTCAGCCACTTCAGGGTTGGCTTCCACGTCAGGTCACGAGGTCATGCTCTTGCCAGGGCAGCCTGCTTCCGGTGATTGAGAGAGAGAAGTGGATGAAGGCCTGGACTTGTCAGCCCCTTGTGGGACACTCTGCCAGGCAACACTCGCTCCAGACCTTCCCGCGGGGTGGCCACGGCTTTGTGACGCTAGCATCACTGTTCGACTTTTCCCTCTGCCCAGTCCTGCCTCCCACACCTTCCTTTCACAGATATTGATCTCTAAACATCTTGCAACCCCAATTCCACTTCAGCATATGCTTCTGGAAAACCCAAGCCGTGACACTCCACTTCTTGCCCTCACAGCAACTACGCTAAAGTACATAAAGTCCAGGGCAGCACTTCAGTGCAAACTTAGACGCTGCTTGGCAGCTCAGCGCCAGGTGACACTATCCAGGTCCCCCTCACGATGCTTCCCTGTGTCCTGGCCCATAGCCACAGGAAAGGCCACAGGCATTGCATTGCAGGACGTGAAGCAGGGAAAGCTTCATGGAGTGGGCTGAATTTGAGGTGAACATTTCAAAGTAAGGAGAGAAAAGGGGGAAGAGAACTAATACCCACTGAGTATCTCTTACGACTCGGGCTCTCTGCTAGGAATTTTACTTGCTTTATTTCATTAATGCTCTGCTCACAATACTATGGGGTAGGTGGTTCCTCCACCAATAATAACAAAATAAAAATAGGTACCATTGATCGAGTGCAGTCCTTACTATGTATCAGGTACTGTTTTGAGCCTTCACATTCATTATTATCTCATTTATGCCTTAAAGGTCTTCAAGGCCTGGGAAGCTTTCATATTTTTCTTAATATAAATTTATTTACTTATTTTATTTTATTTTGGCTGCGTTGGGTCTTCGTTGCTGCATGCGAGCTTTCTCTAGTGGCGAGCGGGGGCTACTCTTCGTTGCGGTGCGCAGGCTTCTCACTGCGGTGGCTTCTCTTGTTGCAGAGCATGGGCTCTAGGTGCGTGGGCTTCAGTAGTTGTGGCACACGGGCTCAGTAGTTGTGGCTCACAGGCTCTAGAGCGCAGGCTCAGCAAGTTGTGGCGCATGGGCTCAGTTGCTCCGCGGCATGTGGGATCTTGGCGAACCAGGGCTCGAACCCATGTCCCCTGCATTGGCAGGTGGATTCTCAACCACTGCGCCACCAGGGAAGCCCCAAGCTTCCAGATTTTGAAGACATTCATCAGACTCCCAGCCTCTAGCACCAGAGTTCCATGGATTTCACTTAGGATCAACACCTGTGTGATAGTCATTCTCCCGTCTAGAGTAGGGGCTCCAGCCAAACGATCCCACTTTCTGCTCCTCCTCTGCTGACCCTGATTCACTCAGGACTCTGTGAGGGAGCTGAGGCTTAGAGAAAATAAGGGACTCACTTCTACTCACACAGCTAGCGAGTAGCAGAGTTTGAGTTCAGACCTAGGTCAGCCTGACTCCCTAGCCGGATTCCTGACTCTGGTCCTGTTACTTCCTACTGGTCTGTGATGTTTTCTTTTCTTTCTGTTTTTATTTGGTTTTGAGGCATGGTGGCTTTGTGTTTTCTTAGGTGTCACAGCCCTTATAAATAAAACACTAACGAAATATCCTCATCTAGGAAAAACTGTGCAAATAAAACCATGTGCCTATATTTACAGAAATTGAAGGCTTTAAAATAAGTAATAACTAAGTCACCAAAAAGGGCAATTGATATTAATTTTTTACCACTCAGTGACATAGATAAAAGAAATATATTTTTGCATTTTATCAGTTACAGGCATACCTCATTTTATTGTACTTCTCAGATACTGCGTTTTTTACAAATTGAAGGTTTGTGACAACCCTACATCAAGAAATTTATCGGTGCCATTTTTCCAACAGTAATTACTCACTTGGTGTTTCTGTCACATTTTGGTAATTGTCACAATATTTCAATTTTTTCATTATTATTATATTTGTTATGGTGATGTGTGATCAGTGATCTTTGACATTACTATTGTAACTGTTTTGGGGCAGCACAAACAGTGCCCATATAAGACAGAGAACTTAATGGATTGTTGAAATGACAACAAAGGATTTAGAATATTACATAAACTTAGTTGATAAAGCAGCAGGGTTTGAGACGATTCACTCAGTGGACAAAGAATTTCATCTGCCATTTCAGTAAACAAAGGAGACTGTGGTCATCAAGCCATCAGTCACTGCAGCCGCCCCCAACGGTGCACACTGAGGGGATTCAGGATGGAGAAAAACTGGATACTGGCCCTAGATAATTGAGGTGCACATCAAAGGGATAATTTCAATGACTCTTGTATCTTCCCACACATAGAAAAGCACTAAAATCATTAACGAGATGGCTGTTTTTTTGTGACTGGTAGTACTCCTTTACTGTTCGACTACATTTTTTTTTACAGCAAAAACTCACACACACACACACACAGACACACACACACACACACAATCTCCTCCCTTATCTCTTTGGAACAGTCCCTCAGAGCTATCTGAGAGGCTGTATCCTGGGCTATAGTCCTCAGTAAGTCCACCAAATAAAACATAATTCTCAACTTTTACATTGTGCTTTTTTTTTTTCAGTTGACAACTCCAATTTTGAAAGAAGTTCTACGTGGGTAAAATGCTATCAAACAGGGCTTCCCTGGTGGCGCAGTGGTTAAGAATCCACCTGCTAATGCAGGGGACGTGGGTTCGAGCCCTGGTCCAGGAAGATCCCACATGCCGTGGAGCAACTAAGCCTGTGCGCCACAACTCCTGAGCCTGTGCTCTAGAGCCCGCGAGCCACAACTCCTGAGCCCACGGGCCACAACTACTGAAGCCCACGTGCCTAGAGCCCGTGCTCCGCAACAAGAGAAACCACTGCAATGAGAAGCCCGTGCACCGCAACGAAGAGTAGCCCCAGCTCGCCGCAACTAAAGGAAAGCCTGCGCGCAGCAACGAAGACCCAAAGCAGCAAAAATAAATAAAATAAAATAAATTTATTTTAAAAAATGCTACTAAACTGCACTGCATGCTATAGAGAAATTGTTGGTGAAAGGAAGAGTCAATCAATCTGGCAAACTTCATTTTTGCTTATTTTAAGAAACTGCCACAGCCACTCCAGGCTTCAGAAACCACCACCCTGATCAGTCAGCGGCCATCAACGTCGAAGCAAGACCCTCCCTCCACCAGCAAAGAGATTATGACTTGCTAAGGGCTCTGATGATGGTTAGCATTTTTTAGCAATAAAGTATTTTAAAATAAGGTATGTACGTTTTTTTCAGACATAATGCTATTGCGCACTTAATAGACTACAATATAATGTAAATGTAACTTTTATATGAACTGGGAAACCAAAAAATTCGTGTCGGGCTTCCCTGGTGGCGCAGTGGTTGAGAATCTGCCTGCCAATGCAGGGGACACGGGTTCGAGCCCTGGTCTGGGAAGATCCCATATGCCGCGGAGCAACTGGGCCCGTGAGCCACAATTACTGAGCCTGCGCGTCTGGAGCCTGTGCTCCGCAACAAGAGAGGCCGCGACAGTGAGAGGCCCGCGCACCGCGATGAAGAGTGGCCCCCGCTCGCCGCAACTGGAGAAAGCCCTCGCACAGAAACGAAGACCCAACACAGCCAAAAATAAATAAATAAATAAATAAATTTAAAAAAAATTCGTGTCACTCACTGTGTTGCCGTGGTCTGGAACCGAACCCGCAGTATCTCTGAGGTATTCCCATACTTACATAGTCTTGATTACCATTTATTAGTTAATCCTCTGTGTTCCTTTTAAACAGCTTTATTGAAGCATAACTGACATTCAATAAACTACACATATTTAAAAGGTACAATTTGATGAGCTTTGACATATGCATATGCACGAAACAGTTGTGGTGTCTCTTTCTATCCAAGTCATCTATAGCCAACCCAGGAGAGGCGCCAGGCTTTGGTGCAGATTCTTGGGCCATAAAGGATACCAAGTGACTAAGTGCGCTGGAGAAAGACTTCAAAGCAACTACTGTCAGTGAACTCAGAATCACCAACGTTAGACATAAACTACCGCCGCACCTTTTTGTTCTTTTCTCCGAGAGGCCGTGATTAACTGGCCAGAATTGCAGGCTATTCTTGGCGCCAAGGCCAAGAATAAAGCAGCATCGCACTGCAAAAACAAACTGCGTTTAAAGGCTAGGCCTCCAGGGGGAGAAAGCTCCTGGAGGAATGCCTGGAAAGCGGCAAAGCCTCCGGAGTCACTAGCTCAAAGTACAATAGTCGCTTTGCTGAGCAAGGTCGCCTTGACCGCTGGCAGCAAGCGCGGCCGCCCACAGCTGCAACCGGCCCTCCGAAGGTACCAAACGCAGGAGACACAAAAAGCCAATGTTTCGCCCAGATCGATCTGTTCCTGTTCCCGAAACGCTGACCCACATGTCCAAAGGCGCGCCAGGCGGGCCAAGATCCCCCTCCTTCCGCCACCTCTCTCGCCCTGGCCCGTCCGGGTCCGCCCCGCCGAGGATCCAAAGCACAGAAACCCAAGCTCCCTGCTCCTGTAACAATACCAAGAGGGGGTGGAGAGGGGAGGGAGCCAACCACTTCTGGTTAAGTTTCGTTTTTATTAAAATCTTCACGTGACTGCCCGACTCTTGACTCAGCGATTTCTCCAAACAGCCTCCTTTAATGTATTGGTTTGTCATCACCGCCTTCACCTTTTTTTGTATAGTCCTATCTACCAGTTTTGAACTTTTATAGGGAATTCTCCCATTGGATACAAAGAACAAATAAATCACGGGTTAAATTCATTTAACCAATTCACTTCAAGCCCGCAAAATGATAAGATACGGGTTTTAAATGATCACTTGACAGTTTCCTCCCTCAACTCTCCACAGAAGCAACTGCCACACATTTTCTCGAAAAGATCTTAAAAGGTTTTTTTTTCTTCCCACTCCTCTCCCTTAGTTATTGGATTATTATAGACCTATTTTTAAACAAATGGGAGAATTATATAAAGACTTCATAAACAGATGTCCTGGAATCCACCCCCCTCACCAGACACACCTCAGCAGTGACAATTCTGAAAGTTTTGTGTGAATTGAATTTTTAAAACTCAAACCTTGATTTTTATTTTTAAAAGTTTATTTTAATCTTTATGATAAAAATACTACAGTTATTATAGAAAATGCGGACAATCAGACAATTCAAAAGACAAAAGGGGGCTTACCTGGTGGTCCGGTGGTAAAGAATCCGCCTTCCAATGCAGGGGGATGCGGGCTCAACCCCTGGTCGGGGAACTAAGATCCCACATGCCATGGGGCAACTAAGCCCGCGCGCCACAACTACTGAGCTCATGCGCCTCGAGGAGAGAGGCCGCGTGCTGCAAACTACAGAGCCCACGCGCCCTGGAACCCGTGCACCACAACTAGAGAGAGAACCCGCATGCCACAACTAGAGAGAAGCCCATGTGCTGCAACTAGAAAGAAGCCTGCAGGCCACAACTAGAGAGAAACCCGTATGCCCCAATGAAAATCCCACGCGCCACAACAAAAGATCCTGCATGCCGCGACTAAGACCTGACGCAGCCAAAAAAATAAATAAACCAATATATTAAAAAAAAAAAGACAAAAAGGAAGTTATTTACAATCTCAACACTCAGAAACAATCCCTGTTAGTAATTTGGAGTCTTTCCTTCCAGGCTTTTTATTATGGATTTTAAAAAATCATTGTAATTATACAATTTTGTTTGTTTCCAGTTTCTTCTCCTTCATTACAATATTTGCATTTTCCCATTGTATAACTTTTAATGACCCTTTGATAGTCCATTGTATGAATGTAATATGCTTCACTTAATCCTCCATTTTGAGACATTCAGTTTCAATATTTTCAATTGAGTAAACTATTTGAAATAGCCCTGTGGGAAATTCTTTCTGTGAAGTGAGGCATCCTTTGAAATGCAAATAACCACTCCCAGATCAAATCTACCTTTATAAGTGTAAGGGCGGAAAACTTTTCTTACCCTTCTAGATTCTTTGGCTGATCTAATAATTAAATTGACATAAGGCAGATTAACAGGAGAAAAACAATTTTAATTATATTTAATTACATATGTACAGAAGCCCCACAAAGAAAATGAAGAGTCCCTGGCAGTCAGGTACTTGAGGCTTCTGTACCTTCCTGAGCTAAGGAGAAGGGGGTAGGGGTCTGGGGCTTCAAAGGGGAGGAAGACAATTCACAGCAAGATGGGAAGAGGAAATGTTTAGTAAACAAATGTTTGCCATGCCTTGCAAGGGAGTCTTTGTGATATAAAAGTTCTCTCTGGTAATAGCTCTCTTCCTAGTATTGGCCCCCTACCTCAATTCTTCTAGGCAGTTAAGGGGGAGGTAAAAAGCTTTTCCTGAGTCTGCTGGGGTTTAATTGCCTTCATCTGAAAACAATACACATGCCGAAGTGTTACATCTTGGGCTGATGTGTTCTGCTCCCCCTCAGCAGTTTTTGAGTTCTCATTTATTGGGTTTGCTTAAGGTAATACACACCTGAACTTTTTTTTTTTTTTTTTGTTTGGGAGTTGTTTGAGGTTTTCCTACAAATATATATTTGAAAAAACCCCAAAACTATTGTTCTAAGCATCTTTTGTGTTTTATCCACAGCGCTTCAACACCACGTATATCCATAAGTATCTAGATCAGGGTCAGGAGTGATGTGACTCCCTTCCCACTCTTTTCCACTGAGTAGAGGAGAGAAACTTGGAGAGAACAGGCAAGCACCGGCACAGTGATTAGGCGTGGGGAGGAGGGGGAGATAGGGACTGAGCTCCCGGGGACTAGAGGGAAGTAAGAGTGTACTTGTCCCCAGGTGTTTATAGCCTGGCGGGTCAAACTAAATCAAACCTGGGACTTCCCTGGTGTTGCAGTGGCCAATGCAGATGACACGGGTTCGAGCCCTGGTGCGGGAAGATCCCACATGCCTCGGAGCAACAAAGCCCGCGCGTGCCACAACCACTTAAGCCCGTGCGCCTAGAGCCCGTGCTCTGCAACAGAGTAGCCCCCCTCTCCGCAGCTAGAGAAAGCCCGCGCACAGCAACGAAGACTCAATGCAGCCAAAAATAAATAAATAAATAAATGTATTTAAAAAAGAAAAAAACAAACCTGTGTACAATATTGGGCAGGCCGATTCTAGGTCACACAACGTCTTATTCTTTCATAACTGTACCCTCTGATCTGGCCTAGTGTCAGCACAGGGAGGAGAATAAATCCATTCCTTCAACAATGGTTACTGAGTATCTCCTATGTACCCGGCACTGTACTTGATGCTTAGGATCTATATCAGTGAACAGGAAAGACACAAATCCTGCATTTTGTGTCATTAGCATTTTAGTGGGGGAAGACAGACCCTAAACAATAAACATAATAATTAATAAATTATATTTTATGTTAGGAGGAGATGGGGCTGTGAAAAAAATGGGCAGGAAAAGGGAGTTTGAAAGTGTTTGTGTGTGGGTGTGTGTGTGTGTAGGGGGGTGTTTCAGCATTAAATAGAGTGGTCAAGATAGGCTCCATTAAGAAAGTGACAGGTAAGCAAAGACTTGGAAGAAGTGAGAGAGCCATCTGGATATCTGAGGGAAGACTATTCGGGGCAGGGTGGGGGAGGGATAAATTAGGAGTTTGGGATTAGCAGATACACACTACTCTATATAAAATAAATAAACAACAGGGACCTACTGTATAGCACAGGGAACAATATTCAATATCTTGTAATAACCTATAACGGAAAAGAATCTGAAAAAGAAAAAATATACATATATATGAATCACTTTGCTGTACACCTGAAACATTGTCAATCAACTGTACTTCGATAAAAAATAAATTAAAAAAAAAAAGAATGTTCCAGGCAGAGAAAACAGCCAGTGTTAAGGCCCTGGGGTGTGACTGTACATGAAGAACAGAAAGGCCGCTAACGCGGACAGAGAGGAGCCGGGCATCTTGCTTAAGTGAGTAAATGGCTAGATACTAGATTACAAAGCAAGATGTTAGCAAGGATGCAAAAAACCCTACCCATACTGCAAGTTGAAGGTATGAGTGCTTGAGCAGCCCCTGAGTTGGAAAGAAGTCATCAGATGAGGATGGTTCTAGGTAGATTTCCTGGAACTTGAGTGGCGGAGGGGAGGGAAGGGTAGGAAGGGCACGGAAAATGGAGACAGGGCCTCAAACTGCCCCACAATTGTTGTCCAGATGTGCAGGTTTCTAGAGGGCTAGATGAGAAACCAAACTCTTTATTGAGACCATTGAAAACTGGCATGTGCTCTTATTCTGGGACTTTTAAGTGGCAAAGGAAGCAAGCAAACCAACCAAAAAAACAAAAACAACATTTTCCATCAAAATCTTATAAATGCCAACTTTGGGGGCAAAATGCTCAGGGCTCTTAGTCCCTAAAACTTGCTAGTCTTTCATACAGGGGTTGTTACATTAGTTTTCTGTTGCTGCTTTAACAGATCACCACAAACTTGGTGACTTAAAACAACACAAACTTATTATCTTACAGTTATGGAGGTCAGAGGTCCGAAAATCGAGGTGTCAGCAGGGCTGCATTCCTTCCGGGGGCTCTGGGGGGAGATGAGTTTCCTTGCTTTTTCCAGTTTCTATAGGCTGCCTGCATTTTTTATCACGTGGTCCCTTTCCTTTTACAACATCAGCGTCCTTTGTATTTTCATTCACTGTAAATTCCCTCCTTTAACAACTACTGAGGCACAAGGAATTTCAGAAAGCTGTGGGATCTAAGTTGATAGAGTGCTTAGAAGTCATCTTATCTAACTTTTCTTTTAGTGATGAAATGCATTTTACATTTTCTGGATAAATAAATGCTCCTTCAGCTTCTTTGTAATACACTTTCAGTGACTCAGAACAAGTCAGTGCGAGTTCTTACTTTTTAAGATCTTATGGTTAGAAACTCTTCCTTCCTACTGAACTGAATCCTGGCTCCTTCTGACTTCAAACTAATCTTCCTATTTCCTCTCCAGTTCAACCTGTAGGACTTTGAAGACAGCTGCCCCGTTAGGACTTCTGTTCTCCAGCATGAGCAAGTCCCTGTGGGGAGATCTCGGAGTTCCTCTCCATTCTGGTCTCCCTTTCCTGGAGGCTTTCTGGTTTAATGTCCCAAAACTGTGGTACCCACCCAGAACTGGATCTATGACTCCGGGGCAGAGTCCATGGGGATATCACCTCTTTTGACTCGAGTTTTCTACCTAAGTGCTCCAAGCTTGCACTTTACACCTTTTTTTTTTAAGAGTCACACTGTTGACTCACATTGAGTTTGTCAGTAATAAGCACCTGCAGATCTTTTTCGCCAAGTATGGTCTCTTCCATCCTGTACCTGTGAAACACTAAAAACAAACAAACAAAAAAGTCAAAGCAGACTTTATGTTGATCTCTGTTTAGTTTTATCTCACTGGTTTGGACTCACTGTACCAGTCTGTTCCACATTGTTAGAAGTCTTGATGCATTTGAATCTGAGTCATCAAAATAGCTCGATTTCCTAGATTTGGATCATTTGCAAAGTTTATGACCACTTAATTTTAAGGAAAATGTTCCTATCATTTAAAACACAATTTTCTTTTTTCTTTTCCATACTTATACTCACTTCTAACGCACTGGAAATTAGCATTGTCCTTCGGTGTGATTCATTAAACACTGAACAAATCTTGGGTTTTTTTTTTTTTTCTTTAGAGCAGAGAACCGTAATTGCTTTTCCCATATCTGACTTACAACAGCGACAGATTAATTTTCTGCCAAAACTATATTTTTAAGCAAGTAAATGGACCACAGACTTTTCTAAATATGTTTTCATTTAGGATAGAGTTTCTCAAAATGTATCCCACAGACCAAATACATTTGAATCACCTGGCTATCTTCTAAAAATGCAGATCCCTGGGCCCCAGCCAGACTCTTAAATTCTGTGGTAGTGAGGCTCAGAAATTATCATTTGACATAAAGCACAGGTTATTCTTATGGACACTAGAGTTTAAGAACCCTGCTTTAGGACTTCCACAGTGATCTATAGCAGTGGGTCTGAACCCTGACTGTACACGAGAATCACGCAGAGACCTTTTAAAACCTCTGACACACAGACCACACCTGGCATTAAGTCAGAATCTCTGGAAGTGGGATCCTGACATCTGTATGTTTTAAAAAGTTCCTCAGGTGATTCTACTGTGCAGTCATTATTGAGAAACACAGATTTTTTTGAAGTATAGTTGACTGAGAAACACGGATTTATATGTTCCACAGTATAGATTTTTTTCACATCTTTAGGTAAAATCTATATTTTATGTACAAAATTGTATACCTAAAGTTCTGTTTTCTTTTTTTTAATTTTATTGAAGTATAGTTGATTTACAATGTGTGTTAATTTTCACTGTACAGCAAAATGATTCAGTTATACATATATATACCTTCTTTTTCATATTCCTTTCCATTATGGTTTATCACAGGATATTGAATACAGTTCCCTGTGCTATACAGTAAGACCTTGTTGTTTATCCATCCTATATATAATAGTTTGCATCATCTAATCCCAAACTCCCCATCCATCCCTCCCCCACACCCCTCTCCCTTGGCAACCACGAGTCTGTTCTCTATGTCTATGAGTCTGTTTCGTTCCACAGTGTAGATTTCGGGGTTAAATAATATTTAACAACTTGTCAAATCTCAAAAAAACCCTTTGAGCTCATAAAATGTCACCTGCTTACTTTGGACTTTGAATTATTTGTGCTGGAGTAAAAAAAGAACTTATTGTGAGGAGAGACACAAGGTGCCTCTTATTCAGCACTAAACATTCCAATAGTTTACAGACACCATTATTATTCAGACAAGGAAGGCTGATGACTGCAGCACCATGTTAAGCACTGCTGGCAGCGCTGGGGAAAAATATGCTAGTAGAAGGCATGCTCCTCAAGGAACCTAGTCTAGTTGGAAAGTCAAAATGAACCTCGGAGAAGCTAGAGTGAAAAGTTATACAAAACCTCATCGTAATGAAGTACCGAACTGTAGGACACATGTTAAATGCTAGAAGCTCAGCAGAGAAGGAGGGTTTGAACTGCATCTTGAAAGCATTTCAGGATTTGAATTGTTGGTGGAACAAATGGACAGCTTCATGGATGAAGGATATTAGTTCTGATGACTTCAAGTGCAAGCAACAAAGTTCCCCAACTAACAGTGACTTAAGGTTATACGGACTTTTATTATCCCACTTAACAAGAAGTTGCGAGGTGGGCAGTCCCAGGGTTTGTGTAGCAACTCAACCATATCATCAACATTTTTGTCTTTTTGCTCTGACATCCTCGGTGCAACAATGATGTCTCCCCTCATGGTTCCAAGATAGCTGCCACAGCACCAAACATCACATCCTAATTCTAGTACCTCAAGCAAGAGGTTGTTGGAGTGTTTTTCCAATTCATCTCTTTTTGTGAGAGGAAAAATCTCTCCCAGAAGCTCCCGCTAGTGAAGGGTTTTGATTAGTAAGAGGATGTGGTAAGAGCAGTATCTGAGAGAGATCAATGTGACATTGGTGTGTAAGAAGGATTAGAGTCAAGGAGAGCAGCTAGACAATGACGGCCTGGTCTAGGGTGGGAATAGAGTGCTAAGGATAGATTCAAGAGAAATAGTAAAAGAAACATCAACAGAATTTGGTGAGTGGCTAGTTTGGGGTATGGAGGAGCTGGATTAAAGATAATGTCAAGACATTAAAAACAAAGTCTAGAAATCTTTATGAGGACAAAGGAAATGGGAAGGGACACCCGGCTTGGGGAACAAGAGAAATGATGAGTTTGGTTTAGGAGAAATTAAGTTTGAGGTGACAATGAGCTGTTTGAGTGGGTATGTCCAATGGGCAGATGGATTTTCAGAGATTAGAAACAGCACCTGGTGCTAGAGACTTTGTACAACCAGGGTAATGGTTAGGAACATGGACACTGGAGCTAGACTGCCAGGGTTTGCACTTAATAGACATGTGACCATGGGCAGTGCTATGATTAAATGTTTGTGTCCCCCCTAAATTCATATGTTGAAGCCCTAATGCCCAACATAATGATGTTTGGAGGTGGGGCCTATGGGGAGGTAATTAGGTCATGAGGGTTCATTAGTGCCCTTATGAGAAGAAACATGAGAGAGATGATGTCTCCACCATGTGGGGACACAGAAAGAAGGTAGCTGTCTGTCAACCAGCTCTGGCTCTCACCAGACACTGAATCTGCCAGCACCTTGATCTTGGACTTCCCAGCCTCCAGAATTATGAGAAATAAATATTTGTTGCTTACGCCACCCAGTCTACGGTAATTTGTTATAGCAGCCCGAGCTGACAAAGACAGGCAGGTTATTTAACCTTTCTGTGCTTCTGTTTCCTCATCTGTAAAACAGAGACAATAATGCCTACTTTATAGAGTCGTTGTGAGAATTACATGTGAAAGGCTTACAACAATCCCTGGCATATAGGACACGTGTAGCTATTACTATTTTTTTGGTGTCACCAGCTTAGAGGTGACCCTAGAGGCCTGCCATGGATGTGCTCTTCAAGTCTTCTCATTTTAGCTGCTCTTTTTAGAACAAAAGATACCAGAATCCTTCATTATCAGACAGGCCTATCTTGGAAACCCAGAAAGAAGCTAGGATTTTAGACTGTTACAGCTGAAAGTGACCATGGCGATTTTCTAGTGCAAAGTTTCTTGCAGTTTTTTTTAGCCACAGAGCCCTTTGTTCAAGCAAAATTTCCCACAAAAACCCATGATCTAAAACAGAGAAAACTGGGGACTTCCCTGGTGGTGTGGTGGTTAAGAATCCACCTGCCAGTGCAGGGGACACGGGTTCAAGCCCTGGTCTGGGAAGATCCCACATGCCGGAGCAACTAAGCACGTGCGCCACAACTACTGAGCCCACGTGCCACAACTACTGAAGCTTGCACGCCTAGAGCCCGTGCTCCGCAACAAGAGAAGCCACCGCAATGAGAAGCCCGCGCACTGCAATGAAGAGTAGCCCCCACTCGCCACAACTAGGGAAAGCCCGTGCGCAGCAATGAAGACCCAATGCAGCCAAAAATAAAAATAAATAAATAAGTAAAGATCTAGCAGTAATTAAAAAAATACATAAAACAGAGAAAACTGGAGCCATTCTTGTTGGTGTGGAGTGAAAGTCAGGACGTCCTGCCCACCTGCTCTGAGATACCTCCTCTGAGCCCATGGACTCCCTGGAACACACTTTGAGAAACACTGCTGTTGTCCAAACCCTTAGACAGTAGAGGAAATTGTGATTAAGTGGCTAAAGAGATTAAGTGACCTGAACAGGCCACGGAGCGAGTAGTGGCCAAACTGGGCCCAGAAACCAGCTTTCCTGGCTTTTATGCTGAGGAGCGTGAGTGAGTGTTAGGTGCGAGCCCTGTGCTGGATGCGGCAGGAAGGTTGGTGTCTGAATTCTGGTTTCACAGGTCTTCAGGTGGCTGTGTCTACCCTGGAAGCCACCCTGGCTCTCAGAAATCACTGTGTCTGGGGAGAAAGGGTGGGGAAACATGGATGGAAGGAAAGGGATGGAATCAAGAGAAGTGTACTTATTGTTCGTGCCTCCTATTACATCCCTAATGAAGGAGTTGGCCAGATGGACTGTCTTCCTCAAAGCCCATTGTAAAGCCAACAAGGACTTCCATGAACAGTCAGCCGGAAAAGGGAATAAATAACATCTGGAAGAGTGAAGTTGCTAGGAAACTTACACATTTCAATTCATAAGAGTGCTAAGGTCTCCATGTAACAAATTCCGGAACTGAACAGGGCCCTCAGTGTTTTCCTGGCCTTTCTCAATGACATGAAACTTTAATGAAGGGGGACTTTTATTAGAGCACAGGGTCTGAGCTAACTGAGAATAGAGCACTAGGCAAGAAATACAGAGGTGAGAGTTCTATTCCCAGCTCTGCTGCCTACTTGGCCGAGTAACTTGACCTCCCCGGGCAAAATGAAGGGGTTGAAGCAGACAAGAGCTCTTCTGATTTTAAACGTCTGTCATTCCCTATCAGGAGCCTGCAGTAAGTTGCTGCCATCTTACTCCAAAGAGCTGGCAGCAGCCTTCTCAGTTACACTTGAAGCCTCAGGTTATTGTCACCATCAACAGGGTCATAAAGGGGGGAGGTAAGAATCTCTAACTCTGAGCCCTCTCCTCCAAACCCCAACTGCAAAGGAAGGGAATGATATGACATTATTGCCTAAGCAACACACAGTCTCACAGTTCTGTGGGTCCTAATGTCCTGGGATCCCTCTCCTTCATAATCTATTCAGTTGAAAGAGAATGTGGAGATTCCAGTGAAGAGCTAAGGGAGGGGTGTGTGTGTGTGTGTGTGTGTGTGTGAGAGAGAGAGAGAGAGACAGAGAGACAGAGAGAGAGAGAGACAGAAAGAAAGAAAGAGAGAGTGCAACAAAGCGAGACATATAGACGAAGAGAAAGTGAGAAAGTGGTAGAAGCGGAAGTTAGCAGTTTGTCCTTGGTCAGCTGGCTGGTCTAGTGGAAAGAAGGCATGTACCTTGCCACTTTCCCTGATGTGACACAGATGGAAAAAACTTGGGAAATATTCTGCTGGGGAGACCGTTCCGCCAGCTCAGCACTTAGGCCATAAGATCTCCAAAAGCGAGAACCTATTCTTAGACCTGCCATTCATTCGTGAATTTGATAAGCATTTACTGAGCGCTTACTATGAGCATAGATAGGTGAAAAAAATGGCCATGTCCCACTTGCTGTACAGCAGAAATTATTGCAACATTGTAAATCGACTATATTTCAATAAAAAAAATAAATTAAACAAAAAATGGCCATGTCCTCTGCCCTAAAGAAGCTCACAGACTCCGGTGGGGTCTGGGCCAGTGAACAGACAATTACAGTGTGCTGAACGCCATGATGAGGGAAGTCCAGAGCTTTAGGGGAGCACGTTGGTGAAACCCCCTTAACTCAGCCTTGACTGGTTAAAGAAGATTTCTTGGGAGAGAGTCACGTCACCTGAAGGAGAAGCAGAAGCCAGCCTGGTGTTGGAGGAGGTGGGAGGAGAAGGGATGTTCTAGGCGGAAGTAGGGCCACAGGTTATTTTAATCTTCCTCTTGGTGTTTAGCAGTGTTTTACAAGCGTTCTTCATTGGACATGTATGCATTTATATAAAAAAAATTTTAAAATATGAAGGATAGCAATGGTCCTTCCTTAATCAGTGAGCACCAGTGAGAAGTCATTAGGTCTATGACACACTGGCAGAGAGAAGGGAACACTACAATTACTACGACTAATAACAGTAACAGGAATGTTTGTCAAGTGCTTACTACTTGTCAGGGTTTTTCATGTACCTCATTCAACCCTTGTCATAATCCTACGTCATAGGTACTACTATTATTATCTCCATTTTATGGATGAGGAAACTGAGGCCCAGAGGTCACACAATTAGTAAGTAGTAGAGGCAGGAGTCAAATTGAGGCAGTACAATGCCAGAGCCCCGCTCTCAACTACTGCACTATACCACCCCTCTTTAAATGATTAAAGTGAAACACACACACACACACACACACACACACACACACACACGAGACCAACTAGTGTTTAAAGTTGTCCCTCTTCTAAGAAGTAACTTCCTTCCATCAGCTGAGTATGTCCCTTCTCCTCCAAGTTGGGAGGGGGGTGTGTGGCGAGGAATATCAGATGCACACAGAGCATGGAATGACCTTCCTAATGTTGCATGATAATCAGATGGCTGAATGGGTTCCAAAAATCCACTTCAGCATCACAACGGCTGGACCTCACTCTGCTCCGGCCACACCAGCGGTGCTTACCTTGTGGCAAGTTTCCACTTTTCAAAACAGTGACATAAGTCTAAGTAATTTATTAAAATTCCCTTATTATTAATGGTGTTGATATGTGATGCAATTCCTATGTTAACCACAGGGTGATGCTGCAGACAGATCTAGGGGTTTGTTTGGGGAAGAGGGGTTTAAGAATATTTGCGTTTTATAAATTATGGTACAGGGACTTCCCTGGTGGCGCAGTGGTTAAGAATACGCCTGCCAATGCAGGGGACGTGGGTTCGAGCCCTGGTCCGGGAAGATCCCACATGCCGCGGAGCAACTAAGCCCGTGGGCCACAACTACTGAGCCTGCGCTCTAGAGCCCACGAGCCACAACTACTGAGCCTGCGTGCCACAACTACTGAAGCCTGCGCACGTAGAGCCCGTGCACCACAACAAAGAGAAGCCACCGCAATGAGAAGCCCGCGCACCACAATGAAGAGTAGCTCCCGCTCGCCGCAACTAGAGAAAGCCCGCGTGCAGCAACAGAAACCCAACACAGCCAAAATTAAATAAATAAATATAAATTATGGTACAGCTACACAATGAAAGCTATTTAGAAGAATGAGGCAAAGCTATACGACTTTTAAAGACCATCCTCAAGATATGTCACTAAGTGAGAAAAGCAAGTCACTAAACATGAGCATACAGCATGCTCATATTTATCTAATTTAAAAAATGTAAATATATATGCAGGTACATGCATAATTTTTTCCCGAGAGTTGAGAAAAAGAGATTGTTACCAGTTATTACTTTGAGGAGTGGGACTGGAGTCCAGGAGCTAGTGGGAAGCAGCCGCATAGCACAGGGAGATCAGCCTGGTGCTTTGTGACCACCTAGAGGGGTGGGATAGGGAGGGTGGGAGGGAGACGCAAGAGGGAGGAGATATGGGGATGGATGTATATGTATAGCTGATTCACTTTGTTATAAAGCAGAAACTAACACATCATTGTAAAGCAATTATACTCCAATAAAAATGTTAAAAAAAATTTTTTTAGAAAGTGTGTTTCCTTTAGATTTCATACTTTAAAAAATTATTTGATTTTTTAAAATGATTTGCACTCATTAATTTAAAAACCATTATTACAAAAAAAATCTGATTGCTGTAAAAATTGAAATACTGTAGAAGTTAATGAAAGTCTCTTCTCCCCCACCTCTTAACCCCATTCCCCAGAGGACAGGTGACCTCGGTTTGGGGCCTCTTTACTCAGAGTGTGGTTTCCAGAATGGCAACATCAGGATCACCTGGGAAGTTGCCAGAAATGCAGATTCTCGTGCCCCACCCCAGGCTGCTGGCTCAAACTCCACAGTAGGGCCCAGTAATCTGTGTTTTCAGAAGCCTTTTTGGTGATTGTGATGCATGCTGCAAGTTGAGAATCATTAGCAGGTTAGACCAGATCTTTGGGGGACAGGTCGAGAAGAATCCTGCTGGGGGAAACAAATAACTCCAATGGCCTGTTTCCACTCACCCAGCGCACTCTAGCTCGAGGCTGGCAGCCCTTTGAGCCCACTGTGACCTTTCTGTTGGGGCTGAGTGATAACCGTACAGTCACAGTTTGGAGGCTTACCCAGAAAAGGGGGCCATGCCAGAGGGGAAAGGAAAAAGGAGTGTAGGAGAAACTAAAAAAAGATGGGTAGGGAAAGGAAAAATGGCAGAGAAAGAATGCAAATAAAATAATTGCATGATGTGGAGAGAAAAAAATGTCGCCTGTCATTTCAGTAAACAAAGAATGTCGCCTGCCACCAAGCCAGCAGCTGCGGCAGCCACCCCCGACAGCGCGCCCCAGGGGCATTCAGGATGGAGGAAAACAGGATACTGGCCCTAGATAAGGAAGATGCATATCTAAGGAATAATTGCAATGAGCCCAGATTCTTGCATCTTCCCATACAGAGAAAAGCACTAAAATCATTAACTTGAGATGTCTGGTATTTTTGTGATTAGCAGTAATTTTTGATGTTCGACAATATTTTTTTTTTTCCAGCAAAAAACTCCTCTATATCGCGGCTCCTCTCTTGCCTCTTTGGAACAGTTCCTCAGAGCTCTCTGAGAGGCTGTCTCGGGTGCGGGCTACAGTGCTCAGTAAACTCCCTGAATAAAACAGAACTCCCAACTTTTAGACAGTGGGTTTTTCTTCATTCAACAGATGGCAGGTAGATGGCACCAGTACCTCAGGGTCGCTCATTTATTTAATAAGCATTTGTCATTTTTTCCATTCTAAATCTGTATCTTTTTGTTCATTTCCTCCCTCAGACCCACACATCTCATTGTTTTCTCATTTACCAACTCTGAGAGGGTCATTATTTCTGCCACCACTCAGTGTGTTCACATTTAGGGCAGTGTTTGCCAGTGATTCCCTGCTCCCTGGCTGAAAAGTCATGAGCTCTCAGAGCTGCTCCAAAGAGTCAGAATCTACCTATGGTGGTGGGAGACTGAGGAGTTTTGCCCTGGGGGGAGGTACGAGGTCCGGTAGGAGAGGAAGTGCACGTAAAAGCGCTCTGTTTACAGCAGTTATCAATAATCAAGTCCACAGATGTGAAGCTCAGATCCCAGGGGATCTCACAAAGTTCCTCAAACCATGGACCCTAGTCCCACATACGGATCTGCCTCTCCTGCAGAAGAGCTCTGGTCAAGTTCCTTCAACTGGGTGGGGGTGATGGAAGACAGTGCACAAAAAAGGGAGTAGTTCTCTCAGTGTTGGAGGAGGGGACATTAAACAACTGCAAGTATGGACACTCAGACCAAACAAAGGTTTGAGAATTTTTGGCTTGTTTCTTCTGACAAAATAACCCAACCTTTACTCACCACCCCAAAAACATTGTTCTGTCTCCTGAAGGAGGCTGTCCCAGTCAAGGAACGAGCATTTGTTTTTGTCAGGGGAAAAGGTGGTGATGGCGGTGGATTTAGCTTGTAAGGCCGCTGATATCTCTCTGTGTTCCATGTTTTCATTTGATGACATCTGCAAGAAGTTCAGGACAACAATTTGTTAAACAGGATGTTTGACTCATTGAGACACTTTGTTTTCTTATATTTTAAACAAGTGAGCATTTACTCTCATAGAATCCTACAATTGTAAAGCTGGGGCTACCTTAGAGAGATCATGTCTGGCCCATTAATATTGCCTTGGGGAGTTTTGAGAAAAACACAATGCCCAGGCCCCACTCCATATCAACTGAATCAGAATCTCAAGGGGCGGGACCAAGGGGCATCTCTAGTTTTTAAGCCCTACAAGTGATCCCAATGTGCAGCCAGGATTGAGGAACAGCTCTAGTCACACTATGTTATTTTTGGATAAAGATATAGAAGCTCAAAGAGATGAAGTGACTTGCCCAAGGTCATGCTGCCAGTAAGTGGTATCTCATACCCAACTCTTCTGACTGCCCATCCAATGTTCTTTCCACCATGCTCTTTTGTCTCTTCTTATGGAACTTAGAGTTTCACTGAACATTAAAGGTAGGCAGTTTACAGCTGAGGGAGAAGGGAGAGAGTCGCTTCATTAAGAATTGGGGGGCGGGGCAACTTCTGAGTGCTCAACTCAATTGTGGGTTCTTCAGGACATAGCTGCTGCCTAGCCTTATTGATGGTGGGGCAGTCAAATGACCTTGTTTTGCTAAAGGCAGTGCCTAATACTGTAGTGTATGTCAGTCCCTCTTAGAGGAAGTCACTTGCTCATGACTCAGTTTCACCCATGACAGAACACATTCATTGCTAAGTGTTCTCACTTTCAGGAATTAATCACATTAAAGCAAAGGACAGTGGAGGGTAGATCTTAATATTTGAGCAGGGGCGGGTGTTCGGGTGAGGAGTCACAGGTCCCACTTAAGAACCAGTAAAAGCTATAAACTTCCCCAGAAAAATACACATACAGAAATCTTGCATGTAATTTTTGGGGATTCACAGACACCCCCCGACCCCAAGTTCATCCATTGGAACCAGATTAAGATCTCCTGGACTAGATGATTTTGAAGCTCTATTTTAGTGTTGCTCAAAATGTAGTCTGGGGACCATAGGAATCAGAATTACTTGGGGTTCCTGTTAAAAAAATAAAAACAGATTCCTAGGACTGCCAAAGATCTACTGTTTCAGAATCTCTGGGGAATGAGGTTGAGGATTCAATATGTTATTAAAAATCCCCAGATAATTCTTTTGGAAACTACTATTTGAGAATCAGTGCTTTATCCCAACTTGAGATTTTTATAGTTTTTGAATGCTTTCGTTTGTTGAATATTTTAGGTTTCATCCGTCCAATTGTCAACTATACCAAATAGTATGTTTAGTATGAATTCTAATTCAAGAATATTTACATGTGTATAGGCAGAAGAAAAACAACCTGAAGGATGGACAGATAGATAATAGTCTCTCTGTGTACTAGGAATATGGATGATCTTCGTTTTTTTCCCTTTGTCCTTCTATTTTATTTCTCTCTTCCTCATTTTCTTTCTTTCTATTTTGAAATAAGACTCTTCCTCTTTCTGAGTTCAGTTTCCCCATCTGAAAAACAGGGTGTTGTAACTAGGTGAACTTCAAGGCCAAACCTTGCTCTGGCGTTCAGTGACTCTGTATCACCCTCTAGCTCCCTTGTCCTTTTAATGACATGAACTGCATGGGCAACAGTGTTTGGAGAATAATCATGTATTATTTTTGTAGGTATTACGTTGCGATGCCTAGCAACCATTTTTACTCCAGCAAAAGTATTCTCTCCTTCCTCAAGGAGTCGGAACTGAAATAATCTCTACTATCTATCCCCCCCCCCAAAAAAAAGTTCGTTTCTCTTTAGCCTTAGAAACGGCCGTCCGCGCCCATCTCCTAGGAGCGTAAGAATGAGTGTGAACCAAAAAGCCAGGGCGTGGTCACCCCGCCCACCGGGCCCTGCATCACCCCCCCCCCCACCCCGGCCGCTTTCAAACGCGGTGATTGGGTGAAGGCAAGAAAGAGTCCCGCCCCTGGTCTTATGACCGGCGCTGAAGCGCCGAGTCCTGGGTTTTGCAGCGTTGTGGTCGGTGGTCAGCGGTGCTCTTGCCCCGGTTCCGCGAGGCTTTTCTCTGCTGTCGCTGCAGTTGTCGCCGCAGCAGCCTGCTCTGCGGGATCATGGTGTGCTTCCGCCTCGCCCCGGTTCCGGGCTTCGGGCTCCTTCTGCTCTGCCTCGTCCTGGGTGAGTTGTCGGGCCCTCCTGCTTAGTCCCTGAGCCTGGGCCCGGGGCGCCCAGTTCAGAGGCCACAACCTGAAAGACTGGTCCGGGGAGAGGGGGTTGAGAAGCTGAACGACTGACACTGGGCCTCAGCGCTTGGCCCGAGGTGACGAGCGATGACCTAGAGAAGGCCCGACCGAGGGATGGCAGGGGAGAAGGGTCCATAACGGGGCAAGTAAGGGGGGGTGGACGCCGAGGGAGGAGGTAGGGAAGAGAGAGGAGTGGAGCGCATCGGGTTAGAAAGAGTAACTTGGGGGAGATACTAAGGAGTGATGAGCATAGGAGGGGGCGGTACGTGCAGAATCTGGGGTGGCATAGACATTTAGAGTCCTGGTCCTAGTATCAGGCAAGAGTTTTGAAGATGGTGGAAAACTGTAGGGCGGGAGAGAAAACTGAGGGAAGAGACTGCCTGCGTGGAGAAAAGCTTGGGGTAAGTGGGGGGAACAGATACGAGTAGATTCTGAGGGGCAGTGAGAGGCTTGGGTGGCGGGGGGTAGGAATTTGACGCTGTGAAGGAAGGGTGATTAAAGAGGTGAAGAATGATGATGGATTGGAGTTTGGTACTTGGAGTTTTGATGGGGAAGGGATCTAAGGTGGCTGGGGCAGTTTCCAGGGGAGAAAACTTGGACCCAGCCTCTGGAGACTAAAAGGGATGAGTAGGAACTTTGGTGGGGAGTGAATATCTGACTTGGAGGTGCTGAGGACATCGTGGGTTTTTTTTTTTTTTTACCAGTTTTGTTACTTCCTCCCAGCTAGACCCTGACAAAAAAGTCCCCAGATGTTGAGGTTTTAGAGGGGTGGTATATCTGAGTCTTGTATACTGCCTCTTTGCCTTCAGAAGCTGCATTTCTTCCTCCCTCTCACACAACTGGCCTATTACCTCGTTTTCGGAGGAGGAGGGTAGGTAATTTCCTAAGGATTGGGTTGTTACCAGGTCCTAAGAATGACTGGCTGAATGTTGGCTGATGGTGCTATGTGCACCCCACCCCCAAGCATTGGGTCCCTGAGGCCTTTTAATGCCTGAAAGGTGAACTTTGACCAGAATACCTCTTCCTGAACTGATAAATCCTGCGCTTGTTGCTACCACTGACTCTTGCTGTTTGTGAACTATTAAAAGAAGAGAAGGAACAGATCCAGATGGGAATAGAGAGAAAGTAGATATATTAGGGGCCTGAGAAGGCAGTGAGAGGTGCACATTTTGTAATTCACGTTTCAGTAGAATAAAATCAACACCCTGGAATGGTGGATTCTCAACCAGGGGACATTCGGCAATATCTGGAGACATTTTTGGTTATCACAATTGGGGATTGCTTTTGGCCTCTAGTGGTAAGAGGCCAGGGGTGCTTCTAAACATCCCACAATGCACAGGACAGCACTCCCCCACCCCCGACAAAGGATTATCCACCTCAAAACGTCAGTAGTGCCAAAAGATGAGAAATCTCGCTCCAGAGCCATGGCGTTGGAAGGGGTCTTGATGATCTAATCTAGTGATTCTCAAGGATCTTTCCGGGGAGGGGGGGTTCTGTCAGATAAAAACTATTTCTAGAATAATATTAAGACATTTGTCTTTTTCACTTTCATCCTCTCATCAGTACAGTGGAGTTTTCCAGAGGCTATAGAATGAATGTGTGATGACATCACCACTCTCATGGGTCTGATGTGTTTTATTCACTTCTTAGTTTTAATTTCTAGTACAGCAAATACCAATAGATGTAACTCACATAAACCAAAGCTCTTTGAGGTCTTCAGTGGATAAAGTAAAGGGGTCCTGATGCCAAAAGAGAGTCCAGCTGTGCACATAGTGCAGGAAACTCTTCTGTAGCCCTTCTTGAAAGTGGGCCACAGAGGCTTTGCTCAAACACAGTTCGAAGCCTTAACTCCCCTGTGAAGTACTCACTGAGGGCCAAGCGACCCTAAGAGAGGATTGTTTACAACGAAAAGCACCTTATGAGTGACTAGAACACATCTGACCAAGGCATCTGGTAATCAGTAGTTCACTGCCAATTGGATCTGCACAAACAACACTGTTATTGTTTAGAGAAAGTGAAAAAAAAAATCATTGTCTTGTTGGCTTTCATGTCATTAAATTTTTTTTTAATGAAAGCTTTTTTTTTGTTTTGTTTTTACAAAAGCAGTGCTTGCTCATTGCAGAAAATAAACAGGCAAAAAGAAGCACATAAAAGAACCCATCAGCTCATCTGCTCGTTTGCCATTTATTGATTGGGACTAACTAGATTCATTCTCTTGGAAGATTTCCAAGATTGATTCCCTCCACTTTCAAGTTCAGAACAGGGTTTGGAGAAGTAAAAGTTAATAATGTAGGTAGGTCAGATTTGTCAAAGGTACCAGGATGAAATGGAAACTCCCTTTTCTCTACAGCTGCTTTTGCTCCCAGCTATTGGTTCAATGTGGAGCTCAAACTCCTTCCATGTGTTTTTTTTTTTTCCTTAAGAATTTAGCAATTCTTCAGTTGCTTGGTGGGTTTTGCATGTTACTTTTATATATCAAAATGGATACCAAGAATAGTTTTTTGAAAAGTCAATAAATATTTGTAAAGTACCTGCTATGAATTTCATGCTGTTCCTGACTACTGCAGAGGGTACCAACGAAGGGAGGATCTGTTCCTGAATTTATGGTCTCATTAGCTTCCAGCTGGGCCGTTTTCACTTTGTAACTTTGTAACACTATCCCAGCTGCAGCAGGTAGCTTTTAAAAATAGTTGCTCTAGAGTAAATATAGAAAAGAATTCTCAGAGCCTATGTATTGGTCTTTTTCACAGAGATTAAGCTATGCTGGTATTTATTTGAATGAATTATAACTGACTAGAGAACTTTATGAAGAAAAGCTGTATAGAGGCATTACAAAGAGAGTAGTGGATGAAAAACTTTTCCTAGCATCACTGCTTATGTTCCCTTTGTGGCATCATAGATTTCAGATTTCTGTGGTTATTGATTCCTGTAACTAGTCTGACATCTGGTTTTTATAGGGTTGAGGCTTTTCTGGGTGGGAAAAAACCTGATATAAGTGTCCTGAGTGTGTACTTCACTGGTCGGAGTCCCGCCTTTCCACAGTTGTTTAAGGAATGACTTTTGTGTACCAGCCACTAGGTGAAAGGGATAGAGCAATGGAGAAGACAGATGAGGTTCCTGCTCTCATGGAGCTTACATTTTAGTGGGGGAAGACAGCCCAAAAGGTAAATAATAGAATTTCAGTGATAAGCACTGTGAAGAAAATGAGGCAGGTAATGAGGAAGAAGAGCAGACGATAGGCAGTGGGTGGTGGGGTTGACCCTCCTTGACATTTTGTGGTCAGAAGGCCTTCATTGTTGGGTGACATTTGAGCAGAGACCTGAGTGTTGGAAGGAGGCCAGCCAGGTGACTTATTTGGAGGAATAGGAGTAAATCTTGTCTTTCCCAAACTCTTAGGTTATTAGGCTAGCCTATTTCCCACTCTTTTTTTCCCCCAGTAATAGTCAAGTCTCCCCTGTGGTCTTAGTCTCTGAGAGTGGAGACTGTCTTCTGTACTGTTACTTCCCATTGCCTCCCTAGCACAGGGCCAGGTGGCACATGGTTACCTCTCAGTAAATTTTTGTTGAGGGTCTTCATTGGTGGGCACTGGGGATATAACGGTGAACTAGACCAACTTGGTCTCCTTTTTCTTCTGTGAACCTTAAATTAGGTCTTGCAAGATATTTTGTGTGTGTTTTCTGTTGGAGAACTTCAAGATCAGTGCTAAGCAGTACAGATAGTAACTTATTAAACTATAATCCCATACAATAATGCTAGTATCTTACCTGTACCCCTTCACATACACCTACATAGTAGTGGAGGTTCACCTGGGGAGCTAGGAAGTCCTAGGTGAAAAGGAGAATAAGGTTTCCACAAAGAACCAATCTCTCTCTTTTGGAGGTGATCAAAAAGCAAGAAAGTAAGCATTGAGATTTTTCTGTAGCCTTACCACTGATAACTTTGATTTCAAGATTTTGCTGAAATTATTCTAGCTTTAATAAAGATACTTGAAAGGACAGGCTTATTATTCATCCATTAGTCATTGGTTATCACACCTGATAGGATTTATAGATATTCACATATTCCCCATGAGTGCAGCTTTCTTCCCCTATATCATCGAGTGGAATTTGTGATCAAGGATTATTTCACAGCATTATAGCTGACTTCGGTGCTCCATGGTGCAGGAAGACTGCTCTTCCTCCTATAGTGACAAAAGCATTTCAATCATAATTTCAGGTTAAAATGATCAGAAATCCCATCAGATCCAAAAGTGTACTTTATAAGTACTTGTTGGTATCCTGCTGTGCATTGCAAAAGAATTCTGGAGGTCTGCCAAACAGCACTCAGCAATAAGCCCTTTCCATTAGTTGAATGGTGTTGAGTCTTATTTCCTTACCCACTCTCTGACCTTAAAAAAATTATTTCATAGCTTAAAATCTATTATTACTTTTATTTTTTAAGAGATTTACCAGAAATCCAGAGTATCAGAAACCGAAGCGGTAATTGTACTTATATTAGGAATTGAGGAACAGTCAATTTGACTTAACAGACCTATGAGTTGAAAAGAAAGAGTAAATAGATATTGTTGCCTATGTCCTGATTTTTTTTTGGCTTGTTTTGTTTTTTGTTTTTAAGACCCTTTGCTCAACCTCATTCTGAATTGATGAGTTTGAGGACAAGAGTCCATAACTAAGTATGATGAAAGTAGACATACCTAAAATTTGGGAAGGATCCCTTTAGGTGCTGTGTTTACTAGAAGGGAAACTTTTAAGCTGGAATCTCTAACTTGCTTGGCAGAGTTCTCTTAGCTCTGAAGGGCTTTCATGCTTTCGAAGAATGTATTGGAGAAGTACACACTACAATTCTTAGCAAGGTTAACTTGCCCAGAGTCTCACAGCTAGTAAATTGGACTGCCTGATTTGAATTCTAGCTCTTCAGTGCCAGTGATGGGACTCTTAATCGTCCCATTATATTGCCTCTTAGATCATTGTTTGTTTTTTATTGGTTTTGTTTTACCACTAGTATTATGTTCCCACCCCACCCCCATATTGTTTACAAATGTATATTTTTCAACTACACTTTGGGTCAAATAGACTTATAAAAACCCAGCCACTTTTTGCAGCGTGCCATGCTTGGAGAACAGAGTTTGTTCTGAGTTCTAAAAGAACCTATAAATGATCTCTTTGGAAACAAGATTAAGAGGATATTTGAATTTGAGAAAGTTGATTTTGCCTTTTTCTTCTCTTTGGAGAATAAACTGTCAGCTCTATAATTACACACTCTAGGATATGTTCAGCTGTGGTTTTTTAATGTCATAAAGCCTTTTAGACAAAAATGGTTTGGCTATTCGAAAATCAAACACTTCAATATGGATGAAAATGGCTTGCTGGAGATTTTTTTTTACCAAAGTGTAAATGTTTCAACCATAAACTTAATTTCTGGGAGAAGGATTATTCCTAGCTTGAAATTCATGTCAAAATCTATTGCAAAAAATGGACATGGGGGTTGAGGGAGTATCCAGAAGCCTGATAGGTTGGGTTCATGATTTGGAAGAGCTAAAGGCTCTTCCTGTAATTAGATTAAGCTGTGTTCTGGGTCGTTATTGCATGGTATTTTCACCTTGATCTAATCAATCAGTATTTATTGAGAATCTAATATGTATTCAGCACTACTAGGAATGATAGGAGATAGAGGGAAGTAATAAACATGGTCTCCCCCACCATGACATTTGTGATGGATGACATTCATATAAAAGACACACTCCTATGGGCTGTGGCATAGATAAGATCATCTGTTTAAGGGAGCATATTGAAATTCAAATGAGTGGCAGAGACCTTATCAAAAGGGAATCTTGAATCTACCCATGTATATCATTCATTCATGGACTTTGTTACTTTTTTATTAGTTAACAAATTACTTGCTGTATACTATAATTTACTATGGCACATCAGTTTGTTGCGAAGTAACAGTTGAAAACTGTTGTTTTGGAGCTTATGACAGTAGGGGAGACAGGATTTACAGGCATAAAATAAATGAATAATTCATGATAGTGTATAAAATACACTCAAGTGTGGGGCGATGCACTATGACTGCTCCTTGAGGGCTTTCGTAGTCAAGGAAATCTTTATGGAGAAAATGGCTGCTGAAAAGTGGACAGCCTATCAGTCTGGGTTCTTAATTGTAAGCAACAGAAATAAAATCTCATTGTTTTTTTTTTAAGCAGAAAAGGAATTTATTAAAAAGATATTGGGACATGTGCATACCCTTTGACCCTGCAATTTCATTCCTAGACACATACCTAATAGATACACATACTCCTGTGTTCACCTGTGTTCACCGATGTGTCCATTTGTAATAGAACCAAACTGGAAACTATCCAAATGCCCATCAGCAGTAGCATAGACAAGCAGTGAAAGAAGGCTATAAACAGAGAGAAATGACAAACTGCAGTTACACACAACAGCATGGGTGAATCTCACAGACATAATATTGAGTGAAAGAAGCCAGACACAAAAGAGAGCATAGTGAATGATTTCATTTACATCAAGTTGAAAAACAGGCAAAAGTAAACTGTACTGTTAGAAGACAGGATGGCGGCCGCCCTTAGGAGGGAAATCGTAACTGGAAGGGGGAACAGGGGGACTTTGAAGAGTACTTGGAATGTTCCTGACACAATGTTTCCTGACACAAGCGGGTTCAGTTTGTGAAAATTATTTGAGCTGTATACTTTGTGCACTTTAAATCCCTTCCGAATGTATGCTGTGTACTTTTCTGTGTGTAACACATCAGTAAATTTTTACTTTATAAAAATATGTTCATTAGGTAACTCAGAATTACTGGAGCTCTTGACTATATACCCCAAAGCCTAGTTCAGTACCCCAACTCACGCCACTGAACTGCACTGCCATCGCCAAGCTTTAACCTGCGGCTTGCACTGCTGGCCACTGCCACTAGCTGTTCTGGCCTTGTTGCCTGGGACCCTGATCCTGCTGTAGCTACTTCCATCTGAGTGTGATAGTTCCCTTCTTGGCTGCATTTCACCGCCCTCTTATTCAGAATCTGGGGTGGATGCCTTTGCTGGATGGAGCCTAGTATAAGTAAGTGCCATCCTTACCACAAGGGAGGCTGGGAAAGCAAGTATCTAACATTTTCAGCTGTTGTAGTGGGTGGGGATATTTGCCAGAAATTGTAACAAAAAGGCAGGGTGGCGGGTGTTTCAGATATTGGGACAGGGAGAAAGAGTGAAATCCCTCCTGAGGTGAACAAGTAGATTTCAAATGTTAGGAGCAGTAGAAGCCTGGGAGGTTGACTAGAGCATGGCGAATGGGTCCAGGGGAACAAGTTCAGGCAAATTAAAGGGTGTGTTCTGGGAACATGGCTTGAGAGAAGTTGAAGGAATAGGGTGGGACAAGATTAAAGATTACTTTGAAAGTCAGGCAGAGGAATTTAAATTTAATGTGGGAATTTTGGAGCCAGTAAAAGGTTTTGATCAAGAAAGTATCCTGAGAGAAGAGGTATTTAATTTTAATTTTTAATTTAAAAAAAAGTTTTTATTATATTTATTTTTGGCTGTGTTGGGTCTTCGTTGCTATGCACGGGCTTTCTCTAGTTGCGGTTCGTTATGGTGCGCAGGCTTCTCATTGCAGTGGCCTCTCTTGTTGTGGAGCACAGGCTCCAGGCACGCAGATCTCAGTAGTTGTGGCGCATGGGCTTAGTTGCTCCGCGGCATGTGGGATCTTCCCGGACCAGGGCTCGAACCCCTGTCCCCTGCATTGGCAGGTGGATTCTTTTTTTTTTTTTTTAATTTATTTATTTTATTTATTTTTATTTTTGGCTGTGTTGGGTCTTTGTTGCTGCGCGTGGGCTTTCTCTAGTTGTGGCGAGCGGGGGCTACCCTTCGTTGCGGTGCGTGAGCTCCTCATTGCAGTGGCTTCTCATTGCAGTGGCTTCTCTTGTTGTGGAGCACGGGCTCTAGGCACGCGGGCTTCAGTAGTTGCGGCGCACCGGCTCAGTAGTTGTGGCTCACGGGCCCTAGAGCACAGGCTCAGTAGTTGTGGTGCACGGGCTTAGTTGCTCCACAGCATGTGAGATCTTCCTGGACCAGGGCTTGAACCTGTGTCCCCTGCACTGGCAGGTGGATTCTTAACCACTGTGCCACCAAGGAAGCCCCAGGAAGAGGTATTTAAGGACCATTAATCTGACAGCAGTTCTAGGGGTAGCTAGGAGGTATCTGTAGCAAGTTAGGGGTGTGGTGGTGGAGTTGGAGTAGAAATAAAAGGCAAAGGATTGGATTTCAGAGGGAATTTGAAGGGAAAAAAAATCAATAGGACTTAACGAAGAGAATGAAGTAGAAGGTAATTCCCAAAACCTTTTGAGCCTGAGTGTCGGTACAAGGTCCTGCCTTTCCTTTCGAGCCAGTGAGGCTGAGAAGGCGGGCTCCGTTTGGAGGAAGTCGAAGAGTAGATTTTCATTGTGGAATTGTTGAGTTTGAGGTGATAGGCATTGAGTAAAAGTGGCCCCTGTGCAGTTGGAGATGTAGACCGGGATGCCAAGGAAGCCCTGTGAAGGCATAGCTCTCACAGCGAGAAGGGCTATGAAGACATGAGAACAGAATGTTTTGGACCCTCGGGGCATTTCTCAGTTCTCATTTATGGGTTGGCAAGTAGGCTGTTTTGATATTAATGTAGTGGCAAATGTGAACCACCACCTGTGCCTTCTACTCCATAGGGCGGAGTTCTCCACCCCAGCACATGTTGATACTAATCATTGTTTTACACTGTTTTGTCTGTTACTCTAATATCTTTGGAAAGAAAATGATTAATACATGCCAGGCTTTTCTTGGTTGTTTCTGATAGTTTTGAATGCTTTGAATATTCACAAAGAGAATATGTTAAAACGAGGGACTTTAAACAAGGCCAAGAGAGACTGTGTATGGAAAGCAGGCCTCCAGGTGATTAGAAGAATTCTAAGCTGCAGTTCTCAACACCACTGCAGGGTAGCCTTGGATCAATGATGCCAGCTCCATTCCAGATTGTTCTGAGAAAAGAAAGCCTGTAAAACCTACTTGGGCCTCACAAGGTCTTATTGGAGCCTTAGCCGATACATTTAGGCATTGTCAGCAACCACAAGCTTTAGCATATCAGATTCAGGCTTGGCGAGGCAGCCCGGTCTCCGGAGCATGCAGAGCATGACGAGAGCTTTGTGTACAGCTTGAAAGCTGTTGCTGAGGCACGCCTTCTTGGTATTCCTCTTAGGACTTTATTCTCTGTAGTCTAGAGCGTGTCCCCACTTGTAGGTGACGCAGGTGTGCTCAGGTATCATTCAAGGCTATGCAGCTATCTTAACAGGAAACAGCTCACCCCTTGGGTATATGCGTGAGACAGTGAAGAAAATCCTTAGATGATGGCCCATCATTTCTGCTGTTGCTGAGTTTGCTGGCGTATCGTATTTTGAGTTTGGGCTCTTCAATGTAATAGGTAATGTCCCCATGTTTAACCTATTGTAGAAGATCAGAGTCAAGTTAGCTGAAAAGTCCCAAGACTTTTCTGTCCCTGAAAGGTTTCTCTGCTAAAAGAGAGGTAGCAGGTTGAGAATGTAGGAAGGAACTTTAAGTCCATGTCAAAAGATTTTTTTAAAAATAAATTTATTTATTTATTTGGGCTTCCCTGGTGGTGCAGTGGTTGAGAATCTGCCTGCCAGTGCAGGGGACACGGGTTTGAGCCCTGGTCTGGGAAGATCCCACATGCCGCGGAGCAGCTAGGCCTGTGAGCCACAACTACTGAGCCTGCGCGTCTGGAGCCTGTGCTCCGCAACAAGAGAGGCCGCGATAGTGAGAGGCCCGCGCACCGCGATGAAGAGTGGCCCCCGCTTGCCGCAACTAGAGAAAGCCCTCGCACAGAAACGAAGACCCAACACAGCCAAAAATAAATAAAATTAATTTAAAAAAATAAAATAAATTTATTTATTTATTTATTTATTAGTTTTGGCTGTGTTGAGTCTTCGTTGCTGCGCGCAGGCTTTCTCTAGTTGCGGCGAGAGGGGTCTACTCTTCGTTGTGGTGCACGGGCTTCTTATTGCGGTGGCTTCTCTTGCTGCGGAGCACGGGCTCAGTAGTTGTGGCTCGCGGGCTCTAGAGCACAGGCTCAGTAGTTGTGGCGCACGGGCTTAGTTGCTCCGCGGCATGTGGGATCTTCCTGGACCAGGGCTCAAACCCATGTCCCCTGCATTGGCAGGTGGATTTCTGAACCACTGCGCCACCAGGGAAGTCCCATGTCAAAAGATTAATTAGGCTTTCTAATCAATTGGATTTTATTATGAAACAAAAATGATGAACGCTGCATTTATAAAAATTAACCTTTTGCTTATGGATCTAACAACCTTTGCAGTACTGTTGGTCATGTGGTACACACGCTTAGCCCTGGCCCACATCATCATTTTTTCACATTGGAATAAAATAGTTTGCCAAGACTTCTAAGTGTCATAGGTCACATAGCTTGTGACAGGATTTAAAGCAGCAAGACCACAGAAATCAGATCTATCATTATTTATGTAGAGAAAGTTCCACCAGCTGGTTTGAGAAAAGCAGGAGTTTAACACCCTTCCCACGCTTCCCCTTCACCTCATTTACCTTAAAAAACAAAAGTCCTAACAGGTAAACTATAATTGCCTAAAACAAAACTAGCAAGGCACAGAGTGTGGAAAAGATTATTAGGAGGTAAAAGGCAAACAGATGTCACCAGTCTGTGCCATTACCTAAGCATCCTATGTTGAGTAAACTTTTTGGGAAAGGGGTATTGCTAACTTTATCAACAGGATTTCGATCAAAAGATAATCGCCAAGTTACCATATATATATACTTTGTTTCATTTTAGAGCTGGTTGAGCTTCAGTGCTGGATAGAGCTTGTTTTTATTTTATGTATGTTTTTGTAGTCCAATTTAAAAATCTTAACTCTTTTTAATAAATCTAGGAGCTGTCTCGTCTTATGCATTGGAACTTAATTTGACAGATTCAGAAAATGCCACTTGCCTTTATGCAAAATGGCAGATGAATTTCACAATACGCTATGAGACCACAGACAAACATAATGTAAGTATTTTTATTTTTCTTTGAGTTTTATAGTAGGAATTTACTTCTACTCTTTTTTTATCCTTTGTATTCATTTATACAAATAAGATTTCATATGTTAACTGACTTAACGTGTAAATTCTGTGGAGCTATTTTAGCATGTACACTTGAAGGTATTGTATTTAGTGTTGGAATGAATATTTTTTATTTTATTTATTTATTTAGGAATGAATATTTTAATTCATCAGTTCTTCAGAGGCTTTTTGGAGTTGGTTAAGGGCAGATAATCTGAAGACTGTGTGGTGTTTCAGGTCTAACTACTTCTATAATGTTTATAACATGTACTAACATCAAAGCTTGTCCTTTTTTTAATAGCTTGCTATTAAAGTCTCCTTTGGGGGGGGGTGGGGTATCCTCTCAATCCTTTTTGCCTTCTTATTTCTTTTGGTTAAGGTCCTGCCTGCTTACAATCTGATTTTTCTAAAAAATCAACTTAATAACAGAAGTTCAGGCCGGTTTTCCTTTTCCTTTTAGACTTGCATGGATTTTTCCAGAGGGACTGGTGTGTAGCTGAAGAATATGAGACTGGTCAGCACAGACGGGCCAGGCTGGCCACGGGGGGTGTGAAGTCAACTGCAGTGGCACCCCGCTCGGAAATGCTTGTGCTCATTGCTGCCTGTTTGGGCCTAACTCCCAGATTTCTTTTTCTTTTAGAAAACTGTAACCATTTCAGACCTTGGTGCTGCAAAGTACAATGGAAGCTCCTGTGGGGATGATCAGAATGGTCCCAAAATTGCAGTGCAGTTTGGATCTGGTTTTTCCTGGATTGTGAATTTTACAGAGGAGGAGACGTCTTCTTATTCAATCGACAGCATCTCATTTTCCTACAACACTAATGATAGCACAACATTTCCTGATGCGAAAGAAAAAGGTAACCTTAAGAATTGGATTGTGTTGTGTTCTTTTGCTTTTTATTAATAATAAAAAAAATGTAAATAATTTAAAAGCCATCCTTATGCAAGTCTGTCTTCCTGTTTGGAATGGAAACATCATGTCTTTGTATTCCCTTGCATGGCATAGTGTTTGACACAGTAAGGATATTTGCTGTCATTGCTTGGTGATTTACTATGTACCATGTATAAATAGTATCCTAAGTGTGTTGCCAGCAGCATCTCACTTAATCTTTAACAGCAACCCTGGGAAGTAGATGTTATCTCAATTTTACAGGTAAAGGGAATGAGGCTTGATGAGATTAGATGTCTTTCCCAAAGGTCACACAAGCTAATAAGTGCGTGAGCTGGTGTTTGAACCAAAGTGTGTTGAGCTTAGAGACTCCATGCACTTAACTACTATTATTTATTTCATTCAGTAGTGGGCACTCAGCAAGTGTTGAATGAATGAGAAAATCCTTAACTAATAACTATTTTAAATGTGTACAAGTTTAGTAACCTGAGACCAGCAGAAATACTTCATCTTCAAATCTTTTTTACCATTTAGGTAGGATTTTGACTGAAAAGTAAAAAAGGTAAGGAAAAAAAGTTAAAAAAAAACAAAACGTAAGATGACTGAAATCAACATTTGCTGCTATTTTGAGAGAATCTTAGGTCAAAATGAACTTGGGAAGACTTTGGGAATTAGGCCATTGTTGTGACTACTAGAACTGAAATGTGTGTTAAAATATTTTGAAGGCATGGATAATGGAGATTTCAATCTTGTTAGGGATATAATTCTCTCCTTTCTCCCCCCTCCACTGAGATTGGGATATTAACATGGTGTTTGTAGTAGCTTAGCATTTCTCACAGGTAGTATTTCATCCTGACCCCAGAAGCACAGGTAGATGGGCTTTAGTTTCCTGGACTTGGGGATGAGTGATTCATTTGGATTTATGGGATATCAAAAGATCATATTTTAAAGATCCAGAAGTGAATGAGCTCATGTAAAACTTGGGAGGTATCACTAACTGAGATTTGGAAATTAAATCCTAGTTTTCTTTTTACTGATGTCTTCGTTTGAGAGGATAACTAAAGCAAGTTTATTATTGGATATCTTGGTATTTAGCTTTCTGCCATATATTGTCTTTCAGAACTAGTATTAGGATTTGTCCCTAACTTTCACTGAGCTTAAAAACTAGTTGGAGAGACAAAGTGAAGTTGTTTACCCAAGTTATATGGATAAATTGGAAAGCACTGAGATCCTTGTGAATTTGTTATTGTTTGTGTTTTGGGCATGGAGGGTTCATAAATCTTTTCTGACAATGTGAGGAAAGCTCTAGACCCTCTCAAAGTACAGAGTAAACTTTGCATATGGTACATCGTCCCTGAGCCCATCAGTGGATGCCTGTGGACAAGAGGTCCTGATGAGGAGCAGAGGTCAGCATGCATCGAAGGAGTGAGAAAGCTTGGTGTAGAGAAGGAGGACCTGAGCTGAAACTCGGCCTAATGGTAGATTTTGAATAAGTGGAGAATTTTGAGCAGAATATTTCCAGCAGGGGGAAGCATAGTATGCACAGCAGTAATTGGAGAGCTGCCTGATTAAAATAGAGGCTGTGTGTGTAGTAGAAGGAAAATCAATTTGGCTAGGTGCAGTGAGTCTAAATTACAGGGGGCCTTGGAAGCCAAGGAAAAGCATTTATAGCTTGATGGGGTAGGCACCAGGGAACCATTTTAGGTTTTTAAGCAGGAGAATGATGTAACAAAAGCAGAGACAGTAGTTTATAAAGAATGTTCTGCAGGATTAATTGGAAGTGAGAAGACTACAGGCAGAGATGCCAGTTTAAGAGGCTGTTATAGGAATCAAGTGATGATGTAATGAGTAGCCAGACCAAGGGGGGTGGCAGTAAAAGCAGATGGGGTTTAATCTGACAGATTTGATGGAAAAACTGTGGGCTCTGAAAGGTTAATGCCAGTCTCTCCCCCCTTTTATTTATTTTTATTTTTTTATTTTTTGGCCGCGCCGTGCAGCTTGTGGGATCTTAGTTCCCTGACCAGGGATTGAACCCGTGCCCTCGGCAGTGAAAGTGTGGAGTCATAACCACTGTACCACCAGGGAATTCCCTCATCCCTTTTATTTTAAACAAGGGAAGATGCAATTTTTATTGCTAGCTTCTGTGTAATATTTGAAGCTATTTGAGATTTTAAATGGCTTCCTTAAATAGACTGTTGATGATGGGTTTTTTCTTTTTTTAAATA